>NC_137037.1:33944700-34297200 GCF_032717465.1 Coenobita brevimanus
GTTTTGATTTGTGATGGGCCAGAAGAGATGCAGAGAGTGTTGGACTGTTTGGTGAGTGAAGGTCGCAAGGTGGGTTTGGTTATTAATTGTGGAAAAACTGAAATAATCAATATGAATATGGAAAATGCGCAGGAATGTGTAATTGGAGGTATGGTTGTAAAGCAAGTTGATAGGTTTAAATATTTAGGTACTTATTTAGCCAAGGATGGTTCTTTGAACTTTGAATTCGAGGAAAGGTTAAAGAAGGCTAATCAGGCAATGGGAATGCTTAAAAATATTTGGAATAATAACAATTTCTCTGTGCATACAAAAATCAAACTTTATAAGGTAATGGTTAGGAGTATCTTAATTTATGGACACGAGTCTTGGTACAGCACAGTGACTATGGAAAATAAATTCTTGGTGTTTGAAAATAAAGCACTTAGAAGAATATTAGGAGTTAAGTGGTGGGAAAGGATACCAAATAGTAGAATTAGAGAAATAACGGGAGTGCAGCCGATCGATGAATATGTTAGATTCTCACGATGGAAGTGGCTAGGACATGTGTATAGGAGACAGGGAATAGTACGAGGTACACCAGGGTGGGTGGCACCTGGTAGGAGAGGTAGAGGAAGGCCAAAAGAGACGTGGGTGAGGACAATGAGACGGGAAGCTGGAGATGAGTGTTGGGGAGATCTTGAAGAGTTAGCACAAGATAGGATGTGGTGGTGTGAGTTCATCGAGGCCCTATGCATCCCCGAGGGTGCCACAGGAAATGATTGATTGATTGATTGATAATACCCTGAATAATCACAGTAAATTCTCTGAACAAACTAGCCTAACGAAACAAATAAAATCAAACAAAAAGATAACTGCACTCAGTTGCCACAAATGATCATAATATTAATAATACAGTAATAATAATAATAATAATAATAATAATAATAATACTTGTGAACAGGATGTTGATACAAAGTGAAAAGATGTACAGAAAATATATACAACACACAAAACTGCCTCTCCTCCCTCTCTCTCCAGTCAAGCACACCCTCTCTCGACTCCAACCCCTAATAACTGTCTCTTCATCCAAAATTCTCTCCTTATATAACTTCGCGTTGCATGCACCTGTGAACAGGCATCCAGAGCAGATGGGAATTATACACAATGGAGTCAAGCAACCCCATTCCTCCCCCCACCTTATACTCTGAGTATTATAAAAACTGCTGGTGGATTCCAATCTCTATGTTGCACCAGCCGAAGTCCCACCAAAGACACTATTAACCCGAGGCGTCCCGTCGACGTATGGGTACGTTGCAACATTTTGCATTTGCCAGTCCTGATGACGTACTGGTACGTCGCGCAATTGCAAGATTCATAATTTGCACAATATTCAATTTTCTTGTGATTTTTCGTATATATACACGGGACACCTTCCTCTATTCCTCTACAAGATGCCAAGCAGGGACAATGCCTTACACCGCATAACCTCCCCCCCCCTGCATGCCATTGTCTCAGCAATTCACCTGTTATCAGTGACCTGGCCAATAAAGACATTCAGGGCCAGGGTGATTCCCCAATCGATGACAATGTGGAGGACAAAGTTTACATAGCATTAGAGGAAGAAACACTCAGAAATGATCAGGTAATGTGGCAAAAGAAGGTCAGGTATGGTGATGAGTTAGTGAGTGAAACAATGCTTATAATGCCTATATTACTGTTTGAAAACCAATATACGCTCGTACTACATATAAATTCGAACCAAGTAAATAAATAAATACCGTTTATGAGTGGTGTGAAATAGTTACCCTCCCATAGAACTCGTTTTCTTTGGTGCCAGCCTGTTAGAAAACCCAGTCAGGTAAGGAGGTACTGCTACCTGGATCGAGTATTTTAAACCTCAGGTGAGCGATTTCTCTATGAAATTTCGTTATTTCTCACCAAAAGCGGAGGCGGTAGTAATCAATACTGCCGAGGAATCTCCAAAGCTCACGCCTGTTTTGTGGTGCCTGAAAATTCTTTATTGCTTCCACCTTAGAGTCAGGGGGGGTGTTCACAACCATGACCAACCATGTATCTGAGGTACTGAACTTGTGCACAAACTCGAACTTCTTTAAATTCACTACAAGGCGAGCCTCAGAAAGCCTGGACAGCAAATCACCTAGTTCTCTTTAGTGGCTTTTCCAATCATGGGTATATACTACAACATCATCCAAGTATGCCACACAATGCTTCATATGACTGACAACCATGTTCATTAATCGCTGGAACGTTACCGGGCATTTTTCATACCATATGGCATCACATTACACTGATATGTTTGTCTGTCTGCCACAAAAAATGAGACTTCCTTAGCCCGTTCGGTCAGTGGCACCTGCCAGAAGCCATTCTGGAGATCTAACTTGGTGATATACCTAGATGAGCCGATGCGATCGATGCAGTCCTCAAGTCGGGGCAATGGGTACATATCAGTCTTGGTTAGCGCGTTCACCTGTCTGTAGTCTATACAAAATCTTGTGGTGCCATCTGGTTTAGGCTGCAAAGTCACAGGGAACTCCAGGGACTAACACAGGTGGATATAAGCCCATGGTCCAACATATAATTGAGCTCCTGACGCAGCACACCAACAAGCTAAGGACTGACTCGAGAAGCGGGTACAGCACCACCCACATCCACGTTGTGCTGAATCCAGTTGTTCTTCCCAGGGGTACTGCTGAATATTTCCTTGTAAGTTGACAAAAGGTCAACCAACTGAGATGCTTGGTCCCGAGGTAGATGTGCTAACTTGGAGCTGAAAGTGGACTCTGCTTAATCATTCTTCACCAAGCTGCAATCAGGAAACTTGCAGTCCACCTCAAACAAGCTGCTATCAGCACCCACCTTAGCAGCAGCAGCAGCAGTAGGAGAGACAAGGTATACAGGAACTGGAGAATCTGTTGTACGATGGTATGGCTTTAGCATGTTCACATGGCATAATTGGTGCTTCTTCCTTCTGTCAGGGGTCTCCACCAGGTAGTCAGTGTCTCCAGTACACCGCACTACAGGGTAAGGACCACTAAACTTAGCGGCCAGCGGCTGACCTTGCAGTGGCAGCAACACCAAAACCTCGTCACTGACCTTAAACTCTCTGAGCCTGGCCTTTTGATCGTACCACACCTTCATGTTATCTTGAGCTTGCTTAAGATTTTCCCGGGCCAGCTCCAGGGTCTCACTCATACGGGTCTTGAAGTCCTGGACATAACGGAGTAAGCTCTTGCTCTCAGCGAGGTTACTGTTCCAAGTCTCCTTAACCAAGCTCAGGGGACCCTGAACTCGATGGGCAAACACGGGCTCGCTAGGAGAGAAACCCAAACTTTCCTGGGGAACTTCCCTCATAGCGAACAGGAGGAACGGCACACCACGGTCCCGGTCCTTAGAGTGCTCCAGACAGTATTTGCGGAGCATATTCTTGAGAGTCTGGTGGTAACGCTCCAAGGCACCTTGCATCTCTGTATGGTATGCACTGCTCTTGATATGCGTGATGCCAAGTTGAGCTAATGACTGCTGGAATATGTTGGAAAGGAAATTAGACTTTCTGTCTGACTGAACCTCACGGGGGAAACCAAACTTTGTAAAGAAATCTAACAAAACTCAAACCACTGACTTCGCCTTAACTGATCGTAAAGGTATTGCCTCAGGGTACCTCGTGGAGGGGTCAATGATAGTGAGCAAATATGAGTTACCACTAGAAGTTGGGGACAAGGGTCCGACTACATCAATAATTAACCTGGAAAAAGGGGGTCAATGGCAGGAAGGGGAACAAGAGTGGTCTTAGGGACAGACTGATTCGGCCTACCCACTACTTGACAGGTATGACAATGTTTGACAAACTTAGCCACATCCGCTGCCATGCGGGGCCAGTTGAATTCCGCACAGCCTCTCCATGGTCTTCCTTACACCCATATGACCTGCAAATGGAGTAGAATGGGCCAGTTGAATTAACTCCTGCTTGCACACATTAGGTACTATGATCTGATGGTAGTCCCACATCCCATCATCTACATTCACATATGGAGGTCTCCGCCATCTCCACAAAATCTCATCTTTCACATAAAAACATCCACCTTTCTCCTTCTCAAAATCATCCACTGCACACAACTTCAACCTCTGAATCTCCTGGTCTCCAGACTGCAACTCCTTTAACTTCTCAATGTTCACCTCCTCCAATGGAACAGGTGGAACATCTTCTAAAGAACTCATAAACGTATCTGCCAAAGACATCTCATCGTCTGATTGTTTTGTGTCGTCGGATGTAGGACCAGTTGTTGCCTCTGGTACGGTGACGCTGGGCACACTACAAGCTACCTTCTCCTGTCGACTCCTCTCTGCACGTGACATGGACCTAGTCACTGCACTAACTGGGAATACCTCTGCATCATTGGGTTCAACCTGTGAGGGAACTTTGGGTGCTGGCACATCTGACAAAACTGGAGTGGTGATCTCACCTCTCACTAAGTCACTCCCAAGTATTAAATCAACACCACACTCAGGTAAATAATCTACAACACACAATCGTGTTGATCCATCAAACAACTGACATTTAACCTCACAAGAAACTAGCAGTACAGTCTTTGCACCTGTTACTCCCCTAATCAGAACAAACTCTCCTCCTATAACATCAAAAACTTCATTATTTCACCTTACCCACAAGGAAATTGAAGAACCAGAGTCACGAGGAATGCATACTGGATGCTGCAAGCTATTCACCTTAACCAGAATACAGGTAGGGGGCATACGAAGAAGCAGGGGCAACACTGCTCGTCACTGCCTGTACCATACCTCCTGAAACAGTGAGCTCCGACACAACTGTGGCCTCCTTCCTCCTACCTTCCAGAACAACATCAACCCTAGTAGGGGGTAAAACATCAGATTTTCCCTGACAAACAACAGGGAAACCATCTGAAGAGGTTACCACGGGAGCTCCACGAGAAACAAAGTTCGCTGGCTTCACAACACCTGACTTCCGCCAGCACCTATCTATGGTGTGACCTGGCTTCTTGCAGTATGAACAAATAAATGGGCGGCAGGTAGGTTTTGGGGAAATGTGAGGTGTATCAGGTTTGGGTGTGGACTAATTCGTGGAGTTGGGCTTCTGAGGTGGTTGTTTGGGGAGCTGAAAGGGGTAACACTTCTGGGGAACACTCCTAGGAACTTCCTTACCCTTATTCAAATTTTTAATCAATAAATAATCGTCTACATAAACTGCAGCATTAGTAACTTTCTTATCAGCAAGGTACGTTCTTAAATCTGTATCAATCTTATCAAGGAAGTTCTAAAGGATAACAAGTTCCTTAAGCTTAACGTAAGATTCTGAGACTTCTTCACTTCGCATCCATTGATTAAATGCAGCAGTCATCTGCCTACTGAAATCTACAAAAGTGTCATGAGGGTGCTTCCTACAATTCCTAATCTTCTTCCTGTAAGCTTCAGGTCTCATCTCGTATGCACGCAGAATGGTTTTCTTTAATACCTCTTAATCCTGTGATTCTTGGTGGCTAAGACTGTTATAGGCTTTCAGCGCTTTACCTATGATTACTGTCTGAACTAGAGATGACCAGCTATCTCTGAGCCACATGTTAACTGTAGCAATCTTCTCAGATCGGTCAAAGAACTCCAAGACTAAGCTCTCATCGAATGGGGGAACTAATTTAGTAGGTTCAACTGCTCTGAATTCTGAAAAAGAATGGGGAAATTAGTTAGAGCACTTGAGCAATTCATATGCATTTCATAGTTAAGCTTCATCTGCTCCAGTTTTAGTTTCTCTTCCTGTAGTTTAAGCTGTAATGTCCTATTTTCCTCCTCCTCCTTCTTCTTCCTCTGAAGCTGTACTTGAAGCTGTAACATCCTATACTCATGATCGCGCTTAGCCTGCTCTACATCAAAAGATTCTTTCTGCTGGATGACAGTGACCTCAGCTAAGCTATCACGGGATGAATGAACTAATGCAGAAACTAATTCAAGGTCTGGCAAAAGTGTAACTCTCACTTCTTGTAATAGGTGAGTCTTGAGTTTTTATTGTTATTTTGATAATTGAAGAGCAGGAGGAGTTAAAGATGAATATAGGGAGTTGATCTTGAATTATTAACTTCAGAGAAAGTCTTAAGTTGAGCAGCGTATAATACAGAGACAATATACTTAGTAAGTCTAGTTGGACCCCTCTTCTTTTTCACTCTCTCCACTACCTGTCGATTCTATGGCTAACCTCCTTCTGAGCTTTGCTTCCTAAATTCTGGTGTAGCAGGGGTTGTGGCATGTGTGTTACACTGTTGTTGAAATGTTCTAGAAGCCTGTGTGTGCATATGTGTGTATGTGTGTATATGGTCACTAGGCATTGTTTGTGTGCCTATCTTGCTGACACACTACCTATCTCATCCCCTGACTTGCTGCTTCCGGTGTATTGTCAACATTCCTTCACTTAGGCTTGCAAGCTCATATCCCATTCCCAGGCTTGCCTGGTGCTCTGTCTATCTATCTATCTACCTATCTATCATGTTTTTTATAATGAATTGTATTTATAATGTGGAGTCCTGACATTGCACGGTCACGCCGCTGGAGGTCCTCCTACAGCAATCATTATTGACATATGCTAATTCATTAATACATAATAGTCTTCTTCTTAACTCTTAATATATAATATTGATTATAATATTGTACAGGTATAATATTCATGTAAATTGCAATGATCTAGTAATATTACATTTTAAACAAATTGTATACATAATTGAATAAATACACTAAAGTAAACTATTGAACTGTAATACAGTTTGTAAATTGGTTATTGTAGTAAAATGCATACATGCAAGAAAAAAAGATAGTTTACAGTTAAGGTTATGGTAAGAGTTATTAATATTTCATTTAAAGATAATGGTACTGGTATAGCATACTTCTATAGCATGGGTATATATATATATATATATATATATATATATATATATATATATATATATATATATATATATATATATATATATATATATACATATATATAAATTAATACTATATACAAAATATGTACACTTCATTCAGGGGGATTAACTTGGATGTTAACTCCACCCCCACTAAATACTGACTCCAAATTTGCAATTCTTGCATGCATTCTGTGCATTGCGAACAGCACTGCTGCAAAAACAGTGCAGAAGATTATAAAGACAGTAGGTGCTGGGCTGTACACATAATATGGGTTGAATTGTGTTCGGGTTCCTAGATCATGCATCAGCTACTATGTTCATTTTACCTTGTATATAATGAATTTGTACATTGTAGTTTTTGACTGTACATTTCAATCTTGCTCTCCTCCCAGAAAGGAGTTTTTCTTTAAACATACCCACTATGGTTTATGGTCAGTGAATAAGTGCATTTCGTAACCATATACCAAATCTCGAATCTTTTGTAATGCAAAAACCACTGCAAGTGCCTCTAAGTCTGTAGTGCAATAATTTTTTTCTGCACCTTTTGTTTGTCTGCTGGCAAATGCAAATGGTTGATTCTTTCCTCTTTTATCTTCCTGCATCAGTACAGCCCCTAATCCTTTAACTGATGCGTCTGTACAGATAATAAATGATTTTGTGAAATCTGGATATGCCAAGCAAGGTGCATTTGTTAATTTTTAGATTGGTAAATGCTTGTTTTTGTTCTTCTTCCCATTGGATTATAGCATCTTTTTTTAGTAGTTGGAATAAAGGAAAGGCTATATGAGAGAATTGTGGTACGAATGACCTATAGTACCCAGCTAGACCTAAAAATTGTCTAACTTTGTCAGTCGTAGTGGGTTCAGGAAAATCTCTCACTGCCTGTATTTTGTCATCAGTGGTGTGAATACCATTAGAACTTAATTTGTGGCCTAAAATATTTATTTCCTTAAAGCAAAATTTGCATTTAGAAAGCTTAATTTTTAAACCAGCATCACTAAGCTTTTGTAAGAGTAAGTCTAATTTCTTGAGATGTTCTGTAATATTTTTCGTTGCGATTATAATATCGTCAAAATAAACAAATATTCCTTGTCCTAAAATTCCGGACAATACGTAATTCATAAGACGCTGGAATGTGCCTGGGACTGTCCTCAGTCCCATCGGCATCCTTGTATATTGGTAGTGTCCTCTATTTGTAGAAAAGGCAGTGTATTTATGTGACTCCTGTTCAACCGGTATTTGGTAATAACCATTTAGTAAATCGATTGTGGAAAATACATTATTTTCCGGTCCAATATTCTGTAGGACGTCGCTTAGCAATGGCATGGGAAATCGGTCTGGGATTATGTGATTGTTTAGTTTACGGTAATCTACTACTGCACGCATTTCTACATTTCGTTTGGGCACGAAGAATAATGGGGCATTCCACGGGGAGACTGAAGGTTCGATAATTCCAAGTTTTAACATTTCACCGACATACTGATTTGCAAGTGTACGTTGAGTTTGTGGGATGCAGTAGGCTGGTACGAAATTGGTGGTGATTCTGGGTGCACATTAATCTTGTGATTAATCATGTTAGTACACCCTAATTGTTCTCCGGGTAATGCTACGGTGTCCCTGTGTGTTTCCAGCAGGGTTAACAAATCATTTTCTTCATCAAGTTCACCTGAGTGAATTAAATTCTCTTTTATGCTTTCTCTATCCGTAGATTTTATCTCACTTGTCACTCCAGCTATAACTATTTCCTTCACAGGGGCGGGACATTTTTCAATATTAACTATGCAAGTCCCGTTTTTCAACTGTACTTTCCCATTCATGTGATTAATTATGAATATCTGAGTTTGCCCTTCGTCGTTCATCTGACATAATGCGTTTTCTACTGACAATCCCTTTACTTTACATAATTCTTCTAAGACAAGAACAGTACTATTCCGTAATTTGCTCTTTATTGTAACTTTCAAATAGGTATTAGGTGGTATAACTAAATCATTGGTGAGATGGGCGGAAAAAACTGATAAATCAGTACTGTTACCTGGGTCTCTAATCATGGAGGCTGGAACTGGTGGTGTGAGTGGATCTATACACTCATCTCTTTGTGTATGTTTATTTAAGCTTTTAATATTACCAATTCTTTTTGGTTCTCTTTTACTAATCGGTGATGGCTCTGATGGTATTTTCTCTATGAATTCATTGTCATAGTCTATTCCATTCATTTGTGGAAGTAAAGTTATTTTCTCTGTTCTCATGCATCTTAAGCCCAGTAACATATGAGCTTTAATGGCTAAGTTTTCAACAATATAGAAAAATGCAGAGATTGGTCTTGTGGTCTCTGTGAAACTGATATTTAACCTTATCATACTTTTTACTGTGATTTTTTTTCCATCTACTGTATATAAATATAAATCAGATTCTTCTAGAAAAGTTACCTTCTTCTTATTTCTGAAAATTCTATTTATTTCTTCTTGTGTTATTAAGTTCACTGGAGAGCCTGTGTCTAAAAATAAGGAAACGTTTTGATCCTCACATACAACTGGTATCAAGATACACTCATTTCCCAACATGCCTCTTATGTGTATTTTAGACTTGCTTTTCTTTACATTTGATCGTTTTTTGCCATGACTTGGTCTTCCCCCGATTTGAACATAGACACAATTTTTTCTACTGTTTTGCAGTTACTGTTCCAGTGCCCTTGGCATCTATGATGCCTGCAGTAGGGACCAAATCCTTGTCTCTTTTGTCTATCCTCTTTTGTTTTGATAAAGCATTCATTCCTTGTGTGTCCTGGTTTTGGACAATAATGACACAGAATGGACCTATCTCTTGACTGTGATCTACGAGGTGACTTCCCATATGTAGTGTTGCCTGTGGCACGAGATCTGCTCGGGCTGCGAGGAAACTTATGAAACTGCCTGTAGCCTGGTGTTTGTGATCGAACCCTCGACACGTTTAGTTGTTTGCTCTGCCTGCTTTCGGGTAGCGATCGATTTTGTTCTCTGTTTGGGGTAGTTGTAGCTGTTTTCACAGCTGATACTGTCTCAGACGCTCTCATTCTACTAGAATTTGATTGAGTTTCAACAATCCCTGCTTTATTACACTGCATCTCTACCTCGTTCATTAAGTCTAGTAAGCACATGCCTGGGGTGTACGCGATCGTCTTGGCGATCTTAAGGGTCCTATCAGGTAATTTACACAAGGCAACTACATAACCAATGATGTCCACGATGAGGTCTGGGGACATCTTTCCATCATCTGTTATCCAGTTTGAGCTTTCCAAAGCAGCTAATAATGTTCTTTTGATTGTGAAGACATCAGCAGTTATTTCACTGTGCACATGGTTTGTAGTGTGCTCCCTTACAAGATCTACGATCTTATGTAATTCTGGAATTATACTTGGCAAGAAGTTCATACCTCCAGAAAATTTCTTCAAAAATTCAGTTTTAAATTCATCATATGTCTTAGCCTTGAGGAGCTTATCTGACCTTAGTAAATTGCTTGCTGGACATCTTTCCTGGCTTATGCAAGATGAAAAAATGGCAATTTTCTCTTGTTCATTAAGTATGTGTCTTTTGATAAAGATTTGTTCGCACTGACTGACCAATGAAATGACGTCAATATGATCTTTTTCTGTGCCAGAGAATTTTGGGACAGTTTTATCCTCATGATAAACGTATACATGAGGTGGGGATGTTTGATCCGCGGTATTGGTTGCGTTATTCATTTTCACTGTTTACTCTGTTAATTTAACTTGGACTTGTTTATCGTTGTTTGAGGGAATAGTGGAATAGGTTCGGCCTGAAAAGTGAACCCTGTTAAGTATATTTTCATAGGTATGCAAGTCTGAGACAAAGTCTTCACTTGCTACATCAGAGGGGGTTTCCCACTCATCATCTAGAACTTACGTATTTGTTTCTTGATCTTTAGTTTGTGTTGAGTTTTGTACAATGAGTGTGTTGCCTTGGTGCTCTCCTAATTGTGGATCCGCTGTGGGCGCTAATTGTTTATCATCTGGTATTAACACGGGTGGTGGCGAAAATGTCCCTGTCATTAAGGTGTGGTGTTATGAAATACACCTTTTGTTTATCTCCCAACTAAATAGATGAGTAAATGAGTTGTAATAAATGACAGATAGTGAGTGTATAAGTGTATATATAGAAATAAGTACAGGAGTTGAATATACCTAATTTTAGCACTGAGAAGAAATGAGTAAGTATAATTACACCCACTTGATACAGATCGGAGAGGCATGTCGATGCAACTGTCGATCTCGGAAGAAAAATGCAGGGTTGAATGAAGATCTCTCGATAATTCTAGGGCTGTGTTGATGGACGATATTACTCAGGAAATTCCATGGCCTGGTGCTTGTAGTGGTTAACAGCTGTAGTCACAGGCGAACCTCATCATAGAACGTTGAATTTCCAACTCAATACTGTGGAAATAGGAGTTATGTGAATAATGAGTAATGAGTAGTGAGTAGGAGCTATGTGAATAATGAGTAATGAGTAGTGGATGAGAAGTGCCTGGTATCAGTCACACGTTGATTGGCGTGGCATTGTGTCAGCAAACTTGTGTGGTGATGTCGTCTCAGCAGATACACATGGTGACGTCGGCTTCCCATACTGGTAGCTGTGGTGAGTAACTGAGTAGTGATGAGCAACCTGAGTGAGGAAAGGTGAGTAAGATGCGTTATAAATGTGGCTCTGATGTTTTGCTGTGTGTCTTGACCTCTGAGTCCGTGATGGAAGTAAGCAGGAGAGAGTGTTGGGGTTTTGTGTGCTTGTTGCTCTGGTCTTTCTCTTTCTTTACTTGCTTTGTTTTTTATTCTTCTTGCTGCTGCTTGAAATTGCCTGAAGATTATAGAGTTGTTTTGTAGCCTTGTTATTTGTAATTCGTCGTTGCAACTGTATGCTCATAGGCTCGTAGGCTCGTAGGCTTGTAGACTCGTAGACTCGTAGGCTCGTAGACTCGTAGGCTCGTAGGCTTGTAGACTTGTAGACTCGTCGGCTCGTAGACTCGTAGACTCGTAGGCTCGTAGACTTATAGGCTCGTTGGCCGCCACCAATGTAACTCTCACTTCTTGTAATAGGTGAGTCTTGAGTTTTTATTGTTGATAATTGAAGAGCACGAGGAGTTAAAGATGAATATAGGGAGTTGATCTTGATTTATTATCTTCAGAGAAAGTCTTAAGTTGAGCAGCGTATAATACAGAGACAATATACTTAGTAAGTCTAGTTGGACCCCACTTCTTGTTCACTCACTCCACTACCTGTCGGTTCTATGGCTAACCTCCTTGTGAGCTCTGCTTCCTAAATTCTGGTGTAGCAGGGGTCGTGTCACGTGTGTTACACTGTTGTTGAAATGTTCTAGAAGCCTGTATGTGAGTATGTGTGTATGTGTGTGTGTATGGTCACTAGGCATTGTTCGTGTGCCTATCTTGCTGACAAACTACCTATCTCATCCCCTGACTTGCTGCTTCCGGTGTATTGTCAACATTCCTTCACTTAGACTTGCAAGATCATATCCCGTTCCCAGGCTTGCCTGGTGCTCTGTCTATCTATCTATTTATCTATCTCATGTTTTCTATAATGAATTGTATTTATAATATGGAGTCCTGATAAGGTCCTGGGAATTCGTATGGATCTGTGCCAGACAGTTGGTGGCAGATTGTTAGTTAAGGGGAAGGCATTACTTGAGTCACTCAGAACATCAAGAGCTTGAGCAACTAAGGCTAACTCCTGCCTCTGCAACCTTCTAGCCTTATCCTTCATTGATCGTGAGTTAATAAAGTCAACTGCATCTTGCTGGCTCACGATATGTAAGGGTGCCACAGTAACTTCACCAGCTTTAACATTCATAATGGCACACTACAATGACAATAATAATCCAAATATCAGGTGATTATCCTGACGAGGTAAAGCCAATTTATATGTTACGAGATGGGAGTACGCAACACAAGATAACAATCTGACTGAGTAAAAACTGAGAAAAGACAAAGTGAAAAGGGAAATAAACAAATAGTTAAGTGATGAAAAAGAACTAACTCCAATCTCGCAACGCAGGTCCGAAAGTAAATAAAATTACCTGGCGTTAGCAAGGGCAAAATAAACACAATGAAAAATATACCTATTATAATACAAGCTAATAATATTTACAATAAGATAATGAAAAACACAAAAGAAGTGAAAAAAAAAAACTAAACAAAAGAAATGAAAAAAAAAAAATCAACTTGATAATACCCTGAATAATCACACTAAAATCTGGGAACAAATTAGCCTAACGAAAGAAATAAAATCAAACAAAAAGATAACTAAACTGCACTCAATTGCCACAAATGATAATAATGATAATACAGTAATAATAATAATAATCAATCAATCAATCAATCAATCATTTCCTGTGGCACCCAACGGAATGCATAGGGCCTCGATAAACCCTCTCCAGCAATATATGTCTCTTGTCATCTCCTTCAGGTCCCACCAACACTCCTCTCCTGCTTCTTTTTTCATAGTCCTCAACCAGGTTTCCCTCGGCCTACTTCTACCTCTTCTTCCTCTAGCGGTCCACTCTGGCACATCCTGTACTAAACTACCTTCTTTTCTGTATATGTGCCCCAGCCACTTCCAGCGAGACAGTCTCACATATTCATTAACTGATTTCACTCTCGCAATATCCCTTACTCTTGTTTTTGTAACTCTGTCTTGCCACTTTACCCCAAGAATCCTTCTCAGTATTTTATTCTGAAATCCTAATACTTTCTGATCTGTTACAATTGTACTGTACCATGACTCATGCCCATAAATTAAAATTGGTCTAACCATGGACTTGTAAATTTTCACTTTAGTATGTGCCGAAAGAATATTGTTATTCCAAACAGATTTCAACATTCCAACAGCTCGCCAAGCCTGTCTAATCCTCTCCTCAATTTCATCGTTTAATGATCCATTAGATGATACAATCGTTCCCAGATATTTAAAGTTTTTTACATTCTTCACCACTTTATTCCCAATTACACAATCGATTTGGTTCTCCACGTTCATATTAATAATTTCAGTCTTTCCACAATTTATTACCAATCCCACTTTTTCTCCTTCCTCCACCAGACAATCAAGCACCCTCTGCATCTCGTAAATACTTTCGTAAATCAGTACAATATAATTAGCATAGTACAAATCCATCAGCTTCTTATTTCCTTTCCAGTTAATTCCTTCACCATAATAATAATACTTGCGAAAAGGATGCTGATACGAAGTGAAAAAGATGTACAGAAAATATATACGGCACACAAAACTGCCTCTCCTCCCTCTCTCTCCAGTCAAACACACCCTCTCTCGACTCCAACCCCCAAATAACTGTCTCTCCATCCAAAATTCTCCCCTTATCTAACTTCGGGTTGCATGCACGTGTGAACAGGCATCCGGAGCAGACGGGAACTATACACAAAGGAGTTAACAACCCCATTCCTCTCCCCCCCCCATACTCCAAGTATTATAAAAACTGCTGGCGAATTCCAATCTCTATGTCGCGCCAGGCCAAGTTCCACCAAAGACACTATTAAAATTAATTTTAGTCTCACCCGCGTCGAGAGAGAGCAAACATAATTAAGATTTCATGAATGCGGAAGCAGAATTAAGTACACACACACACCCTGGTAACACGCACACACTATACATAATATACAGAAAAATATATACATATACCCACACACGTAACAATATATATATATATATATATATATATATATATATATATATATATATATATATATATATATATATATATATATCCAGACGCCTCAATCCCGTTTGGGGTGGCCACAAACAAATTGCCTCCAAGTCGCCCTGTCCCCCGCCATTTCACTGCCCTGCTCCCAACTCACACCCCCCTCTCTCATATACGTCTCCACCCCATCCCTCCATCTCATCCTCGGCCTCCCCCACCCTCTCTCCCCCTCCACCTCACTCATATACATTCTCTTCGTCAGTCTTTCACCCTCCATCCTCTCCACATGGCCAAACCACCTCAGTGTATTCCTCATAACGCTTCCTATCACATCCACATCCACACCACAACGTTCCTTTATATCCTCATTCATCAGCCTGTCCCTCCACGTGACTCCACAGGCTCCTCTTAAATAACTCATTTCCACTGCTCTCACTCTTGACTTGTGTCCTTCCAACAATGTCCAAGCTTCACTTCCGTACGTTAGAGTTGGTATCACAATACTGTCATGTAGTAACTTTTTCACTTCCATGCTCACTTCCCTGTTTCTTATCACTGCTTTCAAGGAACCAGCAACCTTTCTTCCCTGCTGTACCCTTTCAAGCACTTCACCCTCCAAACCTCCATCCTTACTCATCACACTACCCAAATACTTAAACGTACTCACATTTTCCAATTCCTCACCATCCAACCTCACTGTACATTCACTAACTTCACCTCTCTCAAAGACCATCACTTTACTCTTCCCTACATTCACCTTTAGGTTCCGTTTCTTACACACTCTCTCAAACTCATCCACCAAGCCTTGCAGCTGCCCTTCGTCTTCACTCAACAACACAGTATCATCTGCAAACAACAGTACAGGGAGTTTCCAAACACTATCCTCTCTCACCAGGGCCACTCCAACATCCACTACCCTAAATTGTACCTCTTTTATTACCCCATCCATGTACAGATTGAACAACCATGGAGACATGACACATCCCTGTTTCAAACCAACTTTCAAAGAGAAAAATTCACTTAGTTCACCATCCACACGCACTGCAGCCTTCGCACCATCGTACATACTCTTCACAGCATTCAACAACTTCCCATCTACTCCATATATTCTTAACACTTTCCACAATCCTTGTCTATCCACCCTGTCATATGCTTTCTCCAAATCCATGAAAGCCGCATACAACTTCTTTCCCTTCTCTAGAAACTTTTCCACTAAAGATCTAAGAATGAATATCTGATCTACACAACCTCTTCCCTTCCTAAAGCCTCCCTGTTCTTCTCCAACTAATTTCTCTGTTCTTTCTCTAACTCTGTCTATAAGTATCCTACCATACACTTTTCCTATTATACTAAGAAGACAAATGCCCCTATGATTACCACACACTTCTTTTTCCCCTTTTCCTTTGTACAAGGGAATAATTATACCTGACTTCCAATCCTCCGGGACTCTACCTTCCTCCCAGGCCAATCTGCACATCTTCCACATCCATTCTACTACTATCTCTCCCCCATGCTTCAGCATTTCACTACACACTCCATCAATTCCTGGGGCTTTCCCCGATTTAACTTTCTTCATTGCTTCCACAACTTCTATCCTACTGATTTCTTCCTGTCTTCTCACCTCCCTCCTTCTCCCAGCCATTCCCCAGCCACTTATACTCGCATTACTACCATCCTCTACGTTCAACAATTCCTTAAAGTGTTCTCTCCATCTGCTCACTTTTTCTCCCTTCTCCACTAGTAATCTACCATATTTATCTTTCACGCCCCTGCTAACTTCACTTCCACCCTGTCTTACTCTTTTCACTTCTCTCCAGAACATTTTCTTACAGTCCCTCCACTTTACACTCAAATTCCTTCCAAATTCCTCATCCACTCTCTTCTTACTCTCTCTTACCAATCTTTTCACCTCTCTCCTCCTTTCCACACATAACTCTCTCTTCCGCCTCTCAACTTCTTCCACGCCCCTATTTCTCATCCATTCATTGTATGCTTTCTTCTTTTATGCCACAGCCTGTTTCACCTCTTCAGTCCACCATGCTGTTCCTTGCACCCCCCTCCGTCTTCTCTTCCTTCCACACACCACATCACATGCTGCACATATTTCTTCTGTAAATATCTTACACATACCTTCCACGTCTCCCATCTGCTCCAATTCATAATTGCCCAATCGTTCCTCCACTTCTCTCTTATACTCTGCCTTTTTCTCATCCTCTTGTAACCTTTCCACTCTCCTTGCAACTACTCCTTCCTCTCGTCTTTCCCTTCTTCTATTCCTCCATCTTACTTGCATCCTAATTCTGGCCACAATCAAGTAGTGGTCAGAAAGTCCACTCCCCCAACCTCTATACACTCTTGCATCCTTTACACATCTTCGCATCCTTTCATCCACACACACATAATCAATCATTGCCTTCCTTTCATTCAGTTCACCACCCACCCTTCTCATCACTCGCCATGTACACCTGTGGATCATTTTATGCCTGAAGAGGGTATTGGCTATCACCAACCCCCTCCCAGCACAAATGTCCACTAACGCACTCCCATTCTCATCTATCTCAGCAGGCACACCCCACTCACCAACTATTCCATCCACCTTCACATTACCAACTTTACCATTCATATCACCAATCAAAAACACTCTCTCATTCCTTCCAAACTTTTCCATGCACACTTCCACATTTGTCCAGAACTCTTCTCTCACTCTTCTAGCACGATCTTGCGTTGGCGCATACACACACACAATCGCCCACATTTGTATTCCAACTTTCAACTTTACCCACACAATCCTTGACCCAACTGATCCATACTGTCTTATGCTCTTCTTCCATCTTTTACTCACAACTATACACACTCCTTCCTTTGCCCTCTCATTCTCATCTACTCCTGCACATATACCCCATCCATACTCCCATTCTCTCACACTTTCTCCTCTCCATTTTGTTTCAGTCATTCCACATACATCCACTTTCGCATCCTCAAGCACCTGGACAATCTCTCTCTCTTTCATCTCATCATTCGCGCCTCTTACATTCCATGTACTCATTACCAAGTCCTTTGTCCGATCCTGGGTCGTCATCGTTTGGTCAGTCCTTGTCCGAGGCTTCTTGTTTGTTTTTTTAGTTAGTTGTTTTCCGGGGAGGGGCACTAACCCTCCGCCAACCCTTTTAGTCGCCTTTTACGACAAGCAGGGATATATATATATATATATATATATATATATATGCAGAGACTTCACCGTGAAGATATGTATGCAAAATAACCACAGGAGAAATGAAAGGAGCGACAGTGAGTACTTTCGTATATTACATCTTCAGAGTGAGACAGAACCGTAAAGGGTTGAAGTCTTTTATGCACACCCGCAGCAGGGAGTGGTAATGTACAGAGAGCAAAGGATGACCTGAATTTTTACCTGCGGCTAAACTTATGGACACCTGCAGCAGGGAGTGACACACAACAAAGGATGACCTGAATCTAAAAATGGGTGATGCACAGAACTACAGGTACCTTCCTTTTTTCTTCCTTAGGCATACACGTGACAAAGAAGGAGGGAGTAGGAGGGGAGAAAAGGAGAGGGGGAGGGAGGGAGACGGCGGAGGGGAGGAGGGGAAGGGGGTAGGGGAGAGGTGGGAGGGAGGAGGAAGTGGAGGGGATAAATACTGCTGCTTAACTTAAGACCTAGAGGATTAATGCTTGGTGTGTCCCACACAGGTGTGACTCCACCACCAGGAGATGACAGGGAGCAATGAGGTGTTAATCTGGGGGATACTGCTTTAAAATTAATTCAGTTAACAATTTATTACACTTACAATGACCATAGCTCATGTTTACATTCTTTGCATACTTGCCACAAATTAGACAAGATTCTATTACATTTCCTTCATCTAAGCTTTTTGATCTTACTAGAATCTTAGAGCCTGCCCAGTCAATATGGTGATCACCGGATGCTTTGTGCTGAAATAAACCACTACTCTGTTGGGCTGTCCTTACACTGTATATTTGTTGTGAGATTCTAGTTTCCAAATCTTTGCCAGATTGTCCTATGTAAAATTTGTTACAGCTTTTACACGGGATTTTGTAAACAACGCCAGAATTCCTGAAAGGGCTGTTCTTGATGAGGGTTTTTTTGATGGTGTTCTCATATTTGAATACTACTTGTACATTAAGTTTCCTTAGTATGTGAACAACATCAAGAAAATTTTCATGGAAGGGGAGGACAAGGGTTCTTTGGATATTCTGGCGATCTGGCTTATTAGTTTTCCCTTCAAGGAATCGTTTCTTGGCTGTATTGTGGCACTGAGTACTTTGTGGATATTTTAGCTTCATTCCAGTGCTCTGAATCACTTTTAGTTCATCATCAAAAAACTCTTGGTCTGAAATTCTATATGCTCTTAAGTACATGGATATGAACACAGATCTTTTTACCTTAATATGATGGTTTGAATAGTAATGCACATATGACATAATATTTGTAGGTTTTCTGTATACCTTAGTCTTCAAAACATTTTGGTCCCTGATAACTTTTACATCGAAAAATAGCAATTCATTATCCATTTCCATCTCATGAGTAAACTTAATCGATGGATCTAACGAATTTAATTTCAGGAGAAATTCATCAATGGGAAGATTATTAGGCCAGAAGCACAGGATATCATCAACGTGTCGGAGCCAAACTATGTTTTGCTCCTTTATGGAGGTCAGTAAATGTTTCTCAAAGTATTCCATGTACATATTTGCCAGAACTGGAGAGAGGGGATTACCTTTGGCCATACCAGATTTTTGTGTTTAAAATTTGCCTTCAAAGGTAAAAGATGAGTTCACAATGCACAATTTAATTAGCTTGATAATGTTTTCAGAGGGAATACCATCAGTGTTACTACCCAGAATGCTTGGCAGGAAAGTTAAAACATCATCAACAGGGACATTTGTGAATAATGATATAACATCAAGGCTGACAAATTTGTAGGGGTACATGACATTTAGAGATTTTAACTTTTTTTTTACCAAATCCTCATTGTTTTGTACAAATGAATCAGAGATAGTGCCTACAACAGGGGACAACAGAGTTACAAGCCACTTGGAGAGCTTGTATGTCGTAAAGCCTATAGAGCTTACAATTGGCCTGATGAGGTTGTCTGGTCTGTGGGATTTAATCAAGCCATACATATATGGTGCAGATGGAGTTTGCACAGAGAACTGTTTGATCAAGCAAAGTCTTGATTTCTTTATGGGATTTTCTACTTTGTTTTTCAGTTGGAACACTTTTTAGTTCACTGTAGGTTTTGGTGTCAAGCAACAGTTCACTCACTTTTTCCTTGTAGTCACATTTGTTCACGACTACTACAGCGCTGCTTTTATCAGCTGTAGTTATATGCAGAGAGTCATCTTTGTTCAATTTGTCCAAGGCATTCACAGATCTTTTAGGAGCAGAGTTATTATTTTTCTTAAACCTTGCCCCGTATAAAATGCCAGGAGTAATCTCACTATTTTCACTTGATTGTTTTTCCATTTGAAACAAGGACTTTCCAACCTGCACTGGGTTTATCTTCTTGCCATAAGAAAACGATAAACCATAACCTAGGGTACATAAGGTATCCCGATCAAATTCTTTAAACGACAGGTTTATGACACAATCTGGATTCATACGTATGTTCCAATAGTTGTTTTCAGTCAGTCCTTTTAATTCCTGTTCATGTTTACGTTTCACACTAATAGTTTCATTGGTGAGAATTTGATAACAGTGAGAGAAAACTATGTGTTGATTTTCCGGTGTTAGTATGTTTCTAATACACTGTGTCTCGGAGTCTGAAATCTCAAATTTGCTGTTTGTTTCGTCTCTGGTTTTGGCAGTGGATCTTGTCAGGGTAAGCTTCTCGTAATCTCCAAATAGCTGTTCGTCCACGTTGATGAGTCGATCCGGCAGAAGAGACTTAAGTATTACTTGCCCCTCTAGACACCTCTTAAGGAACTGCAACCTCTGCTTTGCTCGGTGCGAACGTAATAATGAAGAAAGAAAGCCCTGACAGAGAACTCGAAGGCTGGGGTTTGACTCAAGGAAAGCACTGAAGGCGTACATGGTATCCATATTTGCAGAAACCACTTCACCGTGAAGATATGTATGCAAAATAACCACAGGAGAAATGAAAAGAGCGACAGTGAAGATGTAATATACGAAAGTACTGTCACTCCTTTCATTTCTCCTGTGGTTATTTTGCATACATATCTTCACGGTGAAGTGAAGTCTCTGCAATTATGGATACCACGTACTCCTTCATTGCTTTCCTTGAGTCAAACCCCAGCCTTCGAGCTCTCTGTCAAGACTTTCTTTCTTCATTACTACGTGCACACCGAGCAAAGCAGAGGTTGCAGTTCCTTAAGAGGTTTCTAGAGGGGCAAGTAATACCTAAGTCTCTTCTGCCGGATCGACTCATCAACGTGGACGAGCAGCTATTTGGAGATTACGAGAAGCTTACCCTGACAAGATCCATTGCCAAAACCAGAGACGAAACAAACAGCAAATTTAAAATTTCAGACTCCGAGACACAGTGTAAACACCGGAAAATCAACACATAGTTTTCTCTCTCTGTTATCAAGTTCTCACCAATGAAACTATTAGTGTGAAACGTAAACATGAACAGAAATTAAAAGAACTGATTGAAAACAGCTATTGGAACATACATATTAATCCAGATTGCGTCATAAACCTGTCATCTAAAGAATTTGATCGGGATACCTTATGTGCCCTAGGTTATGGTTTATCGTTTTCTTATGGCAAGAAGATAAACCCAGTGCAGGTTGGAAAGTCCTTGTTTCAAATGGAAAAACAATCAAGTGAAAATAGTGAGATTATTCGTGGCATTTTATGTCTATCAATCTCTATCTATCTATCTATATATATATCTATATATTTATCTATCTATCATCTATCTATCTATCTATATATATATCTATATATTTATCTATCTATCATCTATCTATCTATCTATATATATATATATATATATATATATATATATATATATATATATATATATATATATATATATATATATATATTAAATAACAGAACGGAGGAAGAAAAAACAAATGAATAAAAAAAGAATAATCCATACACCAGATTACTGGTGTCCTCTGTTCATAAAATATCTGTAACAGTTAGACCTGAACAGCTGTGGGTTGAAATTTGGAAGGAAACAACTTTGGGGAGGCTAGTTCCAGAGAGATGCAGTTCGGGGAATGGAAGAATTCTGACAGACAGAAGTTCTGCAATATGGCTGAGTAACATTCAAGTCATGAGCGCTACCAGATGCCCGTGTAGCACGAGGGAAGGCAAGGAGAGGTGGCACCATGGACGCAACTTCGTCTGAGCATTTGCCATAAAAATATCTGTAAAATAATGCAAGGGAGGCAACATTCCTTCTTACTTCCAGAGGAGGTAGTTTATTTGTAATGGCAGGGTTGTTAATAATTCTAACAGCTTTGTTCTGATTTTATCTAGTTGTCTTAATGCAACCTCTCCACATCCATTCCACAAGGGTGAGCAATATTCAAGCTGAGAGGCACATGACTCTTACAAATTATAGCTAACTGCTCATCAGTGAAGAAGTTACGGACTCTGTACAATAATCCAAGTTTTTTTTTTCGGCGGTTTTAGCAAGTGATCTGACATGAGAGGTCCAGCTGAGGGCATTGTTAAGTGAGACACCAAGAATTTCAATACTTTTGGAGATGGGAATATTAGTAGCACCGAAGGTAATGTACGAATCTGGCAATATCTGTCTATTAGTAAACTGTATATATTTTGTTTTACTAGCATTTAATGAGACAAGGTTATTTTGTCCCCATGCACTGATCGTAGATAGGTCTTGATTTATGGAGATGGCTGCACTGAGTTGAGAGGTAGAGATACTAGACTTAGTAAATGGGTGTCTGAGTGTGAACGAACTACGTAGTGTTGAGTCATCTGCGTATGAGTGGATGGGATTGTGGGTGACAGATAAGAGATCATTAATATGAACCAGGAATAAGGTTGGCACCAGAACTGACCCCTGCGGCACGCCGGCGTTAAATGAGTGAAAATTGGAATATACATCATCTACTCTTATTTTCCTGTCACTAAGATATGAAGAAATCAAAGGAACAAAAGACGTTAGTCCATAGCAAGGGAGTTTGGACAGCAGGGAACGGTGCCATACTCTGTCGAAAGTTTTAGAAATATCAGGAGCTACTGCATGAGTATCTCCATGTAGATCAATTGATTGATGGATGGTATGAGTCAGGAGATTGAGTATGTCAATGGTGGATCTTTCATGGCGAAAACTATACTGTCTCTTACTAATTAAGTTGTTGGATTCAAGATGTTTAACAATGTGCTTATTAATTAAAGTTTCAAACACCTTACTAAGTGAAGATGTGACAGCTATTGGTCTGGTATCAGTGGGGTTAGAGGAACTTCCTTTCTTCGGAATTGGGTGGATATTGGCTTCTTTCCATGAATTTGGGAATAAAGAAGTATGTATGCATAGTCTGCATAATTTAGCTAGAACAGAGGCAAGTTCAGGGGAACACTTTTTCAAAACAATTGGCGGAATTCCATCTGGGCCTGGAGCTTTGTTGGTAGGTAAATTGTCTAGGATGGATTTTACGTATCATGTCTGTATTTTAAGTGGGACTATTCCGGAAGACTCAAGTTCTAGTATTGGGACATTCTGGCTGGTATCGTCTATGGTAGAGTTTCTGGCAATTGTACTGGCAAAAATATCCGCTTTCTCACGCGGGTCATTTGCAATATTGCCATCTGAAGACCTTAGTGGGGGAATGGAAGATGACTTGTTAAAGTTATTATTGAAAGAATTAAGGGTTGACCAGAATATTCTATTGTCATTATGGTTGTTAAGTAGTTTTAATGCTTGCTTTTGAAGAAAGTTTAATTTAGTGAGATTTATTACAGCTTTTGCATGATTTCTAGCAATTTTATATTCAGAGAGTGATTCAGATGTTTTTGATTTTAAGTAAGAGTTATATGCTAATGACTTTTGGGCTGTTGCTCTGGCACAGTTGCCATCAAACAATTTTGGAGAGTTCGATCTTTTAGTGAACTGTTAACTTCGTATGAAAAAATCCATACCAGCTAGTATTAAGTCGCAAATGTGGGATTGGGTAGAATTGGGATCACTAGAGAAGAAAGACTGCCATGGAATGTCAGCAAGATAATTTCTTATTCCATCCCAGTTTGCCCTATCAAAGTGCCATCGCGTCACCCTGACAGGTTCAGAACGGGTGTGTGTGGGGGGGTTAACAAATGAGGCTTTGATGAGATTGTGGTCAGATGATCCAAGTGGTGACAGTACCTCTATCCTGTATTGATCTGGAGTATCTGTCAAGAGTAAATCCAAGAGATGGGCATTATGATCAAGATTATCAGGTATTCTGGTTGGTTTCTTTATCAGCTGGGTGAGATTAAACGATTCTGCAAACAGCTCGCACTCTAGACCAGCGTCGTCAGTCCTTGCAGAATGTAATAACCATTTAAAATTATGTATGTCAAAATCACCCAAAATGGTAAATTCGGTGCTAAAGGGAAGGTTAAGATTACTCAGCTGGGTAGATTTGGAATCAAAAACACTGTGTTCCAAAGAAGCATTGAAGGAGCGATACACTACAGAAATATATTTGGTAATATTTTGATAATTTAGTTTATAGAATGAGCAATCAAAACTGGATGAAGTGAGGTTTAAAATAGCGTCAACTGCATATTGGGATTTGATATAACAACAGGTGCCGCCCTTGTTACGGAAGTTTGGAAGGAGATGGTAACCGGGAAAACAAAATGGGGATATATCAGTAGAGGGTGAGATTTGTGGTTCTGTGAGGAAAAGGGTCAAACGGGATATGGACTGAAGGAAAAAATTAACCGAGTTTAAATTTGTGGGGCAATGTTTATGAAAAATAACAACTCTCCTCCTAAAAAGATTTGTGAATGCCTTGGATAAAATGAAAAAAAAAAAAAAAATGACTCCCTGCATATACCTATAGCTGATAAAAGCAGCGCTGTAGCAGTCATGAGCAAATGTGACTACAAGAAAAAAGTGAGTGAACTGTTGCGTGACACCAAAACCTACAGTGAACTAAAAAGTGATCCAACTGAAAAACAAAGAAAATTCCATAAAGAAATCAAGACTTTGCTAAGAGGAAGGGATGACCTGACCAAACAGTTCTCTGTCCAAAATCCATCTGCACCATATATGTATGGCTTGATTAAATCCCACAGACCAGACAACCCCATCAGGCCAATTGTAAGCTCTATAGGCTTTACGACATACAAGCTCTCCAAGTGGCTTGTAACTCTGTTGTCCCCTGTTGTAGGCACTATCTCTGATTCATTTGTACAAAACAATGAGGATTTGGTAAAAAAAAAAGTTAAAATCTCTAAATGTCATGTACCCCTACAAATTTGTCAGCTTTGATATTAAATCATTATTCACAAATGTCTCTGTTGATGATGTTTTAACTTTCCTGCCAAGCATTCTGGGTAGTAACACTGATGGTATTCCCTCTGAAAACATTATCAAGCTAATTAAATTGTGCATTGTGAACTCATCATTTACCTTTGAAGGCAAATTTTAAACACAAAAATCTGATATGGCCAAAGGTAATCCCCTCTCTCCAGTTCTGGCAAATATGTACATGGAATACTTTGAGAAACATTTACTGACCTCCATAAAGGAGCAAAACATAGTTTGGCTCCGACACGTTGATGATATCCTGTGCTTCTGGCCTAATAATCTTCCCATTGATGAATTTCTCCTGAAATTAAATTCGTTAGATCCATCGATTAAGTTTACTCATGAGATGGAAATGGATAATGAATTGCTATTTTTCGATGTAAAAGTTATCAGGGACCAAAATGTTTTGAAGACTAAGGTATACAGAAAACCTACAAATATTATGTCATATGTGCATTACTATTCAAACCATCATTTTAATGTAAAAAGATCTGTGTTCATATCCATGTACCTAAGAGCATATAGAATTTCAGATTCAGAATTTTTAGATGATTAACTAAAAATGATTCAGAGCATTGGAAAGAAGCTAAAATATCCACAAAGTATACTAACTCAGTGCCACAATACAGCCAAGAAACGATTCCTTGAAGGGAAAACTAAAAAGCCAGATCACCAGAATATTCAAAGAACCCTTGTCCTCCCCTTCCATGAAAATTTTCTTGATGTTGTTCATATACTGAGGAAACTTAATTTGCAAGTAGTATTCAAATATAAGAATACCATAAAAAAAAAAAAAAATCAAGAACAACCCTTTCAGGAATTCTGGCGTTGTTTACAAAATCCCGTGTAAAAGCTGTAACAAATTTTACATAGGACAATTTGGAAAAATTTGGAAACTAGAATCTCACAACATAAATACAGTGTAAGGACAGCCCGACAGAGTAGTGGTTTATTTCAGCACAAAGCATCCAGTGATCACCATATTGACTGGGCAGGCTCTAAGATTCTAGTAAGATCAAAAAGCTTAGATGAAAGATATGTAATACAATCTTCTCTAATTTCTGGCAAATATGAAAAGATTGTAAACATAAGCTATGGTCATTTTAAGTGTGATATATTATTAACTGAATTAATTTTAAAGCAGTATCTCCCAGACTAACAACTGATTGTCCTGTCATCTCCTGGTAGTGTAGTCACACTTGTGTGGGACACACCAAGCAATAATCCTCTAGGTCTTAAGTTAAGCAGCAGTATTTATCCCCTCCTCTTCCTCCTCCCTCCCCCCTCTCCCCTTCCCCCTTCCCCTCCTCCCCTCCCCCTTCCCCATCCCTCCTCCTCCCCTTTCCTCCCCTCCTCCTCCCTCCTCCTTTGTCACGTGCATCCCTAAGGAAGAAAAAAGAAAGATACCTATTGTTCGGTTCATCACCCATTTTTAGATTAAGGTCATCCTTTGTTGTGTGTCACTTCCTGCTGCAGGTGTCCATAAGTTAAGCCGCAGGTAAAAATTCAGGTCATCCTTCGTTCTGTGTGCCACTCCCTGCTGCAGGTGTGCATAAAAGACCTCAACCCGTTACGTTTCTGTCTCACTCTGTCTGAAGATGTAATATACGAAAGTACTCACTGTCGCTCCTTTCATTTCTCCTGTGGTTATTTTGCATATATATATATATATATATATATATATATATATGGAGCCTTTGTGGTACAGTGGTAAAGTGTGCATTTTCGTACACTGAAGAATGAGGGTTCGCGCCCAGCCAGGGTAAAAACTTTGGGAGCGTTCTTCTGGCCATGTACTGCATTGGCGAACACAAGGGGTGCTGTGGTTGAACCAGTGTCGCATACTATAAAGTATGCTTGCACCCAGTCGGTTTGTGCGGGCCGATTACACTTGGTTCACAGACTACACACACATCCAAAGCCACTCCAACACGATTAAACTTACAAGCACTCCTCACGCGACATACAATCTCTACTAGACAGCCTAAGCCACTTGGTAGAGATACATTGGCTCTATTGTCCCAACTTCGGTAGGGATAGGCCGGTCCTGCAGAGGACACTCAAACGGCTCATGAGATGAGTTGATATATATATATATATATATATATATATATATATATATATATATATATTTTTATATATATATATACTCGTCTTGGAACTTCGTATCAACCATTTATATATATATATATATATATATATATATATATATATATATATATATATATATATATATATATATATATATATATATATATATATATATATATATATATATATATATATATATATATATATATATATATATTGCCAGACGCCTCAATCCCGTTTGGTGTGGCCACAAACAAATCGCCTCCAAGTCGCCCTGTCCCCCGCCATTTCACTGCCCTGCTCCCAACTCACACCCCCTTCTCTCATATACCTCTCCACCCCATCCCTCCATCTCATCCTCAGCCTCCCCCTCCCTCATCCCCCCTCCACCTCACTCACATACACTCTCTTCGTCAGTCTTTCATCCTCCATCCTCTCCACATGGCCAAACCACCTCAGTGTGTTCCTCATAACGCTTCCTATCACATCCACATCAACACCACAACGCTCCTTTATATCCGCATTCGTCAGCCTGTCACTCCATGTGACTCCACAGGCTCCTCTTAAATAACTCATTTCCACTGCTGTCACTCTTGACTTGTGTCATTCCAACAACGTCCAAACTTCACTTCCGTACGTTAGAGTTGGTATCACAATACTGTCATGTAGTAACTTTTTCACTTCCATGCTCACTTCCCTGTTTCTTATCACTGCTTTCAAAGAACCAGCAACCTTTCTTCCCTGCTGTACCCTTTCAAGCACTTCACCCTCCAAACCTCCATCCTTACTCATCACACTACCCAAGTACTTACACGTACTCACATTTTCCAATTCCTCACCATCCAACCTCGCTATACATTCACTGACTTCACCTCTCTCAAAGACCATCACTTTACTCTTCCCTACATTCACCTTTAGATTCCGTTTCTTACACACTCTCCCAAACTCATCCACCAAGCCTTGCAGCTCCCCTTCGTCTTCACTCAACAACACAGTATCATCTGCAAACAACAGTACAGGGAGTTTCCAAACACTATCCTCTCTCACCAGGGCCACTCCAACATCCACTACCTTACCTTGTACCTCTTTTATTACCCCATCCATGTACAGATTGAACAACCATGGAGACATGACACATCCCTGTTTCAAACCAACTTTCAAAGAGAAAAATTCACTTAGTTCACCATCCACACGCACTGCAGCCTTCGCACCATCGTACATACTCTTCACAGCATTCAACAACTTCCCATCTACTCCATATATTCTTAACACTTTCCACAATCCTTGTCTATCCACCCTGTCATATGCTTTCTCCAAATCCATGAAAGCCGCATACAACTTCTTTCCCTTCTCTAGAAACTTTTCCACTAAAGATCTAAGAATGAATATCTGATCTACACAACCTCTTCCCTTCCTAAAGCCTCCCTGTTCTTCTCCAACTAATTTCTCTGTTCTTTCTCTAACTCTGTCAATAAGTATCCTACCATACACTTTTCCTATTATACTAAGAAGACAATTGCCCCTATGATTACCACACACTTCTTTTTCCCCTTTCCCTTTGTACAAGGGAATAATTATACCTGACTTCCAATCCCCCGGGACTCTCCCTTCCTCCCAGGCCAATCTGCACATCTTCCACATCCATTCTACTACTATCTCTCCCCCATGCTTCAGCATTTCACCACACACTCCATCAATTCCTGGGGCTTTCCCCGATTTAACTTTCTTCATTGCTTCCACAACTTCTATCCTACTGATTTCTTCCTGTCTTCTCACCTCCCTCCTTCTCCCAGCCATTACCCAACCACTTATACTCGCATTACTTCCATCCTCTACGTTCAACAATTCCTTAAAGTCTTCTCTCCATCTGCTCACTTTTTCTCCCTTCTCCACTAGTAATCTACCATTTTTATCTTTCACTCCCCTGCTAACTTCACTTCCACCCTGCCTTACTCTTTTCACCTCTTTCCAGAACATTTTCTTACAGTCCCTCCACTTTACACTCAAATTCCTTCCAAATTCCTCATCCACTCTCTTCTTACTCTCTCTTACTAATCTTTTCACCTCTCTCTTTCTTTCTACATATAACTCTTTCTTCCACCTCTCAACTTCTTCCACGCCCCTATTACTCATCCATTCATTGTATGCTTTCTTCTTTTATGCCACAGCCTGTTTCACCTCTTCAGTCCACCACGCTGTTCCTTGCACCCCCCTCCGTCTTCTCTTCCTTCCACACACCACGTCACATGCTGCACATATTTCTTCTGTAAATATCCTACACACACCTTCCACGTCTCCCATCTGCTCCAATTCATAATTGCCCAATCGTTCCTCCACTTCTCTCTTATACTCTGCCTTTTTCTCATCCTCTTGTAACCTTTCCACTCTCCTTGCAACTACTCCTTCCTCTCGTCTTTCCCTTCTTCTATTCCTCCATCTTACTTGAATTTTAATTCTGGCCACCACATCTTCGCATCCTTTCATCCACACACACATAATCAATCATTGCCTTCCTTTCATTCAGTTCACCACCCACCCTTCTCATCACTCACCATGTATACCTGTGGATCATTTTATGCCTGAAGAGGGTATTGGCTATCACCAACCCCCTCCCAGCACAAATGTCCACTAACGCACTCCCATTCTCATCTATCTCAGCAGGCACACCCCACTCACCAACTATTCCATCCACCTTCACATTCCCAACTTTACCATTCATATCACCAATCAAAAACACTCTCTCATTCCTTCCAAACTTTTCCATGCACACTTCCACATTTGTCCAGAACTCTTCTCTCACTCTTCTAGCACGATCTTGCGTTGGCGCATACACACACACAATCGCCCACATTTGTATTCCAACTTTCAACTTTACCCACACAATCCTTGATCCAACTGATCCATACTGTCTTAAGCTCCTCTTCCATCTTTTACTCACAACTATACATACTCCTTCCTTTGCCCTCTCTTTCTCACCTACTCCTGCACATATACCCCATCCATACTCCCATTCTCTCACACTTTCTCCTCTCCATTTTGTTTCAGTTATTCCACATACATCCACTTTCGCACCCTCAAGCACCTGGACAATCTCTCTCTCTTTCACCTCATCATTCGCTCCTCTTATATTCCACGTAGCCATTACCAAGTCCTTTGTCCGGTCCTGGGTCGTCATCGTTTGGTCAGTCCTTGTCCGAGGCTTGTTGTTTGTTTTTTTAGTTAGTTGTTTTCCGGGGAGGGGCACTAACCCTCCGCCAACCCTTTTAGTCGCCTTTTACGACAAGCAGGGATATTGGGGGAGTATTCTTGAAAAAAAAACCTACCCCCAGGGGGGGTAATATATAAGTCTTGAGTTTTGGTTAAAGTTATTTTGGTAATCGAAGAGCAGGAGGGGTTAAAGATGAATACAGGGAGTTGATCTTGATTTATTATCTTCAGAGAAAGTCTAAGTTGAGCAGCGTATGTATTACAAGGGACTTAATATACTAACTACGTCTAGTTGGACCCCTCTTCTTATCTGATCTGACCACTACCTGCCGGTTCTAATGCCAGGCTCTTTCTGAGCTCTGATTGCTACATTCTCGTTTAGCAGGGATCGTGTCACGTGTGCTATACTGTTGTTGAAATGTTCTAGAAGCCTGTGTGTGTGTATGTGTGTGTATGGTCACGAGGCGCTGTTTGTGGGCTATTGTGCTGGTGAGAGACATTCTGGAGAGGTGCTAACGTCACTTCCTTTGGCCCCTAGGTTTGACATTGACCTAAACTGTAGACTATATTATGTGTGTTGCTGGTTATTATGTATTAAGATATTTTACAGTCCTGACACTCGTATATATTGTTATATTTATGTAGATAGATAGATAGATATAGATATATACATATAGACAGACAGACAGACAGATAGATAGATATAGATATAGACAGATATAGATATATACATATAGACAGACAGACAGACAGATAGATAGATATAGATATAGATAGATATAGATATATACATATATGTATGTAGATAAATGGATAGATTGATTCATAGAGATTCTCTCTCTCTCTCTCTCTCTCTCTCTCTCTCTCTCTCTCTCTCTCTCTCTCTCTCTCTCTCATGTTATGCTGGTACAAAAAGGGTTTATCTGGGTTCATCTAAACAGTAGGGAATATACAAAACACACTTATGATACACTCTGATAGTACAAGACGGACACACAAACTCCAAGTGGCAGGACAACAGGTTTATTACGACTCTTTCACTTTGACTACAATATTATAACAATAACGTCAGGGACATAGACATACAGGTCGGTTAAATGAAATGGTCAATCAGGGATAGGTTTATTACAAGGGGACCTGAAGGGACTCTATTGCATGTGTCTCTAGGGATTGCCACCAAACCTATACACCAGAATTAACGGGGAGACCCGGGAGGTGAGTCTACGTCTGTATGACAGGGTGCTATTCACTGTGTATTTTAGGGCAAGAGGCCAAAAGGGAGAGACTAGGACTCTAGTTTCATAGGTGGGAAACGAGATGTCTAGTTCTTCCTAAGGGCCAAAAGGGGACAGACTTTATTGTGTGTTGGCTTGTCGCACAGCGCCCTCCCGGTCATCAAGCGACTGTGCCACCTTCAGTGTTGCGGTGCCCCCAAATTCTCTTCCACAATAATAGAGAACTTCACTCCGACATCAACTCTGTTTACAGTTTCCTCCACTTTGAAAACCCCAGATCTGCTATTTTTGACAGAGACTCAAGTAAGCTCCACCTCTGATTTAGCTGGATTTAATTTTCTTGGTTATATCTTGATTCAAAATTTAAGACCCAAAGGAGGCGTATGTTGCCTTGCTAAATCAGAAATTGCCCTGGAGGAGATTACTAAATTTAACTGTCCTGACTTCGACTATTCCATTTACAAATTAAATTCTTTTGGTAAAATTAAGTATTTTTGTGTTTATCGTTCCCCTAATGGCCGTCCAGAGCTTAGTTTATTTGCCTTCCGTCTTCACACCTACAGTAAGTGTCCTCAACATTAATACTGCATCAGAAATTACTATCCTGGGTGATTTTAATGTCCATAATGTTGGATGGCTCACTTATTCAGCCAGAACTAATGACCCTGGTCTCGAATATGAGCTATTTTCAGACTCATTTAATCTCACCTGGTGAGTCAGTCAAACTACCCGTGTACCAGACAACCTCGATCAAAATCCCCACCTATTGGACTTGTTTCCAACAACCAGTTCAGATAATTATGATGTCGAGGTGAAATCCCCTCTCGGGTCCTCTGATCACTGTCTGAGACAAGACACCAGTTCATCACCTACCACACCCTCCTGCTCTGAATCTGTCGGGGTGACTAAATGGCACTATGGTAGGGCAGACTGGGAGGGTCTCCAAAAATTTTTCATGGATGTTCTTTGGACCTCCTTTTTCTCTCAAGATGCAAACTCCACACTGGGCCACATACAGGATTCATTGAAGTCGGCATGGAAACATTCATTCCCCATCATAGTTAGAGAAAAAGATGTAATCCACCTAAATTGTCCGACCACATTGTGCTGGAGTAATAATATAAAACAATAGCCTATAACATTTATGCAAGGACCAAAACTAAAGAAGCCTTTAACTACTATAGAAATATCAGAAACCATGCCAAAACTATTATCAATCTTTCTAAATCAAACTTTCTTCATAGACAAGCTAACAAACTACTTAACAACCCAAATTATAACAAAATATTCTGGTCTACCCTTAATTCATTCAAATCTAACTTCACTACCACCTCTTCCATTCCATCGTCCCCCAGTGGAAATCTAGTAAATGACCCACGTGGAAAAGCCAACTTTCTTGCTGATATTTTTTCAACAAACTCAACCCTAAATACAGATAATCACAACATTCCTGTACTTGATTTTGATTCCCCTCAAATATACCCTTTCAAGATTCACACAAGGTACGTACAAGCTGTATTACAGCATCACTCAGTAGACAAAGCCACTGGTCCTGACGAAATTCCTTCAATAGTACTTAAAAATTGCTCCCCAGTGTTGGCTCCAGTATACGCAAAAATTTTTCGCTTATACATCTGTACCTCAAGGTTTCCAGCCTCTTGGAAAGAAGCAATTATCCATCCTGTTCTAAAAAGGGGGCTATTTCTGATCCATAAAACTACAGACCAATCACTATACCTTCCATTCTCGGGAAAGTTTTTGAGACACTAATAAACAAAGTCAAGCACCCTACCCCTGGGGGTAGGGGGGTTAGTCGTACAAGGCGACTAAAAGGGTTGGTGTGGGTTAGTGCCCCACCCCGTAAAAAGAACTAACTAAACAAGCAAATAAAGTGCCTTGGACCAGGACGGACCATACGTTGACGACTAAGGAACGGACAAAGGACATTCTGAGGGTGGAGACATGGAATGTGAGAAGAGTGAATGATGAAGTGAAAGAGATAGGGATTGTTCAGGTGCTTGAGGATGCAAGAGTGGATATATGTGGATTGACTGAAACTAAATGGAAAGGTGAAAGAGTAAGAGAGTGGGAATATGGTTTAGGTAAATGTGTGGGAGTTAATGAGAATGAGAGGGCAAGAGAGAGAGTATGTCTGATGATATGCAAGAAGTGGAAGGAGAATATAAGAGAGTATGGAGCAGTGGGTGCAAGGACTGTATGGATGAGGATGAAAGTAGGTATACAAGCGTGGGCAACTGTATGTACGTATGCGCCGACAGAGGCCCGAGTGGCAAGAGTGAAAGTTGAGTTTTGGGCGAGTGTAGAAGCATGTACGGACAAATTTGAGAGGAGCGAGAGAGTGCTTTTGATTGGAGACATGAATGGCAAAGTTGGGAATGTACGAATGGATGGAGTGGTTGGTCAGTGGGGTGTGCCATCTGAAGTAGATTGGAATGGTAGTGCTTTGGTGGACATCTGTGCTCGTAAGGGGTTGGCAATAGCTAACAACTACTTTCGGCATAAGATGATCCACAAGTATACATGGAAAGTAATGAGAAGGATGGATGGTGAACTTGTTGAACGAAAGGCAATGATATGATAGACTACATGTGTGTGGATGAGCGAATGAGAAGACAAGTGTTGGATGCAAGAGTGTGGAGAGGGTGGGGGAATGGAGTCTCGGACCATCACTTAGTGATGGCCAAGGTAAAGCTGCAAAGGAAATGGTTGAAGAGACGAAGGGGAAGACAGGAGGAAACAGTTCCTGTGAAAAGAGTGGAAAAGCAAGATAGTGAGAAAATGGCAGAGTATAAGAGCAAAGTGGAAGAAAGATTGGGAAGGTATGAGTTAGAGCAGATGGAAGGGGTGGAAGACGCATGTAAGATATTCATGGAAGAGATAGGCGCAGCGTGTGAGGTGGTTTGTGGAGCAAGGAAGAGATGCAAGCATGTGCAAGGGACAGCATGGTGGAATGATGAGATGAAAGGAGCTGTGGAACAAAAGAAGAAGGCATATAGTGAATGGCTAGTGAGTAGAGGTAGGGGAGAAGATGAGAGAGAGAAGAGAGAGGTATATGTGAGCAGGAGAAGGGAGGTGAAGAGACTGGTGAAGGAAATTAAGAAGAAAGTGGACGAAGAATCTGGGAGGAATCTGAGTGCAAAATGGAGGGAGAGTAAGAAATTGTTTTGGAAGGAGGTAAAGAAAGTAAGGCAGTGTGAAAGGGGAAATAGTAGGGGAGTGAAAGATAGGAATAATAGATTGTTGGTGGAGAAGAGAGAGAAATTGAGGAGATGGAAGGAGCACTTTGAGGATTTGTTGAATGTGGAGAGTGAGAGCAGTGCGAGTATAAGTGGTTGGGGAATGGCTGGGAGAAGAGATGAGTGGAGGGAGGAAGAGATCAGTAGGGCAGAAGCAGTGGAAGCAATGAAGACGATCAAGATGGGAAAGGCCCCAGGAATTGATGAAGTGTGTGTTGAAATGCTGAGTTATGGGGGTGGGATTGTTGTGGAGTGGATATGGAAGTTGTGTAGATTGGTTTGGGAAGAGGGAAGGGTTCCAGAGGACTGGAAATCAGGTATAATTGTTCCCTTGTATAAAGGAAAAAGGGAGAGAGAAGTATGTGGTAACCATAGGAGTATTTGCCTTCTTGGTGTGACTGGAAAAATATATGGTAGAATACTCATTGATAGGGTCAGGCATATGGCAGAGGAGCTAGTTGGAGAAGAGCAAGGGGGATTTAAGAAGGGAAAAGAGTGTGTAGATCAGATATTTGTTCTAAGATGTTTAGTGGAGAAGTATCTAGAGAAGGGAAGGAAAATGTATGCTGCTTTCATGGACTTCGAGAAAGCTTCTGACATAATAGATAGGCAAGGTATGTGGAAGGTATTAAGAATATATGGAGTGGAGGGGAAATTGTTAAGTGCTGTGAAGAGTATGTACGAAGGAGCTAGGGCTACAGTGCGAGTGGATGGTGAGCTGAGTGAGTTCTTTGATCTCAGTGTGGGACTGAAACAGGGTTGTGTGATGTCTCCATGGCTGTTTAATATATACATGGATGGGATTGTAAACGAGGTGCAAGGTAGGGCAGTGGATGTGGGGATGGCTCTAATGAATGAGGGTGAGATTTGGAAGATTCCGGTGCTGCTGTTTGCTAATGGTACGGTATTGTTGAATGAAGATGAATGGGAGTTGCAAGGTTTGGTGAATGAATTTGGGACAGTGTGTGGGAAGAGGAATCTGAAAGTTAATGTAAACAAGAGTAAAGTTATGGTGTTTGAGAGGAATGAGTGTACAATGTGGTTGGATGGTGAGGATATGGAGAATGTGAATGCATTCAAGTGCTTGGGTAGTGTGATGAGTAAGGATGGAACGTTGGGGGATGAAGTGCTTGAAAGGGTACAGCAGGGAAGGAAGGTTGCTGGTTCACTGAAAGCAGTGATGAAAAATAGGGAGGTGAGTATCACTGCATGATAGTATTGTGATCCCTACCCTGATGTATGGAAGCGAGGCGTGGACCTTGCAAGAGGGAAACAAGTCAAGAGTGAGAGCAGTGGAAATGAGTTACCTGAGAGGAGCATGTGGAGTGACATTAAGGGACAGGTTGACGAATGAAGAAGTGATGGAGCGTTGTGGGGTGGATGTGGATGTGGTTGAGAAGATTAGGAGAAATACACTGAGGTGGTTTGGACATATGGAGAGAATGGAGAATGAAAGACTGACTAAGAGGGTGTATGTAGGTGAGTTGGAGGGAGGGAGAGGGATGGGCAGACCGAGGATGAGGTGGAGGGATGGAGTTGAGAGGTATATGAGGGAGGGGGGAGTGAGTTGGGGGTGAGGGTAGTCAAATGGTGGGTGACAAAGCGACTTGGAGGCGTTTTGTCGGCGGCCACCCTTTGCGGGATAAGGGCGTCGGGCTATAGATAGATAGATAGATAGATCAATGATCGGCAGTGTGGATTTAGACATGAACGTTCAACTGTAGACATTTTTTTCCTACTTACCCATCAGATTAACAAAACAACAGACCAACATGGTAAAACACATACAATAGCACTTGATATTTCAAAAGCATTTGACAGAGTATGGCACCGGGCCACATTGTTTAAGATGTCACACTATGGCCTTGCATTACTGGTTCCTCTAACTTCTTTTTACCTTTATAATAGAAAAATATAGGTCATGGTACGTGGCATTTATTCCTAGTTTCCTTCCATAAATGCTGGCAAACCTCAGGGGTCGGTCTTGGCCCCCCAACCCTCTTTCTCATTCATACAAATGACCTCCTGTCACTCACAACCCAATACACTCTTATGCTGATGACTCGACACTTCATAGTTCTTTCACATATATATCTCCTTTACACAATCTGATATTATACATTCTCAAATAAACACAGTAATTTCTCTGAACCAGGACCTTTCTAAAATTAATCAGTGAGGACGAACCAATCTGATCTCATTTAATGCTCAGAAAACTAAATACATTAATTTCTCCAACAGAAAGTATCACTTAGATTCCCACATAATTTTTGATGTCAATATTCCCATATCCACTACAATTGATATCGTAGGTCTCACACTAAACACCAACCTAAGCTGGATAGCTTATGTAAAATCCCTTGCTAAAAATGCTTCTAAAACATTGTGACTTCTGTACAGAGTTCGTGAATTCTTCACTGACGAGCAGATGGCCACAATATACAGAAGTCATGTGCGTTCTCAGATCGAATACTGTTCGCCACCGTGAAGTGGATGTGGAGCGGTTGCACTGAGGCAGTTGGACAAAATTCAAAATAAAGCCATTAGATTAATCAATAATCCTACCATTACGCAGAACTTTCCTCCATTATCAGTACGTAGAGATATTGCATCTTTAGCATTATTTTACCGATAAATTTACCGTAAGTGCTCTGATGAACTTGCTTCAATTGTACCTCCCGTTCACATTTTCTCCCGAAATACTCGGGCAGCTGCGAGCGCCCATTAACTTACACTCTCTACCTTGCAATGCAGAACCCATGCTTATCAAAATTCATTTATCCCCAGAACTACCACTCTTTCGAATTCACTGCCTGGGAGTTGCTTCCCACAAACACTTAATCCACTTTTATTTAAATCCGGTTGTTATAAATATTTTATGAATGGAGGATGCCTTTAGGCACATGGACTTTTTTTTTTATTTCCTTTGTTTTTTCTTCCTCCATTCATTGTCTCTTTAATATATAGATAGATAGATAGATAGATAGATATAGATATATAGATAGACAGATAGATAGACAGATAGATTATCTGGATAGACAGATAGATAAATAGATATAGATATGTACCAGATTTATATCTAGGCTGCTTCCCCCCAAAAGAGGGGGATAGCCGAGACAGGATGACACACTCCCAATTTACTGATACACACACGCATATTAAATGAAGGGGAGAAGGGACAGATCCTCACTGCACCACACCACAAGAGGGTCAACTGTGCAGTGCAATTATCAACATCCGCAGCATGGCTCAAAAGCAGAGCTGGTCTACCCCTGCCACATCATAATGGAATCATCCCCTTACGCAAACGTGACTTGATCAGCTGATAAGACCAAATGCAGAAAAATAACCCCTCGAAGCTGTGTTACCATTTATTCATTCACAGCTTCTTTCAAATCATCCCTATCATGGGCCACAAGCCTTCCTTGCTCTTCAGATATCTCTCTCGCATGCTCTCTGGTCTCTTCACATTGTCCATCCATCCCCTTTGTGGTCTTCCTCTCAGCCCTACACCCTTCACATCCGATCCAGTTATCTTTTCACCACTCTTCATCCATTTATCCTGACCATCGCAACACTCTTTTTTCAGCTCGATCAGCCATCTCCCGCATTACTCCAGTTCTTCGCACTTCGTCATTCCTCACTCAATCCATACGTGTCACTCCACGCATACTCCTCAGACAGTTCATCTCCATTACATTCAAACTCTTCCTCACTGCTTCACCCACATTCCATGTTTCAGACCCATATAATGCAGTCGGTATCAGTACACTCCCTTCAGCCTTATCTTTACATCCGTTCTATGCGAATGACATCTAAACACCTTTATCATTCCTCCCAGCACCTTTCCTACTTCATTGATTCAAAACATCACCTCTACATCCATTATTCTATCCACAGCAACATGTGACCCTAAATACTTAAAACACTACCTCCTCAAGCAACTCACCAGTCAAAACTACATTCATCTTCATACCATCTGCCAAACTCGTATATTGCATGACTTTGCTCTTACTCTCATTTACTCTCAATTTTCTCCTTTCAAACACCCTTCCAAACTCCTCCACCAACTGTCTCAGTATCTCCTTTGAATCAGCCACTAGTGCAGTATCATCTGCAAATAACAGTTGATTCAGATTCCACTCTCTACAATCAGCATTTGCCGGAATCAGACCTCCACCTAACATTCACATTCATCTCCCTTACAACACCATCCATATAATTATTAAATAACCAAGGCGGTATCACACATCCCTGGCGCAGCCCAACTCACATGGGAAACCAATCACTCACAGTATTTCCCACTCTTACACACACTCTACTTTTTATATAAAAACTTTTCATTTCTTTTAACAACCTGCCACCTAGTCCATACAATCTCCAAACAGTCCACAAAGCCTCCCTATCAGTTTTATCATACGCATTCTCTAAATCCATGAACGCCCATAACACATCCTTACCTTTCGCCAAATACTTTTAAAATGCCTCTCTCACAGCAAACACTTGATCCATCCCCTTTCTCTCTTCTCCTAATATCACACTGCTCATCGCCAATAACTCCCTCTCCACCGTCTCAAACTCTCTTAATCAACACTCTACCATACACCATACCAACAAAAATAAACAAAACTCAATAGACTTATACCCCTAAAACTAGTACACTCGCACGGAACCACACACGCACTTACCTAGTCAATTGGCACCATACCATTTTCAATCATCAAAGTAGTGGTCTAACCAAGTGTATGTCATACTGAAAACATTTAATCTAATGAAGACGAAAAATATATACAGATATCTTTCTGTAGGTTGCATAATTCATTGGAAAATAAATACCAGCACCATAAGATTTTTCTACTCTTTCTCCCAATTTAAGTAGGGTGGGTGTAGTAACTGCCCTTCTAGGTGTGGAACAGGGTAAGAGCAACAAAAAGGTTAGAATCACTGGTCTACAGGCTCTCTTGGTGCAAGAGGAGAGGGATACTGGGATTGGAAAAGCCAAGAGAGAGAGAGAGAGAGAGTAAGCGGAAGGATCAATTGTAAGAGAACAGATAGGTATGTTCGAACTCTCTTCTAGGTGGTCAGGGATATGAACAGGGTACTGTACAGTACAAGCTGCTCTAGGTCATTAAGAATATGAAAGACGTACGTCAGTGCACCACGTGGAGTGGATAATGAAAAAAAGACCCAAAGGTAGTGGTGAAATTTGACATATGAATGAAGATTTGATAAAAACAAGAATAATTTGTTCTAATTTACAAGTAAGAAAGTCAAAGAATGTTGAATAGTCAATAAAGTTAGTGTGGAGGTAAACAACACTACTAAAAATGAAATAGGCAAATCTTCATCGAAATGAAAAAGATACTAGAGGCTTCTTATGATCCCTTCAGTCAGTCATTGAGATCCTTGAACATAACCCCTTCAAGAGGAAGCACTTCGCACGTTTTTCTTGCTAACGCCAGGCGATTTTAGTCAGCTTGTGAAATATCTCCTAGGATGAAAGATTTAATAATAATGTCTGGTGGTTGCAAAACTCTAAAAACGAAGAGATGGTACTGACGGAACTAAAACTGTCCCCAGGAACCCTTCAGAACCACGCCAGCCTCTTCCTCCCCGCACACACAAACACTCCAGTTACTTAGCCTCCTTGACTGAATAACGTCATTCGGTGGTGGCAGAAATTAAACAGGACAGTGAAATGAAGGTGAAGGGACAGACTTCTTCACTCTACCTCATATACATACTCCTAATAACGAGCAGGGTAACACCTTCTTGCCCCAAGCCTCAAGTCAGTAGAGGTGATAATACCCTCCAAAGCATATACATCATCGACCTTACGGGCAACTGGGATGATCAGCACGACTCTGGTATTTTATTCCAGTTAATCCAACAAGATGTATTTCCGTTACGAGTGAGTCATAAGCGTCTAAGAGTCAGTCAGGATGCACCTTCATATTGTCCCGAGTATCGAATCACTGGAGGTGATATTAATTACCATATATAATTTCGATCTCATGCGCTGCTGAGACGAGTTGAAGCCTTCGCTGCAGTTATGTGTTTTATGTATATTCTTCCTTTTTCCATTGGATTTTATTTACTTCAGAGGAGACTTTTTGGAGTGGAGAGATTACATGCAGATGCAACATCCTTTGCCCTTTCACAACCATATGTGTATTTTCTTGTGGTTCCCTTGCGATTTTACTTACTTGCCAAGAGACTTTTTCTTTTTATTTAAGGGAATAGATGTAGTCTCATTTAACCCTTTTACATGTACTGTATACATCTCCCAAAAACTAAAAAGAAATCGTCTATGAACTGCAAGAAATAACCTGGGAAATACTTCATTAGCCCGAAGGAATCAATTAACTTACAGCACCTGGGCATGACGCAGGTTAGGCGAGGAAATGCCGATGTAATGAGGTTTTTTAATGATGAAATACTGAGGTAATGATAAAAAGAAATACGACTTACCGTTTTCACCATGATGCTTAACTAGGATGATTTGTTCTGAATACCCCCACAAGATTTTATTAGTTGAGAATCAGTCGAAAGCAGGCAGGGTTAGACAGCTATGAAATGTTCGTAAGATTTGAAGGCAATGACGAACAAGGTGAGAAGGAGCAGGAGTTTTTATTACACATTTTTTTACTGCTTAGTAAAACTGTAATAGCCAACTTCATAATACCTCTTTCCAAAAATAGGAGGCCGAAGCTTGGCTACCCAAGTCCAGAATACTTGGGGACAGAAGCCTAACCTAAACCCCTGATACAGTATAACATTATAGAAAAACCTCTGGCTCCCTCAAGGATACGAAAAGTGCCACGTAAGTCACGGCATCTTGGAGACCGACTTTGATGCATAGTTGTGAAGAGTACGGACGTATGTTGCCTTCCCTCCTCTAGCATGCGCCACCGGCATTAGTTTGTTTGTTTACCTCTAAGGTGCATTGAAGTTAGGCCAATTAGAACTCAATTCCCCCCTTACCTTGTTAGTGATACAATAGGTGTTTGTATCTATTTACTGAGACTACCTTTGCCTGCTTACTTCTGGAGTGATCCCTTCACTGATACCTCTGGGTTATGGATAAACATGGAGTCGTCCTTCCGAGAGTGGCTTCAAAGAGTAATCTCAGCCTTAGTTGTTTTACCCCGGGTGTCTTGTCCCTTGCTCGTTTTCTCTTTCATCCCACTCAGGAAGGTGGTCTTGACTGTAGCAGATAATTATGCTGACCGGACTATCTGCCCCCCAGACTGACCGACGCCAGACTCGCACCCCAACTGACGTACAGTACCTGAAGGGTATGCGACTTTTATGTTATGTGCTGTAGATTCAACCCCCCTCTCCAGTCTCAATCCCTTCATTATCAAGAAGGTAACTGATGGCTGTGCTTGTGAGGTGGAACAGGTAAAAAAATATGAAAAGAGATCCCTTGGTCAAAACTGTAAACTCGTCCTAGGTAAAGGATTTGCTTAAACTGCGTAAGTTCTACTTTTACGATGCTGAGCCGAAAAGCCCAGTTTCCATTAATTCCTACTGTGGTGTTATCACTTGCAGGGATCTCATTGTGATGAGTGGAGTCATCGTACATGAACTTACTCAGCAAGACGTAACTGATGTCAGATTCATTATCCAATACTCAGAAGGTACGAGGACGAAGACTGCAACTATTATCTTGACGTTTGGTAGAGTTTCTCTTCCCGATAATGTCAAAGATGATTACGAAATTGTTAACCTATGGCCGTATATCCCTGACCATCTTCGTTGTTTGAAATGTCAGCTGTATGCACATAATAACTAGTCTTGTCGGGCTTCCCAATCAGTATTTGGAAAGTGTGCGTCTCAGCGTCATGATGCTGTACTCTGTACATCCGAGATTGTATGTTGCTTTCACTGCAAGGGTGTTCACTCCACTTTCTCAAGGGATTGTTCCAAGTGGAAGGAGGAGAAAGGGACCTGCACAGTGAAGGCAGCTGAAGGCATCTCTTACTATGACCCGTGAAAAAAAAAAAAAAATTCAGGTGGTCGAACGACGACGTTCACTAGTCATACGTTCCTTAGCGTCAGTCATCCTTACCATAAAAAATCTTGACAGCTGCCTTGGCGAAATCTAGTTCAAGCATTTGAATGGTGAGACAGTCACTAGACTGGGCGAGATTCCGCTGCATGAGCGCTAACAGCGCGCGAACTTTGAATGCCTCTTATGTTTAATAAACCATAGACATCGCCAACCCATTCTAAGCTCTCACATTTACCTCGGAAATATGTTACATGCACTAGAAATGAAAAAAAAAAAAAAAAAGACAGCAGAATGCATTAGAAAATGCATTTTAAAAGTTAGATACAGTATACTGTATAGGGTAAGCATATATTGTGATTTAATCTCCTTCAGCCATCATCTGGATTATATAATTGGAAATATCTAACAGAAAATTTTTACGAGCAAACTGAATGTACTATTGCATACTTTATAGACATCCATGGTAGGCTATGTTTCCTGCCAGCCCACCTGTCAGAACTGTACAGCCGTATACCCTGATTATGTGCGTCTCTGCTAATGTAGCAGTGTATCGTATGTTCCTAAATTTATATTGCAAGATGTATATACATACTTATTACAGAATTATTTTTAGCACGGAGACTGCTGTTGCTCCTGTACAAATCCGGTTGAAGGGTAACTGTCACTGCAGGATCAACACATGAATGATGCAGTAACACTCCATTTTTTTTCCAGCAATTTCTTTTCACAGTTATCATCCAGCCATGTCCAGCAGGCCATGTTGGAAAATATAGGTTATCAAATGTGTGTACTGTCATAATTGTTCTTTTAGTTTTTAAATATCTAGTTACAGTTTTCTTTCCCCATTACAATTGCAACCTTGCCTGTCTCAGTTATTACTATTAAATTTCCGGTTTACCTCAGTAATTATACTCCTCTGGTAATCACATTCTTGATTAATACCTTTCTCTTTAAGCAGTATTCACTGATTTCTTAAGTCACTTGGTACATTATTATTTTTCTATCCCAGTCTGCTTGATAAGTCTTATCTCCTTTCCCAGAAGTCATTCCACCTCTACAGTACTTTCATCCAGTTCGGTTTTATACATTTTCTGATGGCTAACTGATCTGTTTTCCTAGCATCCTCCTAAACTGTTCATAATTATGCTTCATGTTGGTCTCCATAACTAAATATTTATCACATTATTTCCTGATTGCCAGTCACTACCCTACTGCTCCTTTCATGAGTCTGTGTAACCCTTCCACCTGTACCAATATTCTCTGACTTTCCTACACCCATTTGGTCCTCCATTACAGTAACTGTCTAAAATTCCATCTAATTAACTATTTTTTGTTATTATTATTATATATACATGGTACACCCGAAAGCATTAATTTCTCCCCTCCCCCCTTGCAACCGGAGTCGAGGCCAGTGAGCGACCCACACCCACCGCCCCTACCCCAAACCCAGTGTAAACATTGTTGGACAGATGTAGAACAGCCAAAGCTGGTGATGTTACAATGCATCATGTTTGTTTTTAGAGACAATCAGAACCAGTGGCAATGTGTAATATTGTGCTGCTATCCACAACATATGAGAAAGGCACGAAAATAAAAGAAGACCTACAATGTATAATGTGTTATTATCTATATACTTACATCCTATATTATAATGTTACAAATGAGTATAGTATAGTTAACAGCATCTGTTGAAAGATATGATGTGTTTTCTCAACGATTCTTGCTCCCACCTTCACCACTCTTCTCTCTGGGTTCCCGTCTCCATCAAACGTCTCTCTTACCCTCTCGTCCCCCACTCCCGCCCTTTGATACCCAACATAAACTAAGAAAATGATGAAATGATCCACCAGCTATTGATCATATTACTATTATCATACATCTTTGCATTAAGCACCAACAAATCAATAACATACAATACTTCGGTATACCTGCCAACTATTTCATCCTCTTGTAAGCTGTTGCGTGACATATGCACTACAAGTTGGACCTTTTATTACAAGGACATACGGTTGTTTATCGTTAACACAGGTTGTGTGGTTTTGGGTCGTCCATTAATTCATATTAACGTGGCAAATTTAAGCCTTACATTATAAACACATTAGGTTTATGTTCCTGTCATTACTGGATGAACGAATCGAATCAGGGATCGTTCTGGCGAACCAGTAACTCTCTGCCTGAACGAAAATATTCCGACCTCTTGTCACAACAGTGACATGATGTCCCGTATTCTCCGGGACTATTAGCTTTTATCATATGGCATCTGGACCACTAGGAAAAATGATTTTGGCAATGTGACCTCTACTCCTCTTCGTCAGTACCACCATCTTATGAGGAGGGTTCGTCGGCCACTTGCCGTGCACCTTCACGTACTAACTCAGGAGCTTGAGGTGGACCTTGATGACTGACAAGTTGGTGTCTAAAAATATAGCACCTTAGGAGCCATGCAACTTTACTGTTGATGTTTCATGGCTTCCAGCACCAAAGACCGAGGTACCAGAAGTGGAGGTCCTCCGCTAGTTTCGTAACATCATTGTACACCATTCAGGGTCAGATCAGTTATATACTGAGGGCTCCACGTCAAGTGAATGTGTGTGTGCTAATGTGTGGTCAACTGAATGTGCCCTCAGGTTTTGGTTGAAGACTTCTACATCTATGTTTACTTCTGAACTTTTTGCCAAACACAAAGCCATAGACAAAGCTCTAAACTCTAAACATGACAGGTTTGTCATTCATTCAGATTCTAAATCAGTCCTTCAGGCAATTGCTTCTTGCACTACAGATTCTAATGAAATGCAGGGCCGTATCATTAATAAACTGTATTAGTGCAACAAGTCCTTCATGCTGGTCACAGTGGCTGGTCATTGCCGTATTTATGGCAGTGAGCAGGCTGACCTACTTGCCAAATCGGCTGTGAAACTTGAGACTTGGGATGTTCCTCATGATCTACAGTTGAGAATCTCTTCCTCGGAAATAAATCAATAAATCTTCTGTAGCAAGGTCTGTGGACCAGACAGAATATTGCAACATGTAAGCTGCTCCATGGTTACTAGGCTACTACAAATTGCCCCAGTCGCCTGGAAGGGAGAATATTGGCATGACTGAGGCTGAATTGCACAAACCTCACCCATATAAAACAGGGGATTCATCTCACTGGGGATGCTGACCACAACTAAGGAGAGTTGTGCTGCCAGACTGGCTGGGAATCGGGAACAGCAAAGACTTCTGTCTAAGCAGGCATAAGTTTCTCTAAGAAGGGACAATGGGAAGTATATCAGGGAAATCGCTGAGAAGGTGGAAGGCCATTTTCATGCAAATGACCCCCCGCTGGGCAAGCACCTTGTCGTGGTGGCGGGGGGCTTACGTGCCTCTGTGATCCCACAAGCCTGCCTGTGGATGTCATGACATCTTGCAGGGTCTTCCATGCAGGTAGGGTTGTGGGTGTGGGTCTGACTAAGCTCTGTCCGAAATGTAGGTTACCCGTATGGGTCATCGGTGCCACCCACCAGAGAGGTTGCCTTGGTGCTGTCCTGAGTTGGTTGGTTGGGTGTCTGGGCTGGGGGGTGTTGGGGAAGGGGGTCTTTGCACTGGTGGGAGCGAACTTTTGCATCACAGGGTGTCCTTTTTGGGTCACCCTCTGGGGACAAGGTCACCCGCTCCCATCAGACCATGCTCGGTCCCCTCACTCCTGGTGGGAGTGAACTTTCGCATCACGGGGTGTCCTTTTCGGGTCACCCTCTGGGGACGAGGTACCCCGTTCCCACCAGACTGAGCTCGGTTCCCTTACTTCACGGTAGGCGGTTTCCCTTGGCTCCTGGTGCCATTTTATCGCTCACTAATGTACGTACGGATACATCAAACACTTCTTTAACCACTCGTGTGGTCGGTGACCAGCCACACGAGTCAGCATCACCTGGTCACTCTCTTGGCGATGACCCTGTACCCTCCAGGTCATCTGCTAAAACTGCGAATCCAGATGTCCCTTCTATAGAGTTGTTATCTGGTGTCTTTGTGAAACAATCATACAAAATACATACTCCTCAAAACAGATGATGGTACTTCCTTCCGGAACCAGAACTGTTTTCAGATTCACAGTGGTCTAGTTACGGCATGTGGATTTACCCCCAGGGTCTCTTTGTTGGGTGATGGTTCTCTATTGCTAGAAGCCAGGCATGAGGAGGAGAGTTCATGCATCCAGTCTCTAACTATGGTTGCTGGTTATCCTGAATCTGCTTCCAATCACTTGGTCCTAAATCAGTCCCAAAGGGTTGTGTATTCTCATGACTTGATCTCATATTCTGATTCTTCCCTCTTAGAGGAGCTGGCTCCTCAGGGAGTTATAGTAGTACAGAGAATCATGAAGAAAGTTGATGGGGTTTTAACTCCCAAGCCCACTCTCATCTAGACATCTGATCGCCTTACTTTGCCGGAGGTTATCACTGCTGCATGGTGGAAGATTAAGGTTAAACCTTATGTTCCCCAACCTTGAAGGTACTATTATTGTCAAAGGTTTGGTCATGTTCACCGTTTTTGCAGGCGGTAAGCGTCTGGCCTTCCTGAGGTCTGTGGAAATTGTGCTGGAATTTCTCATGGTATGGATAACTGTTCTCAACCCTCGAAATGTTTGAACCGTGGAGGAGCTCATGCTGCCTCCTCAAGGGATTGTGAAGTATACAAGAGTGAAAATAAGATTATTTCTGTCAAAACGAAGGAGAAAACTTCCTTTTCTGAGGCAAAGGCCATGTTAAGGGTGCAGTTCATTCTCCCTGGGGTTATCTTTGCTGCTGCGTTGTCTTGCCCTAAAGCTACTCGGCAGGTGCCCCTGCCATCACACAATGCCCCATCATATTCTTGGGGTTCTACTTCCTGGCCTTCTCGGCCGGGGTGTTCCACTGAGGGAGTGCAGCCTGGAAGTGGCTGTGCTTCCTCCGGGGAGGTGCCTCCTGTCTCTGAGGGTGTCCCCTCTGCGGTGATTCTTCCAGCGTCTGGGAGTGCCTCCCCCATCCCAGTTCCTTCTGTGACGAACACCCGTTTCGATGCTACACCTTGCTTTGACACATCAAAACTCCCGATGTCCTTCCTGTGCAAGGCAAGCATCACCATGGCTCCTCAGAGTCCTCAGAGAGCAAAGCACTGCTACCAAAGATCTCTGCAGTGGAGCGCGCTACTCCTCCTCCTCGGAACGCTCAGGGGTCGGGGCGAATGCAGGTTGGGGGTGGCGTCTCGCTGACAACCCAGCCACCACCAGATAGTGGTGGTACGCAGGTTGTTCATGTGCCTGCTCAGCTGCATGAGGCCTTGCCCTCTCAGGATGCCAGTATCGATTGTGCTCCTTCTCGTAGTGGCACTGCCTGCTCTATTTCGGCTAGGGCAGCTTGCAGTCCCCCTGCCAAACCATCTCTTCCCCCGCCACAGAAGAAGACCATTGTCCAGCCCTCTTCTTCTTCCTCCAGGTTATCTTCAGCTGGGTGGCACACTGTACACCATAGTAGTGCCAGGCAGTCCCTTTCTAAGGGTAGTCCTAAGCAGCAATCTAAATTTGGTTGCTTGTCGGGGGCAAAGTTGTCTTGCCCCTCAACCTGATTCTTCCTTCGCTCTGGGTACTATGGCATTCTCAGCCAGTATATTACAATAGAATTGTTGAGGGCTGCGTGGTAATTGGGAGGAGCTACGGACCCTCCTGGCTTATTCCCCTTTGTGCGCGTGTCTCCAGGAAACTCTTGTAGGGTTTGCTACTCCTCATACACCACCTGGGTACAAAGCTTTTTACTCGGCGCCAACCCAGGGTCCTGTTGGAGGTGGTGCTGTTTTGGTGAGGGCTGACATCCCTCATCAGCCAGACCGCCTCCAGTCTGACCTACACTGTGTTGCTGTGCAGTTGTATGCCCACCACTGGTATACAGTTTGTTCCATTATTTATCACCCAACACAGCAGTCAATAGTATAGAACTTGAGAACCTGCTTGGTCAGTTACCTACGCCCTTTCTTCTCTTGGGGGATTTAATGGTCACCACCCTTTGTTGGGTGACTGTCTTGTTAACCAACATGGGAGTTTGTTGGTATCCTTATTGGAGGATGAGGATCTTGAACTCTTCAATACTGAGGCATTTACACATTTTTCATCCCCAAACGGGTTCATTTACTGCAATTGACCTCTCTGTCTGCTCTCCTGACTGTCTCCTGGACTTTACCTGGGAGTTTACGTAGGATCTCCATGGAAGTGATCATTTTCCCATCCTCCTTACTGCAGCAGTATCTAGTCCTTTGTCCCGTCTACCGGGGTGGAGATTGGACAAGGCAGACTGGTCCCTTTTCTCTTCTCTGATTTCTGTTGACGTCTCAGTAGAAGAGTTTCCACATATTGATGCAGATGTTTCATTCTTTACCTCCGTTCTGCATGCTGATGCCCATCACTCTGTTCCAAAAACCTCTGGCATGTATTGCTATCGATCTGTCCCATGGTGGCATGAGGATTGCAGTGTTGTTGTACATGAGAAGAAGTTAGTTTTCTCCCATTATCGTAAATACAGGATAGAGCATTATCTTGTCGAGTTCAAAAGGCCGTGAGCCAAGGCTCATCGGGTAGTGAAACATGGGAGGTGGGACTCTTGGATAGCTTATGTGTCATCTATAAACTCAAAGACGCCAGTGTCTCAGGTGTGGATGAGGATGCAAAAGATTTCAGGAAAATTCACTCAAGGCTGGTCCCCTGTGCTGATGTTTAATAGTAAGCCTTTTTAACAAAGAGGCCGGGAAAGGCAGGTTACAGTCCCCTGGAGTATCAGCCAATTGCCTTAACATTCTGTTTGTGCAAATTGAGAAAATGGTCAACACGCCTAATATAGTTCCTAGAAAGGAATGAATGTCTCTCTCAGTATTAGTCTGGTTTTCAAAAATGTCGCTCAACAACAGATGCACTTGTCCATCTTGAGGCTATGGCGTGTGATGCTTTTGCTAGACAGCAGCGTCTGGTGTGCATCTTCTTTGACTTAGAAAAGGCATATGATACTACATGGTAGTTTGGTATCTTCAACAACTCCATTCTTTTGGTTTACATGGTAGGCTACCCCTATTTATATTAAATTTTCTACGTGACCGTTCATTCAGAGTTAGGGTTGGTGTTACCCTATCTCCTTCGTACCCTCAGGAGGAAGGGTTGCCTTAAGGAAGTGTCCTCAGTGTGACCCTTTTTGCTATAGCACTGGATGGTATTGTGTCCTCTATTCCACTGTATGTTGATGATTTGGCCCTATGGTATGCTGCTTCTCAAATGTCCATGGCTGAACGTCGTATGCATCTCGCTCTAGACAGGGTCTCTCGGTAGGCCACCATGCAAGGCTTCCATTTCTCCCCAACAAATATGGTGGCCGTGCATTTCTGCTGCTTGAGAAGCATTAATCCTGAGCCAGATCTCCAGTTATATGGCCACAGGCTGCTATGTGTCGATGAGACAAGGTTTCTCGGACTTGTCTTTGACAGGAGACTGACGTGGGTACCTTATATCCATTCATTACGACTCTCGTGCCTACGTGCCCCGTCTCTCCTAAAAACCCTATTTCACTTATCTTGGGGCACCAACAGAACCATCCTGGTCCGACTTTACCATGCCTTAGTTAGGAGCAAATTGGACTATGGGTGTGTGGTGTACCTTTCCGCTACTGAGGCATGGCTGCTGCCACTAAATTCAGTCCATCATGTTGGGATTTGTCTGTCAGCTGGGGCTTTCTGGTCTTCCCCGATTTAAAGTCTGTTGGTTGATGCGAATGAACCACCACTGGATCTCCACCGGCAGTCCTTAGTGGTGCAGTGTTGGCACAGCCTTCACAGTCTTCCGGCCTCACTGAGTTGTAAGGCTGTCTCTGAGGTCGCTCCTCTCCCCTTTTATGACACCCACCCTCAATATCCACACCCGTTTGGATACAGAGTGACGGCTGCCATGGGGGAGTTGAGTGTCCAGTCCTCTCCTGTTTGCCCTGTGCGTGTCCCCCAAGTGGCTCCCTGGCTTCTTCCAGAAGTACGACCATGTGATTACTTCCTTGAGAGGAAGGCCTCTCTTTCCCCACAGGCAGCTTTGTCTTATTTTTTGGAATATGCCTCTGCTCACAATGACTTGATCCCTGTATAAGCTGATGGCTCTAAATCCTGTGTGGGTACTGGCTTTTGTGTCATTTTTCGTGATTTTAGCCGTGGTGGGAGTCTTCCTTCTTCTGCATCTGTTTTTACTGCTGAACTTAATGCCATTTTAGTTGCAGTTGAATTGATTTTTAGCTTTCCTCCAGCTTCTTTTACCATTTTTAGTGACTCAGCCAGTGCCCTACAAGCTTTGTCTCGTGGCTTCCCATCCCCTAGTCCTGCCTGTCTTGGAGTGGCTCTTCTTATTATGTAGGTGAGGATACTCTGTACACCTGTGTTGGTTCCCTGCTCATGTGGGGGTCGTGGGCAATGATCGTGCTTACTCTTTGGCTAGAGCTGCTGCCTCTTACCCTTCCTGTCCTCAATACCATGTCCCATCCGATGATTTATGTGCAGCCACTGTGGAGGCTGTCCATTTCTGCTGGCAGAGGAGGCGGGATGCAGCAGGGGCAAACAAACTCCACAGCATTTGTAGGAACCTGGGTGATGGTGGGTATGTGGGACTGTCCTGATGGTGGGAAATAACTTTGGCCCATCTCCGGATTGGCCACACTAGGCTGACTCATGGTTTTTTAATGGAGAGGGCGCCCCTTCCCAATTGTGATGTCTGTTTGGTTCCTTTGACTGTGTGACATCTCCTTGTCGAATGTCCCAGTCTTGGGGACCTTCGTCTGTGGTACCTTTCTGGGTGCCAAGACAGCAATGGATCGTACCTTCTTTCCTCGGTTCTTCTGGGAGAGGCTTGTGCTATGGTAATGTTCTAATTTTAATCCCTACCTTTCTGCTATGTTCTTAGCTTTGGTTGTTTCTTTTATTCTTTGATACTGTTCATTTGTTTTAGCATCATTTATCTCTTCGCTTTTTATCGTTTGTGATATATTTTGACCTTCCTTTAGTTTTATATTTGGTAGCAAATGACTTCTGCTGTTGCGCCACCATGTTACATTTTCATTCATTCATGCAAATGACCTTCGAACTGCCTACCAAGGCCTGAAGAAGCTACACTCCAGACACACCTCTCAGGTTAATTCAGTTAGGACAGCTGATGGACAGCCAGTGTCGGGGGCAAATGAGTAAAGAGCTTGTTAAGCCGTGTCCTTTGAGCAGCTGTATATGGGTGAACCTCCCATTGGAAAGCTCCCGTTGGTTGGTGAACAGCCAATGGCTGCTGTTTCACCAACTGACGAATCCGTGCCTTCTCTAGATCAAATCAAGAATGCAGTGCCTAGGCTGAAAAGTGGTAGAGCAGCTGGTGTTTGTGACATCCCAGCAGAATTTATCAAAACCAGGGGGGAAGCCATTATCAGGGGGTTACATTCATTCACAGAGGCCATTTGGCATACTGGTATAATTCCTTCTGACTGGACAGAGGGTTTGGTCACCCTTACCTGTAAAGGAAAAGGACACCAGCGGGAGTGTGGTAACTACCACGGTATTACAGTGCTCAGTGCGCCAGGCAAAGTTCTCGTTCACATTCTCCTGATGCATATCCGGGACCATTTGCTAAATTTTAAGAGGCCTGAGCAATCTGAATTCATGCCCAACAAGTCTACTGTTGATCGTATCCTAGCTCTTTGAGTTCTTGTGGAATGCCGTCTTGAGTTTCAACAAGGTCTGCTAGTAGCCTATGTTGGTCTGAGGAAAGTGTTTGACTCAGTAAATCAGGAGGTATTATGGGAACTCCTGTGACTCCATGGGGTCCTTGCGGGGTTAATCCAACTGATTGCTGGCTTGTACGCAAACACCGGGACTACTGTCAAGTGTGAGGGGATGGGGAACATCAGACTTCTTCCCAGAAAGTTCTGGTAAAAGACAGGGATTTGTCCTTGCCCTTCCACTTTCCAACACATGTATGGATTGGGTACTGGACCGGGCTGTGAGTCGAAGTCACTGTGGAGTAACAATTTGCGATTTCAGGGCTACCGACCTTGACTTTGCTGATGACTCAGTTATCCTAGTGGACTTGTTGGAGACACTACGGAGTGGCCTCAAGGAATTTCATGAGAATATGAAGCCATTGAGATTAAATTTCTCTTGGGCCGGGCATTTGGTGGCTTGTTGGATGAAGCAGTTCAGTCTGTCCAAGCATGTCATGAGGATACAGAAGTCTTGGAAAGATTCACTTACATCTTGGTAGTGTGGTCCATAACAACAGTAGATCAGACAGTGAGATCTCTCATTGTATTGGTCTGGCCTACAGGATTATGGATTCACTCAGTTCAGGTGTTTGGCACTATCATCATTTGTGTAGAGGGATGAAAGTTTGCATCTTCAAGGCGCTGGTGCTCCGTACCTTATTTAATGGCTGTGAGATATGGACACTAAACAGTAAATTGAGGCATCAAATTGACTCCTTTGGTGCTAAGTGTCTTTGCAGAATCATAGGATATCACAGATACAACCGGGTCCGTAACGAGCGACTAATCCATGAGACTATCGTGGCCTATTACCCATATAATACGTCATTGCCATCTCCAGCTATATGGGAACATGGCCTGCTTTCCTGAGGCTGATCCTGCTCACAGGGTGATCTCTGAACAGGTTAACTCAGGGTGGAGGAGGCCAAGAGGAAGGCTGGAGCAGGTCAATCACTCCTATCGTAAGATATTTAGAGAGAAAAGAGTCGCTACCTGGAGGGTAACACAAAGGGATCCGCACGGGTGGAGTCAGAGGGTGAGTGAGGCTATGTGCCTTGTGGCATTTGCCCCTTCTTGGATGATTGACGGAAAGAAAATTTCTTCTGCACTGTGACATCTGTGGCGCAATGTTATCTATTGGTCATATCATCCTGCGCTTTAGAACATGCCTCACTTATAAATTATTGCAGCACAGATGTTCCTTTCACACTTTCCACCATCTTGGAAGATGGGGATCTTAATACTCATATGGCTGATAAATTCATGCCTTTCTTAAGTGAGACTAGATTGAATCAGAGTGAAGTGACTTTTTATCTGTGTGGTTCTGGTTTTTATCGACTGTAAAATGCAAATAGTATATTATTTAGCTGCGGTTGACAGTTAACATATTTGAAATAGTTCTTGCTCCTGACAGCCCTGTTTCTTATACTGGTGTTCATTATATTGACCCCTCTGTGGATGAGCGTGTGTAATTTGTAGGACCCCTCAGGCCCACCCTGGGGACATTTTTCGAGGTTTCGAAAATTTGTTTTTTGTTCTTGCCATTTTGAAGAAGTTCTGACGCACCTGGCAGTGCAAACTTCAGTGACCCATCCCGTGGCATGCAATCGAACACGGAAGTTATGGAAATTTTGGCAGATTGTATTGGTCCCATCATGGTGTTGCCGCACACAACGTCACACAAAGTGTTTTATATTTTTTATGTACACAAAAACAATGCAAATGGTGATCAAATGGTGTGAAATTACGAGACACAGGAAATATCTTAGCACATCATATGTGAGGTTTGAATAGGAAAAAATTTATGAATTTATGAAAAAATTTTGGAGTCCCTCCCAGTCTGCCCCGTCATAGTGCCATTTAGTCACCACGACAGGTTCAGAGCAGGAGGGTGTGGTAGGTGTTAAAGTGGTGGCTTAAATCAGACAATGATCAGAGGATCCAAGGGGGGGACTTCACTTCGACATTATAATTATTTGAACTAGTTGTTAGAAACAAGTCCCATAGGTGGGGATTTTGATCGGGGTTGTCTGGTACACGAGTGGGTTGACTGACTAACTGGGTGAGATTAAATGAGTCTGCAAATAGCTCACATTCAAGACCAAAGTCATCAGTTCTGGCTGAATAAGTGAGCTATTCAACATTATGGACATTAAAATCACCCAGAATAGTATTTTCTGATGCAGTATTGATGATGAGGACACTTAGTTGTGAAGACAGAGAGTCAAATAAACTCAGCTCTGGAGGGGCATTAGGGGAACGATAAACACAACAGAAATACTTAATATTACCAAAAGAATTAATTTGTATATGGAATAGTCGAAATAAGGACAATTAAATTTAGTAATCTCCTCCAGGGCAATTTCTTATTTAGCAAGACAACATACACCTCCTTTGGGTCTGACATTTTGAATCAAGATATAACCAGGAAAATTAAATCTAGCTAAATCAGAGATGGAGCTTACTTGTGTCTCTGAGAAAAATAGCAGATCAGGGGATTCAAACTAGAGGAAATTTTGAGGAGAGTTGATGTTGGAGTGAAGTCCCCTAATATTGCAAAAGAAAATTTTACTACACTTACATGCAGATTTAGGGCGCTGCAACACTGGAGGTGGCACAGCTGCTTGATGACGACCAGGAGGGCCCTGTGCAGATGACCCAGCCCTACCACTTTCCTAAATCTCTCACCACTTCCTTCAACCTCTCATGCCCCCTCACCAATGCATCATGCACCGGGGACATCATCGTCTGAGTCCGGCTTCAGGTCAGGGCCTTGGCATGTACAGAAGATGCAGAGGTCAGCATCACAACGTGAGAGGCAGTTCAAGCAGCAAACCGGGAATGCAGGTGACTGCTTCCCGAGAAGCCTACGGACGGAGAGACATGACAGTTCAGACCATGGACTTTTTTCTTTGACGACAGCAACTCTGATCTAAGGGATACGACAGGAGTGATAGTGACGAGTTCAGGCATGAGTTTTTTGATGAGCAACTCATGAAAACCATTGCCACTGACACCAACCATTTCTTTCACCAGACCACTGCAGTATTGGCACAGGAAGAGACCTATAGGACACAACACTGGACTGATGTGACAGTGTCAACCTTGTACATGTTCATGGCACTCACGATGTTGATGTCCTTGGTCAAGAAACATGCACTTGTTGACTATTGGACCACCAATGATTAAACATAGAGACACAGGTATATGCATTCAGCAAGTACATGGCACGGAACATGTACCAGAACATCCTAAGGTTCCTTAACTTCTCTGAAAACGCAACCTTGCACCCAACAGACAGTTGGCGAAAGATCTGTACAGTTATGAAAAACCTCAAAGGCAAATTCAAACACTATTTTGGGGCTTTTCAAAAGATTTTGATTGGTGAGTCGCTGATGTTGTCCCGGAGCCATATCTTTCATATGGTACATTCCATCTAAACGTCATCGATTTGGCATCAAGATATTTGTACTGTGTGATTATGATACAGGTTTTGTCATAGATATGATGACATACACTGGGGAAGCGACTGATATCTCCCGCAATGATTGTCTTGGCATTTCTGATGCAGTCGTGAAGAAAATGATGGATGATTATGTTGGAAGAGGACATATACTCTTCACAGATAATTGGTACACCTCTCCTGAGTTAGCAATGCTCCTGCTATCACGAGGCATTGGCTTGTGTGGCACAGTGAGGCCTAAAAGACGTGGCATGCCACGCTTCCGTGCAGAGCAAGAGAGAGGCAATGCTGCTGCAAAGCAGCACAGATCTCCTGGCTCTACGATAGCGAGACACTCGGATGTCCACATGCTTTCAGTTGTGCACACAGATGCTCTCGTCAACACAGGGAAAATAGATCGTGTGACAGGCAAGCGTATTCGAAAGCCAAATGCAATCACAGACTTCACTCATAACATGCACTTGGTTGATAAAAATGACATGCAGATTGGTAGTGTGGAGAGCATTCATCATTCTGTCAAAGGGAACAAGAAACTCTTTTTCCACTTGGTAGACGTGTGTGTGTTGACTGCACATCATTAGTACTGCCAGAAAACCAGGAAGACAATCTCAGTGCGGAAGTTCATGCATGACTGTGTGTTCGAGCTCTTGCAGAAGTACGGTCATCAGTCGTCAGTGTCACGGGGGCTTACAAGTGCGGTGCAAGACACGCTTGACAGACTTGCTGCAAGGTAATGGGCGGCACAGCACTACCTTGAATAAATGTCTCCACCCCGTGAAGAACAATGTGTGACGAGAGGGGCCAGGAGTGCACAGGTGCACTGGCACATCTGTGCAACAGTAGAGAGGCGGCAACAAGAGCAAAAGCTCACCTCCTGGCAGTACCACTCATGTAAGGTGACTCTGCTCTACCTGCTTCCCTGAGTATCATTCGTCAAAGAAGTAATGAGTGTGTGAAAAAATGAAGTGTAAATAATTCAGTGTAATTGTAAGAGTTACTGTAAATAACTTGATTTAGTGTAAAGTTTATATTTCTTAAAGTAAGGAATTGCAATAGTGTAAGATAGAAATAAGTGTTTGGATAAATAAGGGACAGTATTTAAGCCTAGAAGACAGAGTGACATTTAAAGACAATGACTTATCTAGGTTTACTTATGATTTGCTAAAGGAGGGCAGAGAGGGGTTAATGCTGGCCTGATCTGACTCCACTAATCGCATCATGCACGAGATGTTAGTATTTATTTTGTTGTTTTTTCCATTCAGTGTATTATGTAGCCACCATGTGTTTTCCATTACTGTTATCCACTTCTGTTGGTCTTGTATTTGCATGTGAAATACTCATAATCAATGTTGAATGCTGTTGAAAGATAGATTTAGAAGAAAAAAACACTAAAATGCTTTCGCCTAAAGTGATTGCTAATCTCAGACAACATCGTCTTTTCACCGTGTGAAGTTTCCCCAAACATATAACTAGACCCATTATCTCGACCCAGGCGGAAAATATCATCTTTCTCTTCCCTTGCGACACACAGACAGCAATCAACTTGACGATAATAGCAACATACAGGCATAAACAAGAAATACTTGAAAATAAGAGAAATATACTTTTTTGTGGGGTATCTTTACGTATTATTCCGAATGTTTTACTATTCTGGATCATTTTACATTTCCTTTGCCTAGTAGTAGCATTACAACAATGTTTTAAGCATTCACATGATTTGTGGGTTCCTTGGAAGGCCTCCACTCATTTACTGTTAATCAGCTCCGGCCAGGTGCTACTCACGGCTCGCCTCGACTTTCAACCCTCAAGGGAGAGCCCGTACACTTTGGGACTGATAATTTTCTTATTTAGGTATAAAATAAAATCACACAACTCTCTTTTCACACAAACTCCAGCACCCAGACGACAATAATAATTCGATACTACGATAAACCTATTATACATCAGAAAGTGAAAATAAATTCATAAATTTTTTCCTATTCAAACCTCACATATGATGTGGTAAGATAGTTCCTGTGTCTTGTAATTTCACATCATTTGATCACCATTTGCATTGTTTTTGTGTACATAGAAAATATAAAACACTTTGTGTGACGTTGTGTGCGGCAACACCATGATGGGGCCAATACAATCTGCCAAAATTTCCATAACTTCCGTGTTCGATTGCACGCCATGGGATGGGTCACTGAAGTTTGCACTGCCAGGTGCGTCAGAACTTCTTCAAAATGGCAAGAACAAAAAACAAATTTTCGAAACCTCGAAAAATATCCCCAGGGTGGGCCTGAGGGGTCCTACAAATTACACACGCTCAACCACAGAGGGGTAAATATAGGGAACACCAGTATAAGAAACAGGGCTGTCAGGAGCAAGAACTATTTCAAATATGTTAACTGTCAACCGCAGCTAAATAATATACTATTTGCATTTTACAGTCGATAAAAACCATAACCACACAGATAAAAAGTCACTTCACTCTGATTCAATCTAGTCTCACTTAAGAAAGGCATGAATTTATCAGCCATATGAGTATTAAGATCCCCATCTTCCAAGATGGTGGAAAGTGTGAAAGGAACATCTGTGCCGCAATAATTTATAAGTGAGGCATGTTCTAAAGCGCAGGATGATATGACCAATAGATAACATTGCACCACAGATGTCACAGTGCAGAAGAAATTTTCTTTCCGTCAATCATCCAAGAAGAGGCAAATGCCACAGGGCACATAGCCTCACTCACCCTCTGACTCCACCCGTGCGGATCCCTTTGTGTAACCCTCCAGGTAGCGACTCTTTCCTCTCTAAATATCTTACGATAGGAGTGATTGACCTGCTCCAGCCTTCCCCTTGGCCTCCTCCACCCTGAGTTAACCTGTTCAGAGATCACCCTGTGAGCAGGATCAGCCTCAGGAATGCAGGCCATGTCCCCATATTGCTGGAGATGGCGATGACGTATTATATGGGTAATAGGCCACGATAGTCTCACGGAGAAGTCGCTTGTTAAGGACCAGGTTGTACCTGTGATATCCTATGATCCTGCAAAGACACTTAGAACCAAAGGAGTCAATCTGATGCCTCAATTTACTGTTTAGTGTCCATATCTCACAGCCATGAATTAAGGTACGGAGCACCAGCGCCTTGAAGATGCAAACTTTCATCCCTCTACACAAATGATGATAGTGCCAAACACCTGAACTGAGTGAATCCATAACCCTGTAGGCCAAACCAATACAATGAGAGGTCTCACTGTCTGATCTACTGTTGTTATGGACCACACTACCAAGATGTAAATGAATCTTTCCAAGACTTCTGTATCCTCACGACATGTTTGGACAGACTGAACTGCTTCATCCAACAAGCCACCAAATGCCCGGCCCAAGAGACTTTTAATCTCAATGGCTTCATATTCTCGTGAAATTCCTTGAGGCCACTTCGTAGTGTCTCCAACAAGTCCACTAGGATAACTGAGTCATCAGCAAAGTCAAGGTCGGTAGCCCTGAAATCACAAACTGTTACTCCACAGTGACTTCGACTCACAGCCCGGTCCAGTACCCAATCCATACATGTGTTGGAAAGTGGAAGGGCAAGGACAAATCCCTGTCTTTTACCAGAACTTTCTGGGAAGAAGTCTGATGTTCCCCATCCCCTCACACTTGACAGTAGTCTCAGTGTTTGAGTACAAGCCAGCAATCAGTCGGATTAACCCCGCAAGGACCCCATGGAGTCACAGGAGTTCCCATAATACCTCCTAATTTACTGAGTCAAACACTTTCTTCAGACCAACATAGGCTGCTAGCAGACCTTGTTGAAACGCAAGACGGCGTTTCACAAGAACTCGAAGAGCTAGGATACAATCATCAGTAGACTTGTTGGGCATGAATTCAGATTGCTCAGGCCTCTTAAAATTTAGCAAATGGTCCCGGATATGCATCAGGAGAATGCGAACGAGAACTTTGCCTGGCGCACTGAGCACTGTAACACCGTGGTAGTTACAACACTCCCGCTGGTGTCATTTTCCTTTACAGGTAAGGGTGACCAAACCCTCTGTCCAGTCAGAAGGAATTATACCAGTAAGCCAAATGGCCTCTGTGAATGAATGTAACCCCCTGATAATGGCTTCCCCCCTGGTTTTGATAAATTCTGCTGGGATGTCACAAACACCAGCTGCTCTACCACTTTTCAGCCTAGGCACTGCATTCTTGATTTGATCTAGAGAAGGCACGGATTCGTCAGTTGGTGAAACAGCAGCCATTGGCTGTTCACCAACCAACGGGAGCTTTCCAATGGGAGGTTCACCCATATACAGCTGCTCAAAGTACTCGGCTTAACAAGCTCTAAACTCATTTGCCCCCGACACTGGCTGTCCATCAGCTGTCCTAATTGAGTTAACCTGAGACGTGGGTCTGGAGTGTAGCTTCTTCAGGCCTTGGTAGGAAGGTCGAAGGTCATTTGCATGAATGAATGAATAAATGAATGAAAATGTAACATGGCGGGACAACAGCAGAGGTCATTTGCTACCAAATATATAATTAAAGGAAAGTCAAAATATATCAAAAACGATAAAAAGCAAAGAGATAAATGATGCTAAAACAAATGAACAGTATAGAAGAATAAAAGAAACCACCAAAGCTAAGAACATAGCGGAAAGGTAGGGATTAAAATTAGAACATTATCATTAAAACACAAACTAAAATATGGAAAAGCCCTATAGCTTTTGGAGAAGGCCAGAACTCAACACAAAAGAGAAGGTGCCTCCCCTCATAGCACAAGCCTCTTCCCCAAGAACCGAGGAAAGAAGGTACGATCCGTTGCTGTCTTGGCACCCGGAAAGGTACCACAGACGAAGGTCCCCAAGACTGGGACATTCGACAAGATGTCGCACAGTCAAAGGAACCAAACAGTCATCACAATTGGGAAGGGGTGCCCTCTCCATTAATCCACCGCATCCCGGAGAGGTGAATTCACGTCCTCACATGATGTGCAATCATATCTCGGAGACGTAAATTAACGCGGCAAGATTGCAAGGTCCCTAATTTGCACAATTTTCAATTTTCGCGAGTGATTTCGCGAGTGATTTTTGGCACGTATACATGGACATCTTCCTCTATTCCTCTACAAGATGCCAAGCAGGGACAATGCCTTACACTGCATAACCTCTACCCCCCCCCTGCACGCCATTGTCTCGGCAATTCACCTGTTACCAGTGACCTGGCCAGTAAAGACATTCAGGGCCAGAGTGATTCCCCAATCGATGACAATGTGGAGGACAAAGTTTACATAGCATTAGAGGAAGAAACAGTCAGAAATGATGATCAGGTAATGTGGGAAAAAAAGGTCATGAATGGTGATGAGTTAGTGAGTGAAACAATGCTTATAATGCCTATATTACTGTTTGAAAACTAATATACTCTCGTACTACATATAAATTCGTACCAAGTAAATAAATAAATACTGTTTATGAGTGGATAAAATAGTTACTCTCCCATAGAACTCGTTTTCTTTGGTGCCAGCCTGTTAGAAAACCCAGTCAGGTAAGGAGGTACTCATACCTGGATCGAGTATTTTAATCCTCAGGTGAGCGATTTCTCTATGAATTTTCGATGTTTCTCACCAAAAGCGGATGTTTGAACCAAAAAAAAAAAAGGTCCAAAAATGTCGGGACTGGGGTGTACCACTGCCCAGAAAACATCGGGATGGGGCGGGTTAAAAAACCATGAGTCAGCCTGGTGTGGCCAATCTGGAGATGGGCCAAAGTTGTTTCCCACCATCGAGACAGTCCCACATACCCCCCATCACCCAGGTTCCTACAAATGCTGTGGAGTTTGCCCCTGCTGCATCCCGCCTCCTCTGCCAGCAGAAATACTAAACATTTTCTAAAACCAGCTTCTTCTTGTATGACTCACGTTTGCTGCACGTGCAGTTAGTACAGAAGGAAATATATTTCCGTCATGAAAAAGGACCACTTTCAAGAAAATTTTTGAGGAGACAATAAACAAGCATCACTCGTTCACGTTGTGTTTATAACAAAGGGCCACTATGACTGAATTAACATCATTACCAGGTGAGAATATCCTTTGAAATCATCATACTGGCTACAGAAAAAAAAAAAAAAAAACTTTTGTATCATGGTGCAGTAGATTCCAGCCCTTTAATCTTGAACCTTAAAGTTCAGCCTGTTTCCTAGATAAGCCAAGTCATGAACAAGGTTATTCAGTTCTCCTTGTGATAGTAAGTGTGGTTCATTTGAAGAACATGTTGCCTGGAATGTTGGATTAGAAATCTCATAATCTTTTTCCTCTTGATATGTTTCAGCTTCAATTGATCGCTTATCCCTTAAAGTTACATGTTTTGGAGAATTTAGTTCTGGAAGTTCAGCAGTCTAGAGAACTGGTCCTACTGCAGATGGCAGATTGGGGCATTTCACTAAGCTCTTTGTTTTTGAAGTGATCCCTATTGTAATTACAAGGCAGAAATATGAGCATGGCGTCACAAGAAAGCTAAGCTTGAAAGGAAAAATCTGAGTTCATATATGGATTCAGCATGAAAAGTTTATTTAGAGCATCGATCGATACCCTTTGGACAAAATTGTTGTTGACCATTGTTATATGGCCATTTCTTTTTTTTCTATGTGTCTGACTCTGGGCATAGGCTTCACAGCCTGCTTTCTAGGCCCAGTAGCACTCCTACATACCGCACACCTCTACATGTCACCACTTCGGGGCTAACACCCACCGTCCATATTGAATACATGCTAGGGCTGTCTCATACAGGACTGGTGTATTGGTATTAGCGGGGGTATTTTTACGACACGTTGGTGGGTCTTCTGGTAGATCAGTAAAGTCTGCTTTTTATGAAATTCAAATCCTTAAACTGTTCCCTGCCCCATCGGGATTTGAACTCGGCTACGTTAGGACTACAAGCCACCTCTCTACCGACTGAGTCACCGCCTCCCCCTATTTAGGCTTTTGATTTGTGCCATTTAAGTGTAAGAACAAAATTTGGTTCCTCAAAGAATTGTCATGCTACACAGAAATGCAAAATCTTTATAATATTCCCAGAACATACTAAAAATGTTCATATGACCACAAAATTTAATACCATTACATTTTAGCTCCCAACCACCGGGTGTTGGTATAGACCAATGGAAATATGTTACATTGGTAGGAAAAGCAATTGTTTTTTTATCGAAGTTTGAATTCTACACCATTTGATCTCACCACCAAAACACTGGTATAGCACCCCGCCACAGTACCTGTGCGTGACTCAGTTTATCCTGCAACTGGGCCAGGTGTACAGCTGTGTCATCTGAATCATCTGCACCTGATTCCGTCCCTGCCACTCTCGTCTAGTTTGTGTCATCCATCCCAGCCAAATTTCTGCCGAAGATGACTGGGAAAGTGCTTCTTGTTAGTGCTACAGAACACACCTTGGACACGACTGTATCCAGTGTGTCTGATAGTGGTGAAACATCTTCCGAGATACAAGGAAGTTACCCCATGGAGAAAAATGTTTCACGTGCACCAATCCTTGACCGATCTGATGCTGGTGATGTGGCCCTCCCACTGCTTTAAGGGGAAGGAACGCTTGTGACAGCAATGCCTTTGGCTGTGAGGCAGAGGTGGATGAGCCTGGAGATGAGAAATGTGAAGGAGATGGTGATGAAGGAGAAGGTCATCTCATACATAAACGCTGTAGCCACGTCTCCCCACCACTCTCGCGACCAGTGCACCACACTCTTTCCCCACCATGACCCTCCTCACCCTAACCAAGCATGTGTAGGGTCATCTCACAACAACCTGGCCCTTCATATGTGGGGAGGTTGAACTATGAGCTTAAGGAGCACAAACATGGACGGCCATCATCACCCCAGGGAGTCCCAGTTTTCAGGTGAGTCATCAAGCCTCCACCTCTTCCTCCACATCTCCCTCCCTTCCCCCCCCATTCCCCTACCCATGGCCGTGCCCCTGGCGGTGCACGTGCCTGTGCCCTGGGAGGCGTGCACGTGTCATCATTCTGCACCATCCCCGGCATCAGGAGGCTGGACACTTTTGTTTGGGAGGAGGGTGAAGGCTTTGAGCTATCATTACCTTCATTCGATGAGACAGGAGCAGATGTGCAAAGGAAACATCTGGAGGTAGGATAGACATCTATTCTGTCCTTTCTAGCCATATTTTCCACCACATTCTTACAATATCTGGTGGATGAAATAAACTTCCACCAGGCTATATCAGTGTGCTGGCATGAATTAGCTGCAATTAAAAGCTCTAAGATGAAAGAATGGGTGCCATTGGAGGTAAAGGAAATGTATCTATGGCTCACTCTGACCATGATAATGGTCCATGTCAGGAAACATGCTCCGTGACTATTGGCTGGTGGATGAAATCATTCACACATCTCTCTTTGTCAAATATATGACTCGTGAATGATACCTTGCCGTCCTCAGATTCCCACATTTCAACAGGAATTATGGTCCATTGCCCAATGACTGGTACTGAAAAATTAGGCCCATCTTAACCATGTTCAAGGATGCATTTGTCAGGTTTTTCCAGCTGTTTCAAAAAGTGGTTATCAGCAAAACGCTTGTTCTGTTCCGAGGGTATTTTGCTTTTATTTACTATGTGCCTTCAAACTGTCACCGTGTTTTACTAAAGTTTTTTGTCCTGTTAGAGTGCAAGATTGGATTTGTGCTGGAAATAACAGTTTTTTCTGCTACGGATGTTGAAATACCTAGTGATGACCCTTATGGGTTTTCTACAGCTGTTGTAAAAGTACTCATGAACATGTATTTCAACGTCTCCACATTCTGTTTACTGATAACTATTACACATCCCCGGCACTGACGAAGCATTTGCTTGAACATGAACTGGTACTTGTGGAACTGTCCGTGCTATCAGGAGGAATTTTCCATCATTCCCCTGGATATGTTGGCCATCCATTGTCACAATAAGCGGAAGGTCAACATGTTGATTACAGTTCATAAGGGGGTTATGGAGGGCACAGGTAAAACAAACTATAAGGCCAGGGAACCCGTGTTCAAGCCAGATCCCATCAGTGATTACAGCATCAACATGTGGCTTGTTGGTAAGTTAGACATGGGGATCAGCGAGAGAGGCTGCCTCAGAAATCATGCAGATGGTATAAGAAGGACTTCTTACACCTTCCCAATATCAGTATCTTGAACACCTTCATTACTTTACGATGAGGTTGTTGGTAAGTCTCTTTCTCTATGTCAGTACGTTAAAGAACTTGTACGCCAGCTCCTTGCTAAGTACAGGAATGCTCATGCCACTGGTTCACGGAGGACAATGTATCATGTAGCAAAAGCAAACAGGCTTTCAAGTGCACAGTAGCGCTCAAGCTTCTGTCTAGTCCACTTAGGCCGAACATCTGCAGGCCGACTGGCCTACCGGGCACTGTCATGTATGCGTCACAACAACACATCGGGTAAAAGCACGAAAGGAAACGTGCTATGAATGCACTGACTGCAAGGTTGCTCTGTGTCCTGATTGCTTCTTCGATTTCCACCGCGGACAAGCGTACTAAGAGGTGCATGGGAGAGTGTAAATATCAGACACTGCAGTGCAAGTTATGTTGTTTTGTTTGTATTATGTAAGTTATAACATAAGTGCGAAGTTTATGTGTTTAGCTTTACAAACATCTGAGTAATCTATGCAAGAAAGGAAGAAATCCCGAGATGCACCTGAAGAAATTGTATTGTTGTAGGGAGGACTTTTGAACATTTCTTGGGAATATTTTTATTTTATGCAAAATATGAGATATGTACTGCAAATGTGATTTTAAGTGCCAGTAAAATAAGTCCAATGGAACCTAAGGTGTATGATAAATATAAGCCCCATGCCAAGGAAATATTTCTAAACAAAAATCTTAGTACAAATGCTTATCTCCTTTGCCTATCATAAGTTAGAAAAAAGGAATTCATAAAAGCTGTGCGTGCTTTCTGTGACAGAAATAATATGGGGAAAAGAAAGTCTTCTCTCACAGTGAATACCAAGTGCAAAGCTGGCAAATTTGTGAATTTCAATTTCTTGACTTTTAATTGTAACAATAAAGGTTATTCCACAATCAACAGGGCACAGCACCAGTTTGTTATGACTGGAAAACCAAAGATGAGCCACATGTACAGGATGATGACTCATACACATAGCTGTGAGCACGGAAAGTTGGGAAGCTTGGTTACTGTATGGAAAACTCCATGGCAACAGGTAGGGCAGCGTTACAACTACACCACTCTCCCTTGGGAGTCAGCATTACAAACACTGGCCATTGAGCACTTGACGAGACCCTAGCCGGGGCGGAAAAGTAACCCACCTTCTCCACATCTCTAATCATGGTCGGGACGACCTGCAGACCTGTGGCTGTTTTCATTTGGAGGACAAGGAGTTGGTGAGTACTATGGTCTTTAATTTGTTTCCCTGACTGGTATACTTTCTGAGATGTCAAGCTCTGAAGACAAGCAATTTTTGGAAAAGTGCTTGAAGGGAGAGGATGACACGGGCGAAACTAGCCCTATGGTTAGGATTTAAAATTAGCTCTCTTCTATTTATTTAAAATAACTCCTAATAGGGGGCAGGAAGAAATTCACCCATTGAGAGTTATGGAGGAATCAGCAGATTATCTGGCAGAAGTGGGGAGTGACCCAGAATAATCTGGGATCCACTGGTCATGTTTAAGGGTAAACTAGGTTAGATAAATTTAGCTTGTTTGGTGATTTTAAGATTTGGTTCCTCAGTTAGCTTTCGTTGTTCAGCCGGGTAATATTGAGTTGTCATTAGATTTACTAGTTAAGTTAGGTTGTTTAGTTAGGTTTATCGATTTGGTTACACAAGGTCATTTAGGTAGGTTAGGTTGTTCCGTTTGGTAAGGTTAAATTGTCCAGTTAGGTATGGTTATGTTGTTTGGTTAGGTAAGGTTAGGTTGTTCAGTTAGGTAAGGTCAGGTTGTTCAGTTTGGTAAGGTTCGATTATTCAGTTTGCAAAGGTTAGGTTGTTCAGCTAGGTAAGGTTAGATTATTCAGTTAGGTGAGGTTTCGTTGTTTGGTTAAATAGGTTGTTTGCTTGGGAAAGGTTAAGTTGTTTGGTTAGGTATGGTTAGGTTGCTCGGTTAATTAGGTTGTTTGGTTGGGAAAGGTTAAATTGTTTGGTTAGGTATGGTTAGGTTATTCAGTTATGGTAAGGTTAGGTTGTTCAGTGAGGTAAAATTAGGTTTTCCGATGAGTGAAGGTTAGGTTGTTTGGTTAGGTATTGTCAGCTTGTTTGGAAAGGTTAGGTTAGGTAAGGTTCTTCAGTTAGCTTAGATTAGGTTTGGTTTTGTAATGTTAGGCCGTTTTAAGTTGTTAGGTCAGGAAAGGTTACTGTGAAACAATAAACTGCTATAACTAGGTAAATAAAAAATTAGTTTAAAAATGGAGAATACATATCGTTAAAAAGTAAAGATACAAGGAAGGATAACTGGAGAGCATGCAAAACCAACGAGGAATTAAGTAACATTGACAATGTGTATGCACAAATCCCTCTTGACTCAGGTATTAAGAGTTTGCAAAAGATCAAAATAGGGATTTGTGGGTTTACATTCTCAAGGTTACTTGAATCCTTGCTGGTTTTGCATGCTCTCCCGCAATCCTTCCTTGTTTGTTATCTTTCTTTTTTTTTTTAGCGATCCCTATTCCCCATTTTTAAATTGCAGATTTTTTGTTTACCTAATATGCTTACATTTTTATAATCCATTTATGAATTAATCAAAGCTGTTGCGGTTACCATTAAAACTTTTATGTTAATGACACTAAACACTAGGCATTTTCTAATAATTTTCATTCCTGTGGTGTCATCACTTTTCACACACTGATTGTTGGTTGTTATATTAAATTCTGGTCTTCATTTTATTTATTATAGTTGTAAAGCCTCTTACGGTGGACATTGATTGTTTCAGAATCTCTAAATTTTGCAAAATGATTAAACAAACATAGTTTTTAAGGAATTACAATTTGTAAAACCTTAAACACAGTATACAGTATTCAAACCCGATTACAAGACAAAAGCAAAATCTGCTGTTGTGTGCTTTGCACGAGTATTTTGCATAATAGTGGGTATTTTTTTGTGAAATTGAAAATACAACATTACCACATAGTTACAGTAATAATTGATGTAGGGGGCACTTCTGCCCCCCCCCCCACCATGCCCTGATCGTTCCCTTCCTCTGCACGTGACAGGCTGATAATGATGGGCTGAATGCAACATGTCCAAAAAATATTTACTAACCCAAATTTCCCCCTCAGATATTTGCTGTCAGTTAATAATGCTAGATTATGAGGTAATGTTGCATTCAGACAATAATCACCAATCTGTCAAGTGTATCATCGCCTCAATAAAAAAAAAAAAAAAAAATAGTATAGTTAGGGTTTTTCCTTTATTAATAACGCAGTACAATATAAAATATAATCACGCTACTAGTGATGCACGATTGATACTTGACGGCAATTCCGTACTTGAATGGCTTCTCTCACGCTTGCAATAGCATTGAGGAATCACTATTTCTCTGGAAGGTGGAAGATCATCTTTCGATTAGGTGTTTTAAAATAGTTCATGGGCACGTGCAGTGACCCATTAAGTACAACTTGCTAGTTTTTATCCCGAAATACCGAATTGAGTTTCTTGTAGACCTGTTAAACAAAAATACAATAATATGAACAAACTGGCAAATCTTGAATGTACAAAACTTTTCTATAACACTCCTTTTCCACATTATCAATGCTTGGGTGACCTACACTATTGAAAAGGAACCCTCAGGATGTTGTTTCAAGAATAAGATTTCTTTCTAAGATGGTTTTAAGGTGACTGTTCTAATCGGGTTTTCAACAGATTCCTGGGTGATCCTTATCATGAACCACTACCTTGGTTCATGATATACAAATTTATTTTCTTAGCAGGGTTTTTATCCCGTTAACTTTTCTTCTAGGGACCTTTTGTTTATACATATATTTTAATGTGAAATGGTGTACAGTGTAGACTGTACAACAGGTGTCACTTTACTTATGTACAAGGCACATTAATGAAGTAGTAATGTTGTGTAGTTGTAATATTAGAATATAGTTCTGTTCTACTGTATACAATGAAAGTAGTGTACACATTATTGTGTTGTAATGTTAAGTATTGCTGCAGAGCATGCAGCAGTAGTTGTGCTGTAAGTGTTATCCAGAAATGTGAGCAAAGGCAGTGCCACAGTGTATCTCAGATGAGGTTTGCCGAGGAAAAGTTCCGTGGAACCAGGAACAGACTTTATCACACACTTTATCGGCGATGACGACATTTCTCCCAATGTTGCCAGTGCTCTTCCCGCTTAAGGTCACTGGTTTTTGCCGACTCGATCAAGAGGAGAAACAGCATTGTATACAAACAGATCATACACGTACCCACTGGGGGGCAGAGGGGGCAATTTGCCTCCCTGGGAAAATTTTGGGGAATTGCTGAAAGGGTTTTTTGTCAAAGTTCTTGTATGACAATAGAGTTTTCCTAATTTTACCACTTGTATATTAAAGAACATTATCTGTTTCCGAAATTATTTGTGGGAACAATAATTTCCCTTGAAACTGGAAACTAGACTAAATATTATAAAAACCTTGAGAAAAAATGACCAGTTATAACTTAACAATTTCCCCTATCACCTTAGATTATGTGGTTAATATAAGAGCTCTATTGATGTCGTGCACTTGAATCCTGATGAGGTGTAAAAATGGCCTTGCTGTCCCCTCAGCCACATCGCCACATCCTCTCACCCTGCAGCCATATCCTCTCACCCTGTAGCCAGTTGCAAACAAACGCTGCACAATTATTGTTATAAACAGCTGAATCAAGCAGAACATTTGAAGACAGCATGAAGCCATTTTGATCACCTCAGACTACATTTTTGAAGGTGGGCAGATATAAATATGTGTGCCAGAGGCTTCGTTTGAGTGCGGGACGGGGGGACGTGTCCCCCCACCCCCCTACTTTTCTAGGTGAGAATTTTCAGGATGAATAGCTTTACGCCGTTTTTCTTTTTTTCCTTAATGGAAAATTCCTTTCTATACAGTACACTACAGGTGATGTGAAAATCATTCCCTGCTGAGCGGGGAAGGTCGAGTCGTCACAGTCAAAAATTAAGAGAAGAGTCAAGGATTAAGAGAGGTTAATCCCACCAGATGTATTTACATAGGTCAGTCTTGACGTATGCACGACCCCTCATGCTTGAGCCATTGAGAATAAACAATACGTAGTGGAAAACAGAATTTCTATTGGCTACCACCACAGCAGCTGTACAAAACTGAATACCAGACTGGGGGTGGGTGCGGCAGCGAATTTTAATTTACACATATGTGCTAAGTGGAGAGAGAGAGAGAGAGAGAGAGAGAGAAGGGTAAATAATCCCCAGGCTAGACGTAATCAGATCATAAAGCCCTTCTTGGGTCACAGGAGAGCGCTACCCCTCCCAGCACAGCAGCCATCGGGCAAGGCGCGAACGCGGAACCTTACGATTACGAGCCCAACACCCTACCACTGAGCTACCGCGCTTCCAGAGAGAGAGAGAGAGAGAGAGAGAGAGCCGCAAAGGAAAATAGAGAGATAGCGATATTATCACGAATGTGGGAAAATGTGTGTTCGGGACACTCACGCCAGATCTCGAGTTTTCATTGGCCTATCCATTCCGCCATTTTTCGTCCAGCAGCCAATCAATATACAAGGTTTATTCACGAATATAAACAGATAGTTTGGACGCCATTGCCTCTCGTATGTTAGGTGCTGTGCCCATGCGTGGTATATTTCGTCATAATTTCGTACGTCACTACGCATAATAGCTGTACTCCTTATATGTACAGAGAGATAAAGACAGGAGGTAAATGATGCGCCAAGAGTATAATGTGACCGTGCTTTTTTCAGTACTAAAAGTGCACAAGAAATTTGTGGTATCGAGAAAAAAAAAAAAAAAAATTGTTTTGAGGTAGAATGGACGGAAGTTAGCATGCATATATCGATAATAATATCTACGAAAATGACCATGATGACCAGTGATACTAGTGACAAGGAGATGTCTTTGCTGTGGAAGCTCAGTACCTTCTTAATTATTGCTGGTATTTCCTTTTGCCCTCTAATGAAAGAGGAGACCTCTGGTAACATTGTGTACTGAATGTTTTTACATAATCTCTGAAAGGATTATTAGCTATTTACTTAAAGTTACTCCAAGAAAGCTGTGAATATGTGGGGAAAAGATAGTTTTTCTTTAAGACATTGCAACATATGAGACAGTAATGTATTTTTTTTTTTTTTTCTGATGACATAAAGCATCAAACCTAGGAAAATTTGGGGTGACAGATATTTTGGGGGAAATATCCCATGTGTTTGCCCCCTCTGGCAAAAATCCTTTTTACGCCACTGAAACAGATGAAATAAATCCAGGGACCCCATCGGTTAAAATGGCTTTCTCAGAGAGTCTAGAAGCAGTGTTGGTGCTGAGGCACTGCTCTCCGCTACGTCTGGCAGCTGAGTCCCGAAAATGTAGACACATTATTATGTGGACGTTATCACAGTTTTCATCAATGCATGAAATATTTTCTCTTTAAGGCTTACATAATTATTTATATTTAAAAAATATTTTTAAGTATTCTATGATAGGTTACATCTTCAACTATAAAACACGAAATTGTGTTGGTCACACTGTTTTGCACCTCGTATGATGGGCGGGAAACCGTCCGGCTTCCAAACGAACGGAAGCCAAGCCTGCCTATGGTAGGACTCGCGTACGTTTGCGGCTGTGGTGTGGCCCGCACCTGTGTACAATGGTGCCACGTTTCCCCAACTTGCGATGTGAAACGGAAGCTATTTATGTACAAGGCATCACAAATTCGATAAATTCAGATGAATAAAACTTACACTTGTGTATTTTGATGGATGAATCAACAGTAATCTTATTATGCATAAAATATTTATACAGTAACACAGAAACATGGCATACATATTGTACAGTGTTGCTAAAAGAAATTGTAGTCACTTTTAATGGTTTTTAGCGTAGTTTTAGGGTGGGTAATAATATCACAGTTATGGATATAAGATAATGAGCCTGAAAAAAGAAGAAATATGCCAATATCCAAAGTAAAAGAAATAATTCATGTAATTCTTGTGAGTAGCAACACTTACACACCCAGTCTGGCCTAAGATAAAGTACGTACCCCTCCGTAGACCCAACCATAGCTTGTACAGGTGTTGCTAGGGAGAAATGCTCACATTTACTGGCTTTTACCATAATTTTAAGGGCGAGGAATAATCACATTTATAATCATAAGCTAATATGTAGGACAAAATAGTAGGCATATGCCAATACCGAAGTAAAAAAAAAAAAAACATTATTCACTCGCGAGCGGCAACACTTCCACACCCAGTCGGTGGCCTTGACAGCATAGCTTCCTGCACGCAGGAACCAAAGATGGATTTGTTCCTGGAGCAACCCTTGTTTTCCAAGCAAAGAATGTAGGAGACTATCATGAACAGATGAATGCGGACACCTTTGAAAAGTGGTTTAAGAATCAACTGTTACCCACCATTCCATCATCTTCTGTTATAGTGATGGATAATGCATCCTATCACTCCAGAAAAATAAATAAACCACCAACTACTGCAACCAAGAAAGCGGAGATCCGAGAATGGCTGGAGAAGAAGGATGTTACAGTGCCAGACGGTCTCCTCAAAACGCAACTCCTGCACCTTGTGACTCGCCACATCGCAGCTGCCGATACAAACTACGTAATCGATAAGACGGCCTCAGAACATGGACATAGGGTTGTACACCTACCCCCTTACCACTGCCAATATAACCCAATTGAGCTAATTTGGGCACAGGTTAAAGGCTACGTGTCAAAGAGAAATACGTTCAGAATTGCAGATCTGAAGCCTCTCGTCCATGAGTCACTCAATAACGTCACGGCAGACACCTGGAAGAATGCTGTGAGGCACGCAGAAAAACTGCAAGAGGATGATGAAAAGAGAGATGTGGTGATTGACCATTACATCGATTCTTTCACTATCACTCTCACATCTTCTGATGAGGATACATCATAACTCTTCTATCCTCTTTTTTGCACTTTTCTTCCTCATGTTTCTCTCCCTTCTTTTTCTTCTGTTTTTCTGCCTTCTGTGAGAGATAGAGGAATAGGCCTATTGGGGACACCTCTTAAAAAAAAAGCGTGCCAAGACAAATACCTCAAGGGTGGTGTGGAAATGATGTCATATTTACAATATATACAATACTGTATTATGTAAAAGAAAATATCAAAAATGTCTCTTGCAATAAAAGAGAGAGAGAGAGAGAGAGGCAGGAGAGGGGCATGCATTGAATGCATTGTCGGCATCACTAAATATAACAAAACCAAATTAACAAATGAAGGCACAATTATAAATAACTTATAAAAGAATCAAAAGTACTCAGGGTGGCTCACATTTCCCACCAGGAGAGAGAGAGAGAGAGAGAGAGAGAGAGAGAGAGAGAGAGAACGGTATAGAAAACGTGGCAACACTGTACACAGGTGCGGGCCACACCAAAGCCGCAAACGTACGCGAATCCTACTATAGTATACTGTCGACATTTACCACGTTGTCGTGCCGATTTACTCTCGTATCATAGGCAGGTCTCATACGATGTACCGGGTGATACCCCCTTAATGTTCTCGCCTCACTGTTCACTTCCCACAATGAAACACATTTCGTATATTTCATCCCAGTGTGAAAGGGCCTGTCCCGTTTTGTTTTTAAGTTCTCAGCTGTCTCCAAATATAATGATTGGCTGATGCCTCTAGGCAGAGAGGCAAATATAATGATTGGCTGATGCCTCTAGGCAGAGAGGCATCTTGCATCGTAATTGGTCAAAGAGATTACCAGCTGAGCAGCAAAAAATTCCCTCAAACACAGCGAGTACTCCCCCACCCATAGCTTACGGTCACCGTATGATAGTGGGAGAAATGTTAGTACTGTACATAGCAAAATGCCGACCCTTGTACGGACACCAAGTGGTGGCGCCCTTACGATGACCTTAAGGGCATGTCTTAGTAGGCTACGTCCGCCTCCATAGTTTGTGGCACAGGTAGGTGCACCTATCATATGTTTTATTGTTTTGATGAATGCTTTGTCAAATGTTTTAAACATGTATGACGAGAGTATTTTTAAGATACCACAAACATAGCCCATATTCAGGTTTCCGGGTAAAAGTATAAGTATTTACATATACTTAATTGAAAGTTTCTTCAAATACTGTTGAAACTGGCCTATAATGTACTTATTCTTTATTCAGTATCTTTTTCATCTCTCAGATCAGCAGTAAGACAGTGGCCTATATAATCACGTATTAACTACCCGTAAACTCTCAATTATCCGCCATTGCAATATCTGGCTAAACACAACATCCGGTGCTCTTGGCTCGGGTGTATTAAAGCAATATCTGCCAAAATTATGCAACATCCGGCACCGAAACAGGGAGTAACCAGTGGTTCTATGCAATATCTGATTGTGAGGCGTATCAACTGCCTCATACACAGTAGCCAACAGGTGCCCGGGAAAAGTCCACAATGCCCCAGCCAATGACAATGCCCGCAATGCACCAGCCAAGCAGAATTCGTTGAGGGAGCGGCCCGCTTGGGGTGCCGACTGCCGAGCCTATTGTCACTCTTATTCTCTTGTGCATCTTTTCAGTGACGGCGTGTGTAGGTGCTCTTCCTTTGTGGACATGCGTTGGCAAAACCCTGGCGCTAAAATTTACTCTGTTGCCTTCTATACCTTGATGGTGCAAAGTTTGTGGACTCAAGTGTTTCGTGTCCCAGTGCTTTATTGTGATTCTAAACTCAAGGTACACATAATTACTGCCACTAGACCACATGGGATAAAATGCACTGTACTGTACTGCGTGGTGTAGCCTACAACTCTACCCTCCATTCATGCCAATACTAGATGAGTATATAGTAAAATATCTCTATCCTCCATTGATGCCAACACTAGATGAGTACATAGTGTTACTGTACTATGTTAATACTGTATCGTATTTTATGTTTAATTTTCATCTTTTACATATGGGAGAGGTTTGAGGATAAAGGGTCGAGAAAAGTAAGACGAATAAATCCTTTGAAAGAATAGCAAGCTCTTCATCGACGGAAAATGTGTGACACATATACAGTTTTCTACCATATGAACCGATTCTAACTACCAAGAACTTGCATTGTCTTACAGTATCTTGGGTAGTTCATTCTGTTAAATGCTAATAATGGAAAAAAGGAAAACTAAACTATAGAAATAAATCTCGAGCAATTATTTATGAACTCTTGATTAGGAAAGTAGTGTTATAGAGTAGATTTATCACGACTCCCTTGTTCACAGTTATGTATACGGCCATGACCCACCACTTTATTCCTCACCTGCCAGCCGTCACTTCACTCCTCACTCGCCGCTCACCTGGTTTGCAGGTAATACAATAAATACATACGAATTGCAAGTACAGTAATTTTATCCAACAAAGCAAACCTTCATTTTTATCAATTAGGTTTTATCTTTACCAGTGCAAATGCATTGTAAGGTGATGTATAAATTAATCTTTAGAGCATATTTGCACTGGCAGAGAAGATAAAATATAGCTGATAGAAATGAAAGTTTGATTTGTTGGATAAAATCACAGTTCTTGCAATTCGCATGTATTAACTGTCTTATCTGCAACATAGCTGAGTGATGGGTGAGGGGTGGAGTGACAGCAGTCAGATGGGGAAAAAATGATGGACTACGGCCTTATATACAAATGTAAGCAAAGAAGTCGTAATAATACTACCGAACAACACTACTTTCCTAACCATCAGTATATGAATCAATGCTCAAAGATTTATTTGCTTTGTTTTTCCTTGCAACTCGTACGTATTTATTGTATTATCTGCAAAACACCTGACTGGCAAGTTAGGGGTTGAATGATGGCAGTCAGGTGAGGAGTAAATTGGTGGATCGTGGCCGCATACGTAACTGTAAGCAATCGAGTCGTGATAATTCTACTGTTATGTATCACATAAATGTGACATAACTGCTAGATGAACAATGATTCTGCCCAAGAATGTTGTTTAGGTAGGTTTATCGATTTGGTTACACTAGGTCATTTAGGTAGGTTAGGTTGTTCAGTTTGTTAAAGTTGTTCAGTTAGGTAAATGTCACGAATCAAATTCGCAATATTTTCCTTTTGTGAGAAACCACGAACTATTAGTGGAAAACTCACTGTGTATCGCTCAGTTAACAGTTTCTCTCTCCATTTCGGTGGTATACTTTTCAAAACATTCGTCACTGTTTCAAAAGTGACCAATCTAATGTACGTCATTAAGTGCTCTACTGAGCGATACTATTGTTTCTTTATTGTTCGCCCCTGCTTGCCTCAACCGCTAGCCACGCCTTTTTCCTCTGGCCAGTCTATTACCCATACATAGTATTTGAATAGTCAGTAAAGTGTATGTCGTGATGGAGTGAGGTTCTGTGCTCCAGCAGTGAGAGAGAGAGGTCAGCTAGCACTCAGACTCCACTAGACTACAGTTCCCCAGGCTCCCACCCTTCTTGGTGATACACCACATTCATTGACCAGTATTTTCTTTTTGTTTTCCTAGACTTAAGAGTTTAGTTAAGGTGCTTTTCCTAGGCGTAAGATTTAGCTCTTGAGTGAGTGAGTACAATCTCTTTATTTGAATTCATTTCGAGATGTAACGTTAAATTTATTTTTGTAATCAATAAATTTAACAGTTCTTTTTCTTAAGCTTAATGTAATGTAAACTCGTGTTTCATTTCTCCACAGTTAAGCTTATTTCCCTTATAGCGCCTAGCTTGCATAAACGTTTTGCCATTCATAACTGGTACTTATGCCAGTCTTGTTGTATTAAGCTTAAAATCCGTTGTGCCTCCTAGGAGTTACGCATCAGCAAGAACCTGATTTATTAATAGTATTATTATTTTTTTTTTATGTGACCGACTCTGGGCATAGGCTTCACAGCCTGCTTTCAAGGCCCAGTAGTCCTCCTACGTACCGCACACATCTACATGTCACCACTTCGGCGCTAACACCCACCGTCCATACTGAATACATGCTAGGGCTGTCTCACACAGGACTGGTGTATTGGTATTAGCAGAGGTATTTTTACAACATGTCGGCTGGCCTTCTGGCAGATCAGTAAAGTCTGATTTTTATGAAATTCAAATCCTTACACTGTTCCCTGCCTCAGCGGGATTTGAACCCGGGTCCCTCAGGACTGCGGGACAACTCTCTCCAGAGGCTAACAGTACTAATAAACAGCAATTGAGTAATTAGTCTCTGCTGTGTACTGTTGAGAAAGTTTATAAATTCTCGTTCTTAGAGAATCGTGCGAAGCAAGCCAGCGTAAAGTAATCATTGCTTGATTTAGCAAGACAATTCTTGTTCCTGCTGTTCAGTATTATTGAACATTATCACTTAATAATTGCATTTATTTTAAAAACCCCGTGACAATTGGCGACCTCATTCCAGGATATTAACTCTTAGCTCTAAAGCTATTCACGAGATAATACTCACTCGTTCATATTTAGGTATTTATCATTAAAGTTTATAGTCACAAGCTTACTGGTGTTTACCGTTAGTTTAGCAAGTGAATTCCTGCTTTATTAATCCACAGAGTACTTACCTCTATTTAGTACTTTATTCTTGGTAACGCCAGACGATTTTATTCGCTCCTGGGAAGTCACCGTACCCATTGTGTTAATTATTGAGTCTTCCCAGTCATATGCATTTTTGCTTTATTCTTTGCCAGTTAACTAGATAAGACTGGTCACCACTAGCTTGTGTCTGTATTCTTTACTTGTGTTATTAGCATTCGTTTGCGAAGCTGCAGTCAGTACTGAGTCGCTAGTTATTTAGATTGAGCTAGCATCATGGCAGCCAGAGTCTATGTGCAGGAAGCTAAAGATATGGGCCTCACAGACCCAGAGAAAATACAAACCTACGTCCTCTGACGGTTTAATTACGAGCAAGAACGTGAGAAAGATGCTCGTGAAGAGCGTAGAATCCAACGCGAACACGAGTGAGAACAGCGCGAACACGAGCAAAAACAACGCAAACTCGAGCTAGTACAAGAGCGAGAACAACGCGAATACGAGCGTGAACAACGAGACAGAGAACGAGAACACGAACGTGCCGAGTGAGAAGCACGCGAAAAACATGAACTTGAAGTGCTGAAGCTCAAGCGAGATTCCTTGGCTTCAGACACATCTGGTGCAGTTAACCCAAGCTCCACTAGCGCTCTTCCTACACATGTCCTGGCGACCCCACGCATCAAGCTTCCTTCATACAAGGAAGGCGAGCGAATCGAGCCGTACATAGTTCGTTTTGAGGACATGGCAGACATGTATCAACTGGATGAGGCAGCTAAGCGGATCCAATTTCTTAGTTTATTTGAGGGCCCTGCCCTCGATATTCTCCACAGAATATTCGTGGAGACAATCTCACGTATGAGATGATGAAAGCCGCACTCATTAAGGCGTATGGTCTCACAGTAGACGACGCCAAAGTTCAGTTCATGCGAGCTCGTCTCCAAGACAAGGAGACAGCTGTGCAGTTCCTCGACCGTCTCACTGCTTACTTAGGTGAGTGGATGGAGAAAGATGAAACTCCTTTCACGCGTGAGGGGATAATTGACCTTATGCTGCGTACACAGCTAGAGAGGTCGTGGCCTGCTGAGCTCATAGCACAGCTTAATATCTGCCAGGTGAAAGATGCCAGCCAAATAGTAGAAAAGGCTGACGCATTCTTTACTGCATATGGGTATCAAACTCGCAAGCAGCATACCTGGAACAGGAAAGCTGATAAATCTGGGAAACCGTCTCAGATTGAACCCCAGCAACAAGGCCATTCTCAGAATAATGGCCAAGGTCCACAACCGCAGTGGAAGGACCAGGGGCAAAACACTCAGAAACCTGAGTGGAAGAGGTACAACAGGTACCTTAACCAGCAGCAGAATTTGGGACAGTGTGTAGGAGGAGGAAGCTGAAAGTTAATGTAAACAAAAGTAAAGTTATGGTGTTTGAGAGGAATGAAGTCACAGAGTGTGCAGTGAGGTTGGATGGTGAGGATATGGAGAATGTGAGTGCATTCAAGTACTTGGGTAGTGTGATGAGTAAGGATGGAACTTTGGGGGATGAAGTACGTGAAAGGGTACAGCAGGGAAGGAAGGTTGTTGGCACACTGAAAGCAGTGATGAGAAATAGGGAGGTGAGTATGGAAGTTAAGAAGTCACTGCATGATGGTATTGTGATCCCTACCCTGACGTATGGAAGCGAGGCGTGGACCTTGCAAGAGGGGAACAAGTCAAGAGTGAGAGCAGTGGAAATGAGTTACTTGAGAGGAGCATGTGGAGTGACATGGAGGGACAGGTTGACGAATGAAGAAGTGAAGGAACGTTGTGGGGTAGATGTGGATGTGGTTGAAAAGATTAGGAGAAATACACTGAGGTGGTTTGGACATGTGGAGAGGATGGAGAATGAAAGACTGACTAAGAGGGTGTATGTAGGTGAGGTGGAGGGGGGGAGAGGGAGGGGTAGACCGAGGATGAGGTGGAGGGATGGAGTTGAGAGGTATATGAGGGAGGGGGGGTGAGTTGGGGGGAGGGGAGTCAAATGGTGGGTGACAGAGTGACTTGGAGGCGTTTTGTCTGCGGCCACCCTTTGCGGGATTAGGGCGTCGGGCTATAGATAGATAGATAGATAGTATCAGCCACGCAACTGACCGTCGGGACAAACTTTTTCACCACCAGCTCAAAAGAGGCAGGAAGCGAACGCAGCCTTCATTTCTCAGCAGCAGCACAGTGGTCACGTCCCTACCAGTATGGGTACTTCCCCACAATTCACTAGTCCCACAGTGACAGTGAACCCCCCTCCACAGATGGCCAATGTTCCATCTCCTCGGGCGGTGAGTACGACCCCTCAAGTTTCTAAGTCACAAGGCACAATGTTTGCCGCATCAGTTATTCAGCAGCCTAATGAGTGGCTAGCTGCTTCCTCCACAGGCCCTCCCACAGGTGACAGCGCCTTCCTTGTTCAGCTAGGGTTTGTGGGAGGCATCCCTGTGAAGGTCCTGAGAGACAATGGTTCCTCAGGTTGCTCTGTCAAGCAGAGTTTAGTTCGGCCTGAGCAGTACACAGGTCGACAGATCCATGCAAACCTTATTGACAGATCAGTGAGATTGTTCCCTGAGGCATGTATCCAGGTGGCATCTCCATTTTATACTGGTACGACACTTGCACTTGTCATGCCAGAACCTTTATTTGACCTCATTATAGGCAATATTTCCAGTGTCAAGGATAGTTGCACCGAAGATGGCGCTACTCAGACTTCGGCTACAGTAACACGAGCCATGGCTGAGGCTCCAGACTGTGTCACCCCAGTGACCATTGAATCGCCGCAAGATCTGATGCGTAGCCAACTTGTCGTTCAAGAACAACATTCTGACCCGACACTTGCTGCCGTGCGGAACAAACAAAAGGGTTGAGTGATTAAGTATTCACGGGGAGGTCGAGCCAAGTTCCTTCGCAAACAAGGACAGCTCTACCGTGAGTCACGAACACACAAGGGCGAGGTTTGACTGCAGTTTGTCGTTCCTGTCAAGTACCGCCAAGTAGTGTTAGAATGGGGTCATTGTTCAGCCTCAGGAGTTCACATGGGCAAAAGGAAGACCCAGGGCCATATCCGAGCTGACTTTTTCTGGCCAGGGATGGGATGAGACATAGATAGTTTTGTGCATTCCTGCAATGTGTGTCCATGTAACACCAATCAGGGACATGTCCTTCCTGTGCCGTTTGTAACCCCACCTGTAATCTCTGAGTCAGTTGAGAGACAGGGTAGTGGTAATGTGGGTGTAGTCCTGATGTCTCACCTACTAACTGCTTACTAACTAGCAACTGTTGTATGCTGGGTTCCGTAAGATAGGCGGCCTCAGAGATTTGAGTAATCCAAGGACCACCCTGGTTCCCAGTTAAAAGTGTAGACCTGACGTCTCACTTGTTGGCCCCACAGGACACATCTTGTCCAGGGCCTGTACATATATAATAAGTACTGTAGGTTAAGGGGGATGTTCGAGAGAGAACCCCGCAGAGGCAACTCGAGGCTGTGTCTGCGGACACACGAGCCCGAGTTTGCACAAGGATTCTCAGCTCCCAATATTAATATAGGCACTAGGTTAAGGCACAGGTTGAGGACCCATGTGCAGTTCGAGGCTACGTGAGCCCGAGTTTGCATAAGGATTCTCAACTTGCCGACACTAATCGTAAATGTAGAGTTAAGTTTAACCAGTAAACTACACGAGTCCTCGAGACAACGGCATCCAGGGACTACGTTTCCTGGTTAATAATCTACCTAATAAAATAATGGCGACCTCGAATGTACGAAGCTTAGGCTGTCACTCGTTTCAGCTAGAGCGTACCTTTCATAGCATGTACTGATTGCTAGGCAGAGAAATTAATTGTAACGTAATAAGAATTTTTGTCTCATTGACACTTTTGATGCTCCATCTTAATTGATTTTGCAGGTACGGCAATGGGAGTAGCAGTTTTGCTGTGCAGGCCAGCTGATCATCTGCCGCACGCTGCCGCCTCTTCTCCTCTGCCTTCGTCGTTGCCATATAATTAATATTACTGTGTCATTTTACACGTAGGTACAGTTACACTACAACTGTCACACCTACACCAAGTATTACATACACCACGCTACACAACAATTAGTTGTCAGTGTAAATGTAGTGAACTTTCACTCAGTTTGACCTGAGTACAGGATTTTCACCGTCGTCATGGAGTTTTTCCCTCATGCTTGCCTCTATTAACGTAAATACGAGGTTTTTACGCTCATTGGCGATAGTGATTTTTCTCCTGTAGTAGGATAGCCCGCACACCACAGTGCGAATCTTGTGTGACTGAGTTAAGATGTGTACATATATATATATATATATATATATATATATATATATATATATATCCACAAATTTTTTCCCATAAGGAAAAAATTCATTTTGTAGGGGCGTAATGTCACGAATCAATTCGCGACATTTTCCTTTTGTGAGAAACCACGAACTATTAGTGGAAAACTCACTGTGTATAGCTCAGTTAACCGTTTCTTTCTCCATTTCGGTGGTATACTTTTCAAAACATTTGTCACTGTTTCAAAAGTGACCGACCTAATGCACGTCATTAAGTGCTCTATTGAGCGATACTATTGTTTCTTTATTGTTCGCCCCTGCTTGCCTCAACCATTAGCCACGCCTTTTTCCGCTGGCCAGTCCATTACCCATACATCGTATTTGAATAGTCAGTCAAGTGTCTGTTGTGACGGAGTGAGGTTCTGTGCTCCAGCAGTGAGAGAGAGAGGTCAGCTAGCACCCAGACTCCACTAGACTACAGGTCTCCAGGCTCCCATCCTTCTTGGTGATACACCACATTCATTGACCAGTATTTTCTTTTTGTTTTCCTAGACTTAAGAGTTTAGTTAAGGTGCTTTTCCTAGGCGTAAGAATTTAGCTCTTGAGTGAGTGAGTACGATCTCTTTATTTGAATTCATTTCGAGATGTAACGTTAAATTTATTTTTGTAATCAATAAATTTAACAGTTCTTTTTCTTGAGCTTAATGTAATGTAAACTCGTGTTTCATTTCTCCACAATTAAGCTTATTTCCCTTATAGCTCCTAGCTTGCATAAATGTTTTGCCATTCATAACTGGTATTTAGGCCAGTCTTGTTGTATTAAGCTTAAAATCCGTTGTGTCTCCTAGGAGTTACGCATCAGCAAGAACCTGATTTATTAATAGTATTAGTTATTTATTGTCAGGGGTGAAGTAACTTTCTCCAGAGGCTAACAGTACTAATAAACAGCAATTGAGTAATTAGTCTCTGCTGTGTACTGTTGAGAAAGTTTATAAATTCTCGTTCTTAGAGAATCGTGCGAAGCAAGCCAGCGTAAAGTAATCATTGCTTGATTTAGCAAGACAATTCTTGTTCCTGCTGTTCAGTATTATTGAACATTATCACTTAATAATTGCATTTATTAAAAAAAAAAAAAAAAACGTGACAGTAAAGTTATGTTGTTCGGTAGGTTAGGTTGTTCAGTTAGGAAAGGTCAGGTTGTTCAGTTTGGTAAGGTTCTATTATTCGGTTTGCAAAGGGTAGGTTGTTTGGCTATAAGGTTAGATTATTCAGTTAGGTGAGGTTATGTTGTTCGGTTAAATAGGTTGCTTGCTTGGGAAAGGTTAAGTTGTTTGGTTAGGTATGGTTAGGCTGCTCGGTTAAGTAGGTTGATTGGTTGGGAAAGGTTAAGTTGTTTGGTTAGGTATCGTTAAGTTATTCAGTTATGGTAAGGTTAGGTTGTTTGATTGGGTAAGGTTAGGTTGTTCAGTGAGGTAAAATTAGGTTTTCCAATGAGGGAAGGTTAGGTTGTTTCGTTAGGTAAGGTCAGCTTTTTTGGAAAAGTTAGGTTAGGTAAGGTTCTTCAGTTAGCTTAGATTAGGTTTGGTTTTGTAATGTTAGGCCGTTTTAGGGGTCAAATTTTATACGTTGCCCTCATCCGATTTTCGACTTTTCGTTAACTTGCGATAGAAACGAAGGTCAAAATCGATCGAATCACACCAAAAACAACAGGAAACACTCAGGTTGGATGAAAAGATCGGATGAGGGCAACGTGTAAAAATTGACGGTTTTAGGTTGTTTGTTCAAGACAGGTTACTGTGAAACAAAAAACTGTTATAACTAGGTAAATGAAAAAAATAGTAGTTTAAAAATGGGGAATAGGTATCACTAAAAAGTATAGAAACAAGGAAAGATCACTTGAGAACATGCAAAACTAACGACGAATTAAGTAACACTGACAATGTAAATGCAAAAATCCCTCGACTCTGGTATTAAGAGTTTGCAAAAGATCAAAATAGGGATTTGTGGGTTATATTGTCAACGTTACTTGAATCCTTGCTGGTTTTGCATGCTCTCCTGTGATCCTTCCTTGTTTGTTTACTTTTTTTTTAGCGATCACTATTCCTCATTTTTAAACTGTAGATTTTTTGTTTACCTAGTTTGCTTACTTTTTTATAATCCATTTATGAATTAAACAATCAAAGCTGTTGCTTTTCATTACCATTAAAACTTTTATCTTATGACACTAAACACTAGGCATTTTCTAATTATTTTCATTCATGTGGTGTTGTCACTTTGCACACACTGATTGTTGGTTGTTATATTAAATTCTGGTCCTCATTTTATTTATTATAGTTGTGAAGCCTCTTACAGTGGACATTGATTGTTTCAGAATCTCTGTATTTTGCAAACTGATTAAACAAAGATAATTTTTAAGAAATTGCTATTTGTAAAATTTTAAACACAATATAGAGTATTCAATCTGATTACAAGACAAAAGGAAAATCTGCTGTTGTGTGCTTTGCACGAGTATTTTGCATAATAGTGGGTATTTTTTAGTGAAACTGAAAATACAACATTACTACATAGTTACAGTAATAATTGATGTAGGGGCACTACTACCCCCCCCCATGCCCTCTTCGTCCCCTTCCTCTGCCTCGTCTTCCTCCTTCATCTCTTACACTCCCCCAGCCTCTGCGTCCCCCTACAGTTGACTTGTGGGATTGTTAATGTGATGATGAATTCCAGTAATTTTGACAAACTGATCCAAGTTTAGTGTTAGTTCGCTTTAAGAAATGGTCATGATATCACAACGTGCTCACTTCCAATTAAAGCACAAACCCATGCTTTTCAGTTGTCTGATGTGACGTCTACAAACAAGCCTGCTGAGACATCAACGATGACCTAAACAAAACAAAACAAAAACTAAATAAAGCCTTGAGTTAAAAATTAATGTAATTGTGTAATATCGCACTGGTGCGTGTCAGTTACACAAAGACCCTTTCCCACAAAGGTGCTTCGTATCCCGCATATGTAATCTACTAGTTTGGGTTTTTCCCTTTTTAATAACGTAGTACAATATAAAATGTAATATAATCACACTACTACAGATGCACTATTGATACTTGACGGCAATTCCGTACTTGAATGGCTTCTCTCGTGCTTGCAATAACATTGAGGAATCTCTGTGTCTGGAAGGTGGATGATCATCTATCGATTAGGTGTTTTTAAATAGTTCATGGGCACATGCAGTGACCCATTAAGTACGACTTGCTAGTTTTTATCCCGTAATACCGAACTGAGTTTCTTGTAGACCTATGAAACAATAATATAATAATATGAACAAACTGGCAAATCTTGAAATGTACAAAACTTTTTTATAACACTCCTTTTCCACATTATCAATGCTTGGGTGACCTACACTATTGAAAAGGATGGTTTTAAGGTGACTATTCTAATCGGGTTTTCAACTAATTCCTGGGTGATCTTTATTATGAACCACTACCGTGGTTCTTGATACACAAATTTATTTTCTTAGCAGGGTTTTTATCCCATAAACTTTTCTTCTAGAGACCTTTTGTTTATACATATAATTTAATGTCCAGTGATGTACAATGTAGACTGTACAACAGGTGTCAGTTTACTTATGTGCAAGGCACGTTAATGAAGTAATGTTGTGTAGTTGTAATATTAGAATATAGTTCTGTTCTACTGTATACAGTGAAAGTAGTGTACACATTATTGTGTTGTAATGTGAAGTATTGCTGCAGAGCATGCAGTAGTAGTTGTGCTGTAAGTGTTATCCAGTAATAATGTGAGCAAAGGCAGTGTCACAGTGTATTTCATATGAGGTGTGCCGAGGAAAGTTCCGTGGAACCAGGCACAGACTTTATCATGCACTCTGTTGGCGATGACGACATTTCTCCAACTGTTGCCACTGCTCTTCTCGCTTACACTCAGTCAAGGTCACTGGGTTTTGCCGACTCGGTCTGGAGAAGGAGAAACAGCATTGTATACATACAGATGAAATAGTCCAGGGACCCCATCGGTTAAAATGGCTTTCTCAGAGAGTCTAGAAGCAGTGTTGGTGCTGAGGTACTGCTCTCCCCTGCGTCTGGGAGCTGAGTTCCGAAAATGTAAACACATTATTATATGGACATTATCACAGTTTTCATCAATGCATGAAATATTTTCTCTTTAAGGCTTACATAATTATTTATATTTTAAAATATTTTTAAGTATTCTATGATAGGTTACATCTTCAATGATGAAACACGAAACTGTGTTGCTCACACTGTTTTGTACCTCGTATGATGGGTGAGAATCCGTGCAGCATTGAAATGGAAGCCAAGCCTGCCTAGGATTCCGTCGACATCTACCACGTTGTCATGCCGATTTACTCTCGTATCGTAGGCAGGTCTCCTACGATATACCGTGTGATACCCCCTTAACCCTAGAGTGTTTACGTTATTATCCTCACAGTACTGCTTTCGCCCGGAGAATTTTTTTTTTTCGACATTTTCTTTCAGTTTAGTCTATTTTAGTCTCTGTACACTTTAGTCTCTTTGATATAATCATACATTAATTATACACCTGGAAAGAAAAATATTTAAAAAAATGTAACACAAATGCTTTTGTCGGGTAAAAAACAATCCACATTATACTTGTGAAACACCTTTTTTATCAATTTAAACTCTTTTAGATTGTTTTCACCCTTTAGTCTCTTTGATTTAATCAGAAACTAATTATACACCTGGAATAAAAGGAAAACACAAAAATAAAAAAAATGTAACACAAATGCTTTTGTCGGGTAAAAAAAACACTTTAACCCGCGGCGTCCCATCGACGTTCATTAACATCCACACGTTTTGTCACTGCCAATCCCGTCGACGTACATAAATGCGAAAAAATTGCAGGGTCCCTAATTTGCACAATTTTCAATTTTCGCGAGTCATTTTTGGTACGTATACACGTGACACCTTCCTCAACAAGATGCCAGGCAGGGACAATGCCTTACCCAGCGTGACCTCCTCCCCCCCCCTACATGCCATTGTCTCAGCAATTCACCTGTTATCAGTGACCTGGCCAGTATAGCCATGTCATGCCACGGTTCAAAATTCAGGGCCAGAGTGATTCCCCAATCAATGACAATGTGGAGGACAAACTTTACATAGCATTAGAGGAAGAAACAGTTAGAAATGATGATCAGGTATTGTGGCAAAAAATGGTCAGGTATCAGTGAGTGAAACAATGCTTATAATGCCTATATTACTGCTTGAAAACCAATATACTCTTGTACTACATATAAATTCGTACCAAGTAAATAAATAAATACCACTTATGAGTGGTGTGAAATAGTTATCCTCCCACAGAACTCGTTTTCTTTGGTGCCAGCCTGATAGAAAACCAGTAAGGTAAGGGGGTACTCCTACCTGTAATGAGTATTTTAAACCTCAGGTGAGCGATTTCCCTATGAAATTTCGATGTTTCTACCAAAAGCGAAGGTTTCAGCCAAAAAAAAAAATTTCCTAAAATGGTCGGGATTGGGGGGAGTCAGTGATGGAAAAGTGGTCGGGATGGGGCGGGTTAAACCCAAATATCATGGTGATAAATGCGAGATGAAACCACACCACTACCTATGTAGGTAGAGGGTAGGGTGGATTGAAGGTATAGGGAAGGACAGCTCCAAAGCTCTTATCATAACAAAATAGCAAATAAATAAATCGCCGAACAGGGAAATTAACCAGACATAAGCATTCTAGGGTTAATGTTCTCGCCTCACTGTTCACTTCCCATGATGAAATACATTTCGTATATTTCATCCCAGTGTGAAAGGGCCTGTCCCGTTTTGTTTTTAAGTTCTCAGCTGTCTCCAAATATAATGATTGGCTGATGCCTCTAGGCAAAGAGGCATCTTGCATCGTGGTCAAAGAGATTACCAGCTGAGCAGCAAAAAACTCCCTCAAACTCAGCGAGTTCTCCCTCACCCTTAGCTTATGGTCACCGTATGATGGTGGGAGAAATGTTAGTGCATAGCAAAATGCCAACCCTTGTACGGGGACCAGGTGGTGGCGCCCTTACGATGACCTTAAAGGCTCCGATGACCTTAGTAGGCTACATCCGCCTCCATAATTTGTGGCACAGGTACAGTCGCCAAACTTTCCATCTGGGCCACCCCGCCACGAGAGGTGGGTAAGGGGTGCTGGCAACAGTGTAGGCTATCTGTTTGTTCGTGTGTACATGCTTGATGAAAGTTCGGATCATCACCTCTCGTTTTCCTTAGTGAACCTCAGTCAAAGTTCATCCCAGTAATCAGTCGACAATTTTTAGGCGATAGAATTTCAAAGGAGCTTCTTGAAAGTGTTGGATAATGCAAGTATTGAAAACAATAAGTAAACTAATTCAAAAGACCGCATCTTTACATATATTATATATTCAAAAACGTATTCTTTTTCATTATTACATGATAAACCCATGGCTAAAAAATGTCCACTGCATATTGGGGGGGAAGAACCGTCGTGTGACCGGCCCTTATGGTTGAAAAGTAGATACCTGTGTCTGACTGTTCGTTTTGCATTTAGCCAGTCCTGGGCCGATCTCGATTAAACCTACTGAAATACCATTCTTGATCCGAGACATGATTAGACACGTTAGGTCATTAATCGTTACAGGATTACTCATTGGGAGGATATTAATTTTAACTAAGTAGGAGAGTTAGGAGCTGTAGATGTCGGAGGTTGAAACTCGTTCGTTGAGGCAGAATACTGCCTTGAGTCAGCTAGTCATGAGTCAGCCTTTCGTTAACAATAGAAAACCTAAGCATCTCATCACTTAATCATTACGTGGATCTCTGTGCTTGCAGTGCAAACACGGTAATTGTTTTAATAGTTGATATATATTAAAAATATGAAACAGTACTGTGGGTGACGTGGTAGTTAACGCTTCCGCCAGGCGATCCGTGTGGCGTGGTTCCACCCCCGTCAGGAGAGATGGGTTTCTCCTATTAAACACCTAGCCCTTGTCTTATGACCTAGGTCTTGGTAGCAGCCAGTCAACAACCAACATCACATATCCTCGCACTCAGGACCTCGGTGACGGGGGCTAAAGCGAGGTTCGCGGGATTAAAAAAAAAAAAAAAAAAAAAGTGTTCCAGCCTGTAATGATAATTTCATGCTCGTTATGTTGCATTTACCAATCACATAAGTAATATCACAGGCAATGGTGATATAAATGTCCAAACAATTCATGAATCAATAAAATTGAGCTTAAAATGACTGGAAGCGTTTGCATCCTGTGGTGAAGAGATGGTGTCTTCATCTTGCTATAATGTGAGATAATGTTGTTCTGTGAATAATCGATGAGCATGTAAATGTGTGACCGCACACATAAGCGGCACCGCTCACAATCAGTTTTCCTTGCAATGTGTAATTCAGTCATACGTTAGACGAATGGACTATAAAGATGTGCTGTAATGATCATAGTCATATGAAAAATGGTACGGTAAATCATTATCATAGCTGATATAATAACCACATTCGGCAAAAGTATGCATAAATTCTCTGCCTGGTGAGGTGACAGTATTTTAATCTCCTACCTCTTCGTGGTGCACCACAGAACACATGAAAACATCTGCCTGAAGTACTACCAACGAGGAAATAAGCAACCGTTAACAGTGTCTGAACATCATCCTAATGTTTATTGGTCAGTGTCATTCATGATGTGAATATGGCAGGCAATCTTACTTGTAACTGGATGTAGATGTTAGGTAAATGCATTCATCTTCAACCTATACTGATAATGGTATCAAGTGATAACCCTATGAAATGGAATTACTGATATAATGAGAGAGTGTGAGGGAAAGGCTTGGAGTGATTCCAGTATTTAGTGCATTAACATGTTATGGTAACAATGTAAAAACAACATAGAAAATAACATGTTTAGTATTGTTAAAAATGTAAATATTTGGTAGATTGCCAATGGATCTCAAAAACTAGTTCGGCAGTTATTGTCACTGGCGGTATGAATAACGAAACCCCCTCCCCTCAACGTCCTGCACCTGCCCTGGACTTCACTATGCCAAGCTCCCCCCTTAAGCAGCTCTCCCACCGGCTCGACCAGTTGCAGGAAACCGGTCGCATGGAATTGTTGCATGTCTCAGGTTGCACGGACCAAGGCCAAATATGTATAGTATAATATATATTATTGTATTATAAATAAAAGTTTATATTTGTATAAGAATATTATTTATATTACTTTATTATAAAATTTATATAGTCATATATCTTTGGCCTTGGTCAGCACGACCTGTGGCACACAACAATTTTCCATGCGACCAGTTTCATGCAACTGGCTGAGCCGATGGGAGAGCCGCCTTACTCCTGAGACATTTTTCTCACCACCTAACTCCGTACCCAGCCATCTATGGGATGAACTCTGACTCTGACAGAGGTTCACTATGGACGAAGAGAGTTGATGATCCGAACTTTCGTCGAGCATGGACACACGAACAAACATATACACTGTTGCCAGCACCCGTTACCCACCTCTCGCGGCTAGGTGGCCCAGGTGGAAAGTTTGGCGACTGTACGTGCACCTATCATATGTTTTATTGTTTTGATGAATGCTTTGTCAAATGTTTTAAACATGTATGACTTGAAAGCATTTTTAAGATACCACAAACATAGCCCATTATCAGGTTTCCGAGTAAAAGTATAAGTATTTATATATACTTAGCTGAAAGTTTCTTCAAATACTGTTGAAACTGGCCTAAAATGTACTTATTCTTTTTTCAGTATCTTTTTCATCTCTCAGATCAGCAGTAAGACAGTGGCCTATATAATCACGTATTAACTACCCATACAGTAAAATCTCAATTACCCACCATCGCAATATCTGGCTAAACGCAGTACCTGGTGCTGTTGGCTCGGGTGTATTAAAGCAATATCAGCCAAAATTATGCAACATCCGGCACCAAAACACGGAGTAACCAGTTGTCCTATGTATCTGATGGTGAGACGTATCAACTGCCTCCTACACAGTATCCAACCGGTGTCTGGGAAAAGTCCACAATGCGCCAGCCAATGACAATGCCCGCAACGCACCAGCCAATCAGAATTCGTTGAGGGAGCAGCCCGCCTGGGGTGCCGAGCCTACGGTCACTCATTTAGTGGTGGGCGATACCGGGCTTTGGGCGATACCAGCTATTTCATATCGATATGATACCGATTACTTTTTTTACTAGTATCGGCGGTATCGATTACCAATACCGATACCTCGACCACTGCTGAATGCTATTTTTTAATATATAGCCTAGGGGTGCCAGCACTGCTGTGACACTGATTTACGGTCAAGGTCAGTGGTGTGACTGACTTATACAGTACGGTCACACGCCTGGTGACGTGGGACGACAGAAGACAGAGACACCTCTCTGAGAGATGCAAAAATATTACCCCTACCTTTCAGCGTACTAAATAATTATTTCTCTGCATATTGAAATTACTTAATTTCTCCTTAAAAATTGCCAAATTTGAACATTTTTCTTTAGTAATCGAAATATCGATACCGAGGAACCAGTATAGATACTAAAGCTTAAATAGCCGGTATCGAAAGTATCGATGTTATGGTATTGATACGCCGACCCCTACTCTCTGTGCATCTTCTTCAGTGAAGGCGTGATAAGTGCTCTTCCTTTGTGGACATGTGTTGGCAGAACCCTAGTGCTAAAATTTACTCTGTTGCCTTCCATACCTTGCTTGATGTTCCAAAGTTTGTGGACTCAGGTGTTTCGTGTTCCAGTGTTTTATTGTGATTCTAAACTTACGGTACTCATAATTACTGCCAGTAGACCTCACGGGATAAAATGCACTATGCTGTACTACATGGTGTACAATTCTACCCTCCATTCATGCCAGCACTAGATGAGTATATATCGTACAATATCTCTACCCTCCATTGATGCCAACACTAGATGGGTACATAATATTACTGTACTGGGTTAGAACTTTACTGTATTTTATGGTTAATGTTCATCTTTTACTTATGGAAGTGGTTTGAGGATAAAGGGTCGAGAAAAGTAAGACGAATAAATCCAATGAAAGAATGGCAAGCTCTTCATCGACGGAAAATGTGTGAAACCTATACAGTTTTCTACCTTATGAACCAACTCTAACTACCAAGAACTTGCATTGTCTTACAGTATCTTGGATAGTCCATTCTGTTAAATGCTAATCGTAAAAAAAAAGGAAAACTAAACTGTAGAAATAAATCTCGAGCAGTTATTTTGAACTATTGATTTGGAAAGTAGTGTTATAGAGTATTATCACGACTCCCTTGTTCACAGTTATGTATACGGCCACGACCCACCACTTTATTCCTCACATGCCAGCCGTCACTCCACTCCTCACTCGCCGCTCACCTGGTTTGCAGATAATACAGTAGAAACATACGAATTGCAAACACAGTAATTTTATCCAACAAATCAAACCTTCATTTTTATCAATTAGGTTTTATCTTTACCAGTGCAAATGCATTGTAAGGTGATGTATAAATTAATCTTAAGAGCATATTTGCACTGGCAGAGAAGATAAAATATAGATGATAGAAATGAAAGTTTGATTTGTTGGATAAAATCACTGTTCTTGCAATTCGTATGTATTAACTGTATTATCTGCAAAACAGCTAAGTGATGGGTGAGGGGTGGAGTGACGGCAGTCAGGTAGGGAAAAAATGGTGGACCACGGCCTCATAAACAAATGTAAGCAAAGAAGTCGTGATGATTCTACCGTACAACACTACTTTCCTAACAATCAATACATGAATAAATGCTCAAGATTTATTATTTGCTTTATTTTTCCTTGCAGCTCGTACGTGTTTATTGTATCATCTGCATAACACCTGACTGGCAAGTTAGGGGTGGAATGATGGCAGTCAGGTGAGGAATAAATTACAGGTGGGTCGTGGCCGCATACGTAACACTAAGCAATCGAGTCGTGATAATTCTACTGTTATGTATCACATAAATGTGACAACTACTAGATGAACAATGTTGCTGCCCAGGAGTGTGGCATAAACGTGTTGCCGATTCTGGGTAAACATGGCAAGTGCACACTGTCATGTACTTAGATGCTTACGGTTTATGTATCTTTTAATTTAATTTATCATGTGCACTGATCAAAACGTGATAACTTTAATTCCCTGTGGCTGGAGGGAAGCAGCAGTCATGTTGGCGATGATGTCAGTATTCATAATGCAGACGACGCCCAAATTCATTACACAATACTTTTCCAGTAACAGATATTAGTTTTATCTACATGGCCACCGTAGATCCAAACTATCCCCTCCAGGCATGTTGTGAAGGAATACTTTTCATCGTGTAAGTGGGTGGTACGTGTTAGGTAAATAATTTGTGGTGAAAGCGACCAGAAGTAGCTTACAGCTTCACCAGTCCCGAGCGGTGCGGGTGCCTCATGTGGTGGAAAATGTTTAATGTATGGCGTACAGTTACGAGTTTATAATGTTATTATGTTCATGAATATTTAATATTTGGCTTTTCATTATTAGTTTTCTAAAAGAACAGTTTCAGTGAGTGACTGAACTGGATTGTAAAGTATCTTCAGGAGAATGCGACGAAATACCGAATCGGCGGTCATTTACCGAATCGGCACTTTTACAAATTTAACACCATATAGGTTCATACTCACCTAATTATCTGAAATCCAGTCAGTTTTTTTATTTAATTTTACTTTTTAAAAATCCGGATTCACAGCGAAAATGCACTAAAATTAGCGGAAGTGTTTCTCCTTTAGCTTAACAGCTTTCCTTGGCAGACTTCTGCTTTGTATAAATATTAATTTAACTTACAAATGCATTTATTTGAATTTTAAATCAGTATTTGTCCAAAATAGAAGTCTGTCAAGGCGTGTTGGCGATCTAAAGTAGAAATACCCGCTAACCTTAGCACGTTTTCGCTCTGAATCCTAAGATTCTATAAATAGTTAAATTAATCATAGTTTTTTGACCGAATTTCAGGTAATTAGGTGTATATGAACGTATATGGTGAAGAATATAATATTTTCACAACAGTAAAGACTGAATTCCAGCACTGGGAACTTCCGATGAGCAGCCAGCCACCACTGCTTTCGTTATTGGCTGGTACACAGAGGAATAATTTCCCTAGTGTGCTTTTGTCAGTGCACTTACACATTGGAACGAATGATTAGCTATTATTCCTCTTGTCATTTAGGCATTGTTGGTCAGAAATAAACACAGTGTATGCAGGCCAAACGTAAACGAAGTAGACTATGCTGAGTAGTGACGACACGACCAGAGGCCGTTTCAGAGTCACATGATGTTTCGGCAACTTTGTTATTTTTTCATGTTTCTCCACGTGTGTGTGTGTGTGTGTGTGTGTGTGTTGGAAATAACGGTTGACAGGTATTTTCTGCGTATACAAGTATCTTACATCAAAAAAATTTTGACCGCAAACTCGTCTATTCCAGACACCTTTTCCTCAGGCAAAGCCGGCTGTCTTGGCGCCAATACTTCCTGATCCCCCCCATCCCCACGTGCCCTCGTCTGCCTCCTCATCTAGTAGTGCTGTCAGTCAAATGTAGGAATGGTTTCATTGGGATTATTATTTTCTTTCTGCAGGTCTTTATACATGGTAAAGAGCTACTCTGTATTACTGTATATTCTTGATTGTTATTCGTGAGTGGTTGTAGATTTGGCAGTGTATATGATTAATGACCAAAGGGACGAGACAAGTTATAAATTTTAGAGTGCATTTCAGTTCCGAGCTCTGCCGTGACCTGACTTGCCTGTCATCGTGGGTTGCCTGCCTGTGTATTGTGGATGCCTTGTCAAACTCTCTCTCTAGTGATAAGTATAATTTGTCATCTTGTATGGGTAAGTGTGATTGTATTTTTATATGTAAATACTATTTTTGATTTTATATTCTTTCAATTTATGCATTCCCTCTCAATTTAATGACTTTGACTATATCATCATAATGCAAATGGAAAGTAAAGAACGGAATAAAAGAATATTTCTAATATAACCTAAATGAAAAGTTAAAAACGTGATAATTCACCCTTATCTTTGAAAAAAAAAAAAAAATGAAAGCATAAGTTATTAAGTTGACTACTGGCATTTAAAGCAAATTGAACTAAACTAATGATGTGATAAACTGTCATACTCTGATTGGCTGTTGTATAGATATAGGGTTTCTCTAAAGGATAGTATTGACCCTACAGTCTATCTTTTTGGGTGGTAAATAAATATGTTGCCAGACACTTTAATCCTGTAAGGGGTATCCAAAAACATATCGCCTCCATGTCGCCCTGTCCCCTGCCATTTCACTGCCCTGCTTCCAGCTCACACACCCCTTTCCCATATTGCCCTAGTAATATGGTAATACTAGTTATGTTGCCTTTTTATGGGAGTTGTTCATTACACTGTCATGTTGCTGGTTGAACCCTAGTCCGCAACGTTACGTGGGGGTCTATCCGGGATAACTGCCTTTATACAGCAGCTAAGTACTTATGCCAGTAGTCAGTTGTGTGAAGTAATTGTGTAAAAGCAAGAAACACAGGTATTTGCTTAGTTTGAGATTTCTTTTGAGTTTTTTGTGCTCTCTCGAACCGTCCATCTTTTTCTAAGACTCTTACTCTATTTTTAAGTATTCTATGATAGGTTACATCTTCAATGATGAAACACGAAACTATGTTGCTCACACTGTTTTGTACCTCGTATGATGGGTGAGAATCCGTGCGGCGTCGAAACGGAAGACAAGCCTGCTTAGGATACCGTCGACATCTACCACGTTGTCGTGCCGATTTACTCTCGTATCATAGGCAGGTCTCATACTATGTACCGTGTGATACCCCTTTAACCCTAGAATCCTTACAATATTATCCTCACAGTACTGCTTTTGCCGGGAGAATTTTTTTTTTTTTTTTTTTGGACATTTTCTTTCAGTTTAGTCTATTTTAGTCACTGTACACTTTAGTCTCTTTGATATAATCATACACTAATTATACACCTGGAAAAAAAAAATGTAACACAAATGCTTTTGTCGGGTAAAAAACACTTAATCCACATTATACCTGTGAAACACCTTTTTTATCAATTTAGACTCTTTTAAATTGTTTTCACCCTTTAGTCTCTTTGATTTAATCAGAAACTAATTATACACTTGGAATAAAAGGAAAACACAAAAATAAAAAAAAATGTAACACAAATACTTTTGTCGGGTAAAAAAAACACTTTAAACCCAAATATCATGGTGATAAATGCGACATGAAACCACACCACTACCTATGTAGGTAGGGAGTAGGGTGGATTGAAGGTATAGGGAAGGACAGCTCCAAAGCTCTTATCATAACAAAATAGCAAATAAATAAATCGCCGAACAGGGAAATTAACCCGACGTAAGCATTCTAGGGTTAATGTTCTCGCCTCACTGTTCACTTCCCATGATGAAATACATTTCGTATATTTCATCCCAGTGTGAAAGGGCCTGTCCCGTTCTGTTTTTAAGTTCTCAGCTGTCTCCAAATATAATGATTGGCTGATGCCTCTAGGCAAAGAGGCATCTTGCATCGTAATTGGTCAGAGATTACCAGCTGAGCAGCAAAAAAAAAACTCCCTCAAACTCAGCGAGTTCTCCCTCACCCTCAGCTTATGGTTACCGTATGATGGTGGGAGAAATGTTAGTACATAGCAAAATGCCGACCCTTGTACAGGGACCAGGTGGTGGCGCCCTTACGATGACCTTAAAGGCTACGATGACCTTAGTAGGCTACATCCGCCTCCATAATATGTGGCACAGGTAGGTGCACCTATCATATGTTTTATGGTTTTGATGAATGCTTTGTCAAATGTTTTAAACATGTATGACTTGAGGGTATTTTTAAGATACCACAAACATAGCCCATCATCAGGTTTCCGAGTAAAAGTATAAGTATTTACATACACTTAGTTGAAAGTTTCTTCAAATACTGTTGAAACTGGCCTAAAATGTACTTATTCTTTTTCAGTATCTTTTTCATCTCTCAGATCAGCAGTAAGACAGTGGCCTATATAATCACGTATTAACTACCCATACAGTAAAATCTCAATTACCCACCATTGCAATATCTGGCTAAACGCAATACCCGGTGCTGTTGGCTCGGGTGTATTAAAGCAATATCTGCCAAAACTATGCAACATCCGGCACCAAAACACGGAGTAACCAGTGGTTCAATGTATCTGATGGTGAGGCGTATCAACTGCCTCCTACACAGTATCCAACCGGTGTCTGGGAAAATTCCACAATGCGCCAGCCAATGACAATGCCCGCAACGCACCAGCCAATCAGAATTCGTTGAGGGAGCAGCCCGCCTGGGATGCCGAGCCAACGGTCACTCATTTAGTGGTGGGCGATACCGGGCTTTGGGCGATACCAGCTCTTTCATATTGATACGATACCGATTACTTTTTTTACTAGTATCGGCGGTATCGATTACCAATACCGATACCTCGACCACTGCTGAATGCTATTTTTTAATATATAGCCTAGAGGTGCCAGCACTGCTGTGACACTGATTTACGGTCAAGGTCAGTGGTGTGACTGACTTATACAGTACGGTCACACGCCTGGTGACGTGGGACGACAGAAGACAAAGACACCTCGCTGCCAGATGCAAGAATATTATCCCTATCTTTCAGCGTAGGGCCTACTAAATAATTATTTCTCTACATATTGAAATTACTTAATTTCTCCTTAAAAATTGCCAAATTTGAACATTTTTCTTTAGTAATCGAAATATCGATACCGAGGCACCAGTATAGATACTAAAGCTTAAATAGCCGGTATCGAAAGTATCGATGTTATGGTATTGATACGCCGACCCCTACTCTCACTCTCTCGTGCATCTTCTTCAGTGAAGGCGTGTTAAGTGCTCTTCCTTTGTGGACATGTGTTGGCAGAACCCTAGTGCTAATATTTACTCTGTTGCCTTCCATACCTTGCTTGATGTTCCAAAGTTTGTGGACTCAAGTGTTTCGTGTTCCAGTGTTTTATTGTGATTCTAAACTTACGGTACTCATAATTACTGCTAGTAGACCTCACGGGATAAAATGCACTATGCTGTACTACATGGTGTACAATTCTAACCTCCATTCATGCCAACACTAGATAAGTATATATCGTACAATATCTCTACCCTCCATTGATGCCAACACTAGATGAGTATATAATATTACTGTACTGTGTTAGAACTTTACTGTATTTTATGGTTAATTTTCATCTTTTACTTATGGGAGTGGTTTGAGGATAAAGGGTCGAGAAAAGTAAGACGAATAAATCCAATGAAAGAATGGCAAGCTCTTCATCGACGGAAAATGTGTGAAACCTATACAGCTTTCTACCTTATGAACCAACTCTAACTACCAAGAACTTGCATTGTCTTACAGTATCTTGGATAGTCCATTCTGTTAAATGCTAATCGTAAAAAAAAAAGAAAACTAAACTGTAGAAATAAATCTCGAGCAATTATTTTGAACTATTGATTTGGAAGGTAGTGTTATAGAGTATTATCACGACTCCCTTGTTCACAGTTATGTATACGGCCACGACCCACCACTTTATTCCTCACATGCCAGCCGTCACTCCACTCCTCACTCGCCGCTCACCTGGTTTGCAGATAATACAGTAGAAACATACGAATTGCAAACACAGTAATTTTATCCAACAAAGCAAACCTTCATTTTCATCAATTAGGTTTTGTCTTTACCAGTGCAAATGCATTGTAAGGTGATGTATAAATTAATCTTTAGAGCATATTTGCACTGGCAGAGAAGATCAAATATAGCTGACAGAAATAAAAGTTTGATTTGTTGGATAAAATCACTGTTCTTGCAATTCGTATGTATTAACTATATTATCTGCAAAACAGCTAAGTGATGGGTGAGGGGTGGAGTGACGGCAGTCAGGTAGGGAAAAAATGGTGTTCCACGGCCTTATAAACAAATGTAAGCAAAGAAGTCGTGATAATTCTACCGTACAACACTATTTTCCTAACCATCAATACATGAATAAATGCTCAAGGTTATTTGCTTTATTTTTCCTTGCAGCTCGTACGTGTTTATTGTATCATCTGCATAACACCTGACTGGCAGGTTAGGGGTGGAGTGATAGCAGTCAGGTGATGAATAAATTACAGGTGAATCGTGGCCGCATACGTAACACCAAGCAATCGAGTCGTGATAATTCTACTGTTATGTATCACATAAATGTGACAACTACTAGATGAACAATGTTGCTGCCCAGAAGTGTGGCATAGACGTGTTGCCGGTTCTGGGTAAACATGGCAAGTGCACACTGTCATGTACTTAGATGCTTACGGTTTATGTATCTTTTAATTTAATTTATCATGTGCATTGATCAAAACGTCTATCTATCTATCTATCTATAGCCCGACGCCCTAATCCCGCAAAGGGTGGCCGCAGACAAAACGCCTCCAAGTCACTCTGTCACCCACCATTTGACTCCCCTCCCCCCAACTCACCCCCCCCTCCCTCATATACCTCTCAACTCCATCCCTCCACCTCATCCTCGGTCTACCCCTCCCTCTCCCCCCCTCCACCTCACCTACATACACCCTCTTAGTCAGTCTTTCATTCTCCATCCTCTCCACATGTCCAAACCACCTCAGTGTATTTCTCCTAATCTTTTCAACCACATCCACATCTACCCCACAACGTTCCTTCACTTCTTCATTCGTCAACCTGTCCCTCCATGTCACTCCACATGCTCCTCTCAAGTAACTCATTTCCACTGCTCTCACTCTTGACTTGTTCCCCTCTTGCAAGGTCCACGCCTCGCTTCCATACGTCAGGGTAGGGATCTCAATACCATCATGCAGTGACTTCTTAACTTCCATACTCACCTCCCTATTTCTCATCACTGCTTTCAGTGTGCCAACAACCTTCCTTCCCTGCTGTACCCTTTCACGTACTTCATCCCCCAAAGTTCCATCCTTACTCATCACACCACCCAAGTACTTGAATGCACTCACATTCTCCATATCCTCACCATCCAACCTCACTGCACACTCTGTGACTTCATTCCTCTCAAACACCATAACTTTACTTTTGTTTACATTAACTTTCAGCTTCCTCCTCCTACACACTGTCCCAAATTCATTCACCAAACCTTGCAACTCCCATTCATCTTCACTCAACAATACTGTATCATCAGCAAACAGCAACACCGGAAGCTTCCAAATCTCACCCTCATTCATTAGGGCCACCCCCACATCCACTGCCCTACCTTGTACCTCCTTTACGACCCCATCCATATATATATTAAACAGCCATGGAGACATTACACACCCCTGTTTCAGTCCCACATTGAGATCAAAGAACTCACTCAGCTCACCATCCACTCGCACCGTAGCCCTAGCTCCCTCGTACATACTCTTCACAGCACTCAACAATTTCCCCTCCACTCCATATATTCTTAATACCTTCCACATACCTTTCCTATCTATTCTGTCATAAGCTTTATCCAAGTCCATGAAGGCAGCGTACACTTTCCTTCCCTTCTCTAGATACTTCTCCACTAAACATCTTAGAACAAATATCTGATCTACACACCCTTTTCCCTTCCTAAATCCCCCTTGTTTTTCTCCAACTAGCTCCTCTGTCATATGCCTAACCCTATCAATGAGTATTCTACCATATATTTTACCAGTCACACTAAGAAGGCAAATACCCCTATGTTTACCACATACTTCTCTCTCCCCTTTTCCTTTGTACAGAGGAACAATTATACCTGATTTCCAGTCCTCTGGAACCCTTCCCTCTTCCCAAGCCAATCTACACAACTTCCATATCCACTCCACAACAATCTCACCCCCATACCTAAGCATTTCACCACACACTCCATCAATTCCTGGGGCCTTTCCCAGCTTAATCTTCTTCATCGCTTCCACTACTTCCGACCTACTGATCTCTTCCTCCCTCCTCTCATCTCTTCTTCTCCCAGCCATTCCCCAACCACTTATACTCACACTGCTCTCACTCTCTACATTCAACAAATCAAAACGTGATGACTTTAATTCCCTGCGGCTGGAGGGAAGCAGCCGTCATGTTGGCGATGATGTCAGTATTCAAAATGCAGACGACGCCCAAATTCATTACACAAAAATTTCCAGTAACAGATAATAGTTTTATCTACATGGCCACCGTAGATCCAAACTATCCCCTCCAGGCATGTTGTGAAGGAATACTTTTCATCGTGTAAGTGGGTGGTACGTGTTAGGTAAGTAATTTGTGGTGAAATGGACCAGAAGTAGCTTACAGCTACACCATTCTCGAGCGGTGCGGGTGCCTCATGTGGTGGAAAGTGTTTAATGTATGGCGTACAGTGACGAGTTTATAATGTTATTATGTTCATGAATATTTAATATTTGGCTTTTCATTATTAGTTTTCTAAAAGAACAGTTTCAGTGAGTGACTGAACTGGATTGTAAAGTATCTTCAGGAGAATGCGACGAAATACCGAATCGGCGGTCATTTACCGAATCGGCACTTTTACAGATTTAACATCATATAGGTTCATACTCACCTAATTATCTGAAATCCGGTCAGTTTTTTGTATTTAATTTTACTTTTTAAAAATTCAGATTCACAGCGAAAATGCACTAAAATTAGCGGAAGTGTTTCTCCTTTAGCTTAACAGCTTTCCTTGGCAGACTTCTGCTTTGTATAAATATTAATTTAACTTACAAATGCATTTATTTGAATTTTAAATCAGTATTTGTCCAAAATAGAAGTCTGTCAAGGCGTGTTGGCGATCTAAAGTAGAAATACCCGCTAACCTTAGCACGTTTTCGCTCTGAATCCTAAGATTCTATAAATAATTAAATCAATCATAGTTTTTTTGACCGAATTTCAGGTAATTAGGTGTATATGAACGTATATGGTGAAGAATATAATATTTTCACAACAGTAAAGACTGAGTTCCAGCACAGAGAACTTCCGATGAGCAGCCAGCCACCACTGCTTTCGTTATTGGCTGGTACACAGAGGAATAATTTCCCTAGTGTGCTTTTGTCAGTGCACTTACACATTGGAACGAATGATTAGCTATTATTCCTCTTGTCATTTAGGCATTGTTGGTCAGAAATAAACACAGTGTATGCAGGCCAAACGTAAACGAAGTCGACTATGCTGAGTAGTGACGACTCAACCAGAGGCCGTTCCAGAGTCACATGATGTTTCAGCTACTTTATAATTTTTTCATATTTCTGCATGTGTGTGTGTGTGTGTGTGTGTGTGTGTGTGTGTGTGTGTGTGTGTGTGTGTGTGTGTTTGGAAATAATGGTTGACAGGTATTTTCTGCGTATACAAATATCTTACATCAAAAAAATTGACCGGAAACTCTTCTATTCCAGACACCTTTTCCCCAGGAAAAGCCGGCTGTCTTGGCGCCAATACTTCCTGATCCCCCCCATCCCCACGTGCCCTCGTCTGCCTGCTCATCTAGTAGTGCTGTCAAACGTAGGAATGGTTTCATTGGGATTATTATTTTCTTTCTGCAGGTCTTTATACATGGTAAAGAGCTACTCTGTATTATTGTATATTCTTGATTGTTATTCGTGAGTGGTTGTAGATTTGGCAGTGTATATGATTAATGACCAAAGGGACGAGGCAAGATATAAACTTTACAGTAGAGTGCATTTCAGTTCCGAGCTCTGCCCTGACCTGACTTGCCTGTCATCGTGGGTTGCCTGCCTGTGTATTGTGGATGCCTTGTCAAACTCTCTCTCTAGTGATAAGTATAATTTGTCATCTTGTATGGGTAAGTGTGATTGTATTTTTATATGTAAATACTATTTTTTATTTTATATTCTTTCAATTTAAGTATTCTCTCTCAGTTTAATGACTTTGACTATATCATCATAATGCAAATGGAAAGTAAAAAACGGAATAAAAGAATATTTCAAATAGAACCTAAATGAAAAGTTAAAAACGTGATAATTCACCCTTATCTTTCAAAAAAAAATGAAAGCATAAGTTATTAAGATGACTACTGGCACTTAAAGCAAATTGAACTAAACTAATGATGTGATAATCTGTCATACTCTGATTGGCTGTTATATAAATATAGGATTTCTCTAACGGATAGTATTGACCCTACAGTCTATCTTTTTGGGTGGTAAATTAATCTCTTGCCAGACACCTTAATCCTGTAAGGGGTATCCAAAAACATATCGCCTTCATGTCGCCCTGTCCCCTGCCATTTCACTGCCCTGCTTCCAGCTCACACAACCCTTTCCCATATTGCCCTAGTAATATGGTATATAATACTAGTTATGTTGCCTTTTTATGGGAGTTGTTCATTACACTGTCATGTTGTTGGTTGAACCCTAGTCCGCAACGTTACGTGGAGGTCTATCCGGGATAACTGCCTTTATACAGCAGTTAAGTACTTATACCAGTAGTCAGTTGTGTGAAGTAATTGTGTAAAACCAAGAAACACAGGTATTTGCTTGGTTTGAGATTTCTTTTGAGTTTTTTGTGCTCTCTCGAACCGTCCATCTTTTTCTAAGACTCTTACTCTATTTTTAAGTATTCTATGATTGGTTACATCTTCAATGATGAAACACGAAACTATGTTGCTCACACTGTTTTGTACCTCGTATGATGGGTGAGAATCCGTGCGGCGACAAAACGGAAGCCAAGCCTGCCTAGGATACCATCGACATCTACCACGTTGTCGTGCCGATTTACTCTCGTATCATAGGCAGGTCTCATACGATGTACCGTGTGATACCCCTTTAACCCTAGAATGCTTACAATATTATCCTCACAGTACTGCTTTCGTCGGGAGATTTTTTTTTTTTTTTAACACAAATGCTTTTGACGGGTAAAAAACACTTAATCCACATTATACCTGTGAAACACCTTTTTTTTTTTTTTTATCAGTTTAGACTCTTTTAGATTGTTTTCACCCTTTATTCTCTTTGATTTAATCAGAAACTATTTTTACACCTGGAATAAAACGAAAACACAAAAATAAAAAAAATGTAACACAAATGCTTTTGTCGGGTAAAAAAAAACACTTTAAACCCAAATATCATGGTGATAAATGCAAGATGAAACCACACCACTACCTATGTAGGTAGGGGGTAGGGTGGATTGAAGGTATAGAGAAGGACAGCTCCAAAGCTCTTATCATAACAAAATAGCAAATAAATGAATCGCCGAACAGGGAAATTAACCCGACGTAAGCATTCTAGGGTTAATGTTCTCGCCTCACTGTTCACTTCCCATTATGAAATACATTTCGTATATTTCATCCCAGTGTGAAAGGGCCTGTCCCGTTCTGTTTTTAAGTTCTCAGCTGTCTCCAAATATAATGATTGGCTGATGCCTCTAGGCAAAGAGGCATCTTGCATCGTAATTGGTCAAAGAGATTACCAGCTGAGCAGCAAAAAAACTCCCTCAAACTCAGCGAGTTCTCCCTCACCCTCAGCTTATGGTCACCGTATGATGGTGGGAGAAATCTTAGTACATAGCAAAATGCCGACCTTGTACGGGGACAAGGTGGTGGCGCCCTTACGATGACCTTAAAGGCTACGATGACCTTAGTAAGCTACATCCGCCTCCATAATTTATGGCACAGGTACGTGCAGCTATCATATGTTTTACTGTTTTGATGAATGCTTTGTCAAATGTTTTAAACATGTATGACTTGAGAGTATTTTTAAGATACCACAAACATAGCTCATCATCAGGTTTCCGAGTAAAAGTATAAGTATTTACATATTCTTAGTTGAAAGTTTCTTCAAATACTGTTGAAACTGGCCTAAAATGTACTTATTCTTTTTTCAGTATCTTTTTCATCTCTCAGATCAGCAGTAAGACAGTGGCCTATATAATCATGTATTAACCACCCATACAGTAAAATCTCAATTACCCACCATCGCAATATCTGGCTAAACGCAATACCCGGTGCTGTTGGCTCGGGTGTATTAAAGCAATATCTGCCAAAATTATGCAACATCCGGCACCAAAACATGGAGTAACCAGTAGTTCTATGTATCTGATGGTGAGGCGTATCACCTGCCTCCTACACAGTATCCAACCGGTGTCTGGGAAAAGTCCACAATGCGCCAGCCAATGACAATGCCCGCAACGCACCAGCCAATCAGAATTCGTTGAGGGAGCAGTCCGCCTGGGGTGCCGAGCCTACGGTCACTCATTTAGTGGTGGGCGATACCGGGCTTTGGGCGATACCAGCTCTTTCATGTTCATACGATACCGATTACTTTTTTTACTAGTATCGGCGGTATCGATTACCAATACCGATACCTCGACCACTGCGGAATGCTATTTTTTAATATATAGCCTAGGGGTGCCAGCACTGCTGTGACACTGATTTACGGTCAAGGTTAGTGGTGTGACTGACTTATACAGTACGGTCACACGCCTGGTGACGTGGGACGACAGAAGACAGAGACATCTCACTGCCAGATGCAAGAATATTATCCCTACCTTTCAGCGTACTAAGTAATTATTTCTCTGCATATTGAAATTACTTAATTTCTCCTTAAAAATTGCCAAATTTGAATATTTTTCTTTAGTAATCGAAATATCGATACCGAGGCACCAGTATAGATACTAAAGCTTAAATAGCCGGTATCGAAAGTATCGATGTTATGGTATTGATAGGCCGACCCCTACTCTCACTCTCTCGTGCATCTTCTTCAGTGAAGGCGTGTTAAGTGCTCTTCCTTTGTGGACATGTGTTGGCAGAACCCTAGTCCTAAAATTTACTCTGTTGCCTTCCATACCTTGCTTGATGTTCCAAAGTTTGTGGATTCAAGTGTTTCGTGTTCCAGTGTTTTATTGTGATTCTAAACTTACGGTACTCATAATTACTGCTAGTAGACCTCACGGGATAAAATGCACTATGCTGTACTACATGGTGTACAATTCTACCCTCCATTCATCCCAGCACTAGATGAGTATATATCGTACAATATCTCTACCCTCCATTGATGCCAACACTAGATGAGTACATAATATTACTGTACTGTGTTAGAACTTTACTGTATTTTATGGTTAATGTTCATCTTTTACTTATGGGAGTGGTTTGAGGATATAGGGTCGAGAAAAGTAAGACGAATAAATCCAATGAAAGAATGGCAAGCTCTTCATCGACGGAAAATGTGTGAAACCTATACAGTTTTCTACCTTATGAACCAACTCCAAATACCAAGAACTTGCATTGTCTTACAGTATCTTGGATAGTCCATTCTGTTAAATGCTAATCATAAAAAAAAGGAAAACTAAACTGTAGAAATAAATCTCGAGCAATTATTTTGAACTATTGATTTGGAAAGTAGTGTTATAGAGTATTATCACGACTCCCTTGTTCACAGTTATGTATACGGCCACGACCCACCACTTTATTCCTCACATGCCAGCCGTCACTCCACTCCTCACTCGCCGCTCACCTGGTTTGCAGATAATACAGTAGAAACATACGAATTGCAGACACAGTAATTTTATCCAACAAAGCAAACCTTCATTTTTATCAATTAGGTTTTATCTTTACCAGTGCAAATGCATTGTAAGGTGATGTATAAATTAATCTTTAGAGCATATTTGCACTGACAGAAATGGAAGTTTGATTTGTTGGATAAAATCACTGTTCGTGCAGTTCGTATGTATTAACTGTATTATCTGCAAAACAGCTAAGTGATGGGTGAGGGGTGGAGTGACGGCAGTCAGGTAGGGAAAAAATGGTGGACCACGGCCTCATAAACAAATGTAAGCAAAGAAGTCGTGATAATTCTACCGTACAACACTACTTTCCTAACCATCAATACATGAATAAATGCTCAAGATTTATTATTTGCTTTATTTTTCCTTGCAGCTCGTACGTGTTTATTGTATCATCTGCATAACACCTGACTGGCAAGTTAGGGGTGGAGTGATAGCAGTCAGGTGAGGAATAAATTACAGGTGGATCGTGGCCGCATACGTAACACTAAGCAATCGAGTTGTGATAATTCTACTGTTATGTATGACATAAATGTGACAACTACTAGATGAACAATGTTGGTGCCCAGGAGTATGGCATAAACGTGTAGCCGGTTCTGGGTAAACATGGCAAGTGCACACTGTCATGTACTTTGATGCTTACGGTTTATGTATCTTTTAATTTAATTTATCATGTGCACTGATCACAACGTGATAACTTTAATTCCCTGTAGCTGGAGGGAAGCAGCCGTCATGTTGGCGATGATGTCAGTATCCATAATGCAGACAACGCCCAAATTCATTACACAATACTTTTCCAGTAACAGATAATAGTTTTATCTACATGGTCACCGTAGATCCAAACTATCCCCTCCAGGCATGTTGTGAAGGAATACTTTTCATCGTGTAAGTGGGTGGTACGTGTTAGGTAAATAATTTGTGGTGAAATGGACCAGAAGTAGCTTACAGCTACACCATTCTCGAGCGGTGCGGGTGCCTCATGTGGTGGAAAATGTTTAATGTATGGCGTACAGATACGAGTTTATAATGTTATTATGTTCATGAATATTTAATATTTGGCTTTTCATTATTAGTTTTCTAAAAGAACAGTTTCAGTGAGTGACTGAACTGGATTGTAAAGTATCTTCAGGAGAATGCGACGAAATACCGAATCGGCGGTCATTTACCGAATCGGCACTTTTACAGATTTAACACCATATAGATTCATACTCACCTAATTATCTGAAATCCGGTCAGTTTTTTGTATTTAATTTTACTTCTTACAAATCCGGATTCACAGCGAAAATGCACTAAAATTAGCGGAAGTGTTTCTCCTTTAGCTTAACAGCTTTCCTTGGCAGACTTCTGCTTTGTATAAATATTAATTTAACATACAAATGCATTTATTTTAATTTTAAATCAGTATTTGTGCAAAATAAAAGTGTCATGCGTGTTGGTGATCTAAAGTAGAAATACCCGCTAACCTTAGCACGTTTTCGCTCTGAATCCTAAGATTCTATAAATAATTAAATTAATCAATGTTTTTTGACCGAATTTCAGGTAATTAGGTGTATATGAACGTATATGGTGAAGAATATAATATTTTCACAACAGTAAAGACTGAATTCCAGCACTGGGAACTTCCGATGAGCAGCCAGCCACCACTGCTTTCGTTATTGGCTGGTACACAGAGGAATAATTTCCCTAGTGTGCTTTTGTCAGTGCACTTACACATTGGAACGAAAGATTAGCTATTATTCCTCTTGTCATTTAGGCATTGTTGGTCAGAAATAAACACAGTGTATGCAGGCCAAACGTAAACGAAGTAGACTATGCTCAGTAGTGACGACACGACCAGAGGCCGTTTCAGAGTCACATGATGTTTCAGCTACTTTATTATTTTTTCATGTTTCTGCATGTGTGTGTGTGTGTGTGTGTGTGTGTGTGTGTGTGTGTGTGTGTGTGTGTGTGTGTGTTTTGGAAATAATGGTTGACAGGTATTTTCTGCGTATACAAGTATCTTACATCAAAAAAATTTTGACCGGAAACTCGTCTAATCCAGACACCTTTTCCCCAGGAAAAGCCGGCTGTCTTGGCGCCAATACTTCCTGATCCCCCCCACCCCCACGTGCCCTCGTCTGCCTGCTCATGTAGTAGTGCTGTCAAACGTAGGAATGGTTTCATTGGGATTATTATTTTCTTTCTGCAGGTCTTTATACATGGTAAAGAGCTACTCTGTATTACTGTATATTCTTGATTGTTATTCGTGAGTGGTTGTAGATTTGGCAGTGTATATGATTAATGACCAAAGGGACGAGGCAAGTTATAAACTTTAGAGTGCATTTCAGTTCCGAGCTCTGCCCTGACCTGACTTGCCTGTCATCGTGGGTTGCCTGCCTGTGAATTGTGGATGCCTTGTCAAACTCTCTCTCTCTAGTGATAAGTATAATTTGTCATCTTGTATGGGTAAGTGTGATTGTATTTTTATATGTAAATACTATTTCTGATTTTATATTCTTTCAATTAATGCATTCCCTCTCAGTTTAATGACTTTGACTATATCATCATAATGCAAATGGAAAGTAAAGAACGGAATAAAAGAATATTTCTAATATAACCTAAATGAAAAGTTAAAAACGTAATAATTCACCCTTATCTTTGAAAAAAAAAAAAAAATGAAAGCATAAGTTATTAAGTTGACTACTGGCACTTAAAGCAAATTGAACTAATGATGTGATAAACTGTCATACTCTGATTGGCTGTTGTATAGATATAGGGTTTCTCTAAAGGATAGTATTGACCCTACAGTCTATCTTTTTGGGTGGTAAATTAATCTCTTGCCAGACACTTTAATCCTGTAAGGGGTATCCAAAAACATATCGCCTCCATGTCGCCATGTCCCCTGCCATTTCACTGCCCTGCTTCCAGCTCACATACTCCTTTCCCATATTGCCCTAGTAATATGGTAATACTATTTATGTTGCCTTTTTATGGGAGTTGTTCATTACACTGTCATGTTGCTGGTTGAACCCTAGTCCGCAACGTTACGTGGGGGTCTATGCGGGATAACTGCCTTTATACAGCAGCTAAGTACTTATGCAAGTAGTCAGTTGTGTGAAGTAATTGTGTAAAACCAAGAAACACAGGTATTTGCTTGGTTTGAGATTTCTTTTGAGTTTTTTGTGCTCTCTCGAACCGTCCATCTTTTGCCAAGACTCTTACTCTTAGTGCATTTCAGTTCCGAGCTCTGCCCTGACCTGACTTGCCTGTCATCATGGGTTGCTTGCCTGTGTATTGTGGATGCCTTGTTAAACTCTCTCTCTAGTGATAAGTATAATTTGTCATTTTGTATGGGTAAGTGTGACTGTATTTTTATATGTAAATACTATTTTTGATTTTATATTCTTTCAGTTTATGCATTCCCTCTCAGTTTAATGACTTTGACTATATCATCATAATCCAAATGGAAAGTAAAGAACGGAATAAAAGAATATTTCAAATAGAACCTAAATGAAAAGTTAAAAAAGTGATAATTCACCCTTATCTTTGAAAAAAAAAAAAATGAAAGCATAAGTTATTAAGTTGACTACTGGCATTTAAAGCAAATTGAACTAAACCAATGATGTGATAAACTGTCATACTCTGATTGGCTGTTGTATAGATATAGGGTTTCTCTAAAGGATAGTACTGACCCTACAGTCTATCTTTTTGGGCGGTAAATTAATCTCTTGCCAGACACCTTAATCCTGTAAGGGGTATCCAAAAACATATCGCCTCCACGTCGCCCTGTCCCCTGCCATTTCACTGCCCTGCTTCCAGCTCACACAACCCTTTCCCATATTGCCCTAGTAATATGGTAATACTAGTTATGTTGCCTTTTTATGGGAGTTGTTCATTACACTGTCATGTTGCTGGTTGAACCCTAGTCCGCAACGTTACGTGGGGTTCTATACGGGATAACTGCCTTAATACAGCAGCTAAGTACTTATGCCAGTAGTCAGTTGTGTGAAGTAATTGTGTAAAACCAAGAAACACGGGTATTTGCGTGGTTTGAGATTTCTTTTGAGTTTTTTGTGCTCTCTCGAACAGTCCATCTTTTGCTAAGACTCTTACTCTATAGACTTCAGTATTGAGTTTAATACTGATGATTTTGTTAAGAAACCTTATTTAAATTGGCTTTTGTGACGGATGCAAACACAAGTATGGGAGAAAAAGTTGGGGTTGTGTGAGGCAACATGTCCAAATATGTGACACTATTGGAAGTACTTGGATCTCTCTCTCTCTCTCTTTCTCTCTCTCTCTCTCTCTCTCTCTCTCTCTCTCTCTCTCTCTCTCTCTCTCTGCATCCATTTCTTTTTTCTTTCATCCTTCTTTTATTTATGGAGAGAGAGAGAGAGAGAGAGAGAGAGAGAGCACGAAGGCAATGCAGGAAAAGAAATATTGCCAAGTTCCAGTCTTTCTCCAGATAATGACACGCAGCTTTCACAGTTACAGTAATGGTTCCTGTTTTAGTTCTAAATGCATACAGTTTGGAATGAAGATGACCTTCCTCAGCTAACTCATGGTCGACCAGAGAATTGATCATAAAACTTTTCGGTTGCAGTTTGATGAGTGTGCTCTCCATTACTTCAGTGCCCTAAGAACTTACAGGCAAGCTGGGAAGTGGATCCGGTTGCTGTCCGAGTGTTTTTCCAGTTACACCATCGTCATCCCACACTCTTCACTCCAATATGCTCCACATTTATGCAGGTAATGAACACAGGCTTTTAATGTCACTAAGGATGTTGTGCTGGATTTCTATTTGTTCTTAGTCTTTTGTTATTTCTTCTGGTTAATGGCTGTTTAACCCGCTGTATCCCACTGACGTATATATATGTCCACACGTTTTGTCACTGCCAGTCCCGTTGATGTATATAAACGTGCCTCAATTGCAAGGTCCCTAATTTGCACAATTTTCAAAGTTCGCATGTAATTTTTGGTATGCACACTCAGGCAAGCATCCCCTAACTGCCACCAGGCAGGCCCGCTCCCAGACCCTGCATGACCCACTCACTCCCTTGTCTCGGTCACTCACCTGTTTGCAGTGACCGAGGTCAGACATGGCGCATAGAGGTCTCTCTGAGGACGAAGTTCAATCTGCCCTGGATGCCTTCACAGGTGATAGTAATTCTCCACTGGATGATGATGTGGAGGATAGGAATTATGTGCAGCCTGAGGAGGAAACAAGCAGCAGTGATGAGGAGGTCCCTTCGCCAAGGAAAGTGCAGTATGTTACGTATTGTAAGGCGAGGGAAGGCCACCCTGGACCCCATACACATGCACGGACCTCTCTTCAGCCCCCTAGACAGAGAGTCAGATGAGGACAAGGACGAGGACGGTGGCATAGGACGTGATGTTACCTAGTGATTGGGAAGGGAGAAAATCTCACCGCGAGGATCCGAAGGTGCGGCGAGAAGGAAACTCAGGTATGGTCCTTCTGTGTTGTCTGGGGAAGGCATGAGTGATATGGCGGGAGTGAGGGGTGAAAGGGAAAGTGGTGTGGTGGGAGTGAGTGGTGAAAGGGAAAATGGTGTGAGGGGGGAAGCACGAGCACGTGATGTACATGGGCAGCGGGGAGGCAAGGTGGAGCCGCTCCCTAGCATGTCTTTCGCCCCACAATATTCCCACACTTCCTCCCCACAGCCCCATGATGTGGGGAAAGGAAGGAAAAGGGAGAGGGAAGAGGAGTGCAAGTGGGGAAGGGCGCTGCTCTCCACCTCCCCCACCACCCTCCCCTCTCCACCCTGACGAAGGTGACGATGGGGATGAGGCTGGAGATGGTAGTATGTCGTGGGACTCTGGAAGATGGGAGTAATTTCACTCCCATTATTCACCCCTTCACTGAGGAGTGGCAGTCTGGCTGCACGGCTCTAGGTATCCATGCGGGCTTCACCAGGGTGGATTTTCTCCACCTGTTCTTAGTGGAGCAAACAAACTTATTTGCAAGCAGCCAGCACCGTGAAAGTGAGCGAGAAGGTACAATGAGCAGGCACTCCCAGCAATATGACTATCCCGTAACCCTAGGTGAGATGTTCATATTTTTGGCCCTGGTTCTCTTGATGGGTGTAGTACGAAAAAATCAGATTCCTGCATACTGGACCATGGACCCAATGACCAGCACACCTTTCTTTGGTAATGTAATGGGTCATAATCGATTCCAGCAAATTCTCAGCCGCCTCCACTTTTCTGATGCAGACGACCCTGCTAATGGTAATAACACAGATAAAATGAGGAGAATTAGGCTTGTTTTTCATCACGTACGGGAAATGTTTTGCTCGTCATTTAATCTTTACAGAGACCTCGTCACAGACGAGAGTCTTGTGTTGTGGAGAGGCAATATTTCCTTTCTCCAGTACATACCCAGCAAGAGACACCATTTCGGGTTTAAGATCTTTGTTATGTGTGACTGTAAGACTGGTTATGTGCAAGACAAAGTCTTGTAAACTGGCGCACAGACAGATATAATAGAAGATCATAGTATTGAACTCTCAGGGGCTGTGGTGAAGACAATGATAGAGGAGTACCTTCATCATGATCATGTGCTGTACCTGGACAACTGGTACACTAGCCCTCTTCTCGCTCGGTTCCTCCACCAACACGACACCAGAGTCTGTGGTACAGTAAAGAGAAACCGTCGCCATATGGTCAAGGTTGGGAGGAAACTTGACAAGAATGAGGTGGTTTTCTTCCAGCCAAATAACATCCTTGCCACCCTGTGAAACTACAACAGGGAAGTTTGCCTCCTGTCAACTGTACACCGTCCCCTGATGCACCACACAGACTCCGTGAATCACCGCAGTGAGAGGAGGCTCCACATCTGGAAACCGGAGTCGGTACTGGACTACAATATCAACATGAGGCAAGTGGATCAGTCTGACTCCATGATTTCCAGTGTGGAGTGTGCCAGGATCACGATGAAGTGGTACAAAAAGCTCTTCTTCCACTTGCTCAATATCACCGTCTTCAACACACACTACCTCCATGCCATGACAACGGGAGTCTCTGAGATCTTTGAGGGGTTTGTGAGGGAGCTGTCTCATGAAATTATCGCCAGGTATGCACAGGACAGGGCCCCACACCACACCTGCACCCCCAGTGCCGTCCAGACTCCGCTACACCTCGCAGGACGCCACTACCCGAGCAGCATCCCTACCCAACCAGACCGTCCTAGACCCCAACACTGCTGCCATGTATGGAAGCACTCAACAGTAAAACCAGCCACTCAGAGAAAAGACACAAGATACGAGTGTGTAGACTGCAATGTAGCGTTGTGCCTTGAGCCATGTTTCAAGGAATATCACAACTTCCTACATTACTGATACTGCGTGTGATAGCAATAATATGACGCTCACCGTAGAAGTAAGGCCTGTACATATGCGATAATATGATGCTCATTATAATGGTAAGGCCTGTAAGTATGTGATAAGAATTATACAAAGTGGAAACGGGTGTAATGTTAGTGGGAAAGTATTATATAAGTTGAAAAATAGTGAAAGTTGAAACAAGTGATATCGCGAGTTCACTCACTGTGTAAGTATGCGATAATATGATGCTCAGTAGAATAGTAAGGTCTGTAAATATGTGATAGCAATTACATAAAGTGGAAACGGGTGTAATGTTAGTGGAAAAGTGTTATATGAGTTGAAAAAAAAGAGTGTAAGTTGAAACAACAGTCACAGCGACTTCACTCGCTATGTAATTATGCACTAATATTACGCTAAATATTACCTGAAGGCCTGTAAATATGTGAAAACAGTTCTCTAAAGTTTAAATGGGTATAATGTTATTGGAAAAGTATTATGTAAGGTGAAAAAAGAGAATGTGAGTTGAAACAACAGTCACAGTGAGTTCACTCACTATATAAATATGCTCTAACATTACACTAAATATTACCGTAAGGCCTGTAAATATGTGAACACAGTTCTCTAAAGTGGAAAAGGGTATAATGTTACTGGAAAAGTATTATGTATGTTAAAAAAATGAAATGTATGATGAAACAACAATGTTAGTGAATCATCGGTGAACAGTTTGGGCGATTTTGCTAGGTTCGCCCAATGGAACAATGCTTATTTCACCTCTGTTTCCGTATAAAAACCACTATACTCGTGTACTACATGTTTTTTTTTTTGTAATAAATAAATAACTACCTATTGTGAATGGCTTGCCATACTAATCCTACCACAGAATATGTGACAGCCGCAGAGCACCTCCATAGAACACGGTACCAGGTGTAACGAAGGTATACCTGTCTAGGCCACTTATGGACCCCGGTGACCACTTTCTTTGTGATTTTCCATTGTTTCTCACCAAAAACGGAGGTTTGAGCCAAAAAAAAATTTTATCCAAACTTGGTCGGGACTGGAGGGAGTCAGTGGTGGAAAAGTGGTCGGGACGGGATGGGTTAATGCTCCCTTAGTCATGAGTCCTTTCCATTTAGTTACAGCTAATAGCACTAAGTTTAGGTCAGTTTCAGTTACGGGAACCTGAGAAAATACTAAGCTTATGAGAGACTTGTCTCTTGAGTGGTTAAACATACTGCCACAGTTGAATACAGCCCCACTCAAGAATATCTTGTGGTCGCAGCAAGTTTAAAAGTAATAATGTATTAGTCGACTGAAGGGGTTAAATGGAGTGGTCGAGACCTTAATGTGATCATGATGCATTCTTGCCTTTCTTTTGCATTTCGCACCTCTTTCCACTCGTCATTGTAACATTCTCGAGCACCACATTCCAATTTGCAACATTTTCAGTGACAGTGACCGTAACTCTTATATTCATTTAAACATTCAAAAATTTATCCAGTACTTTCCTACCATACCCCCCCCTTTTTTTTTTTTTTTTTAATTGCGATCACCGTTCCATATTCATCTCCAAGATTTACCCTTTTTTTTTTCCACATACATCCCTTCATATCCATAATTATGTTCAAAACAGAGTCCTATTTTAAAACATAAAGAAATTTTACGTTAGAGAAAGTATTAAAAATATGAGAATACTATTATATATACTGCATTACAGACTGTTAAAGGAACAAAAAATATGTAGCAAACAGGTTATAGTGTTATTAATATGACAACGACAAATGTATAATATACTGTGCTTTCATTAAGTAACTCTTGATTTACTGCAAAATATGTCCCAGCAAAACTAATTTCTACGAACTTTAAATTGTCCTCAGCTCACATACTAGCTAAAAATAGGTGCTGGATCAGCCTTATTATATTTCTATTACACTGCATTATATCAGGGTACATAATATGGTTATGAAAAATACTGCATTTAAATTACTGTAATCACTTCTGACTGAAGGTTCTTTTGTTAATAATAGTTGCAAGTTTGCGCCCAAAGGAAATTCATTCAGAAAAATATATGACAAAACACAGTGTTACAACGAAATTCGCGAAAGTGCTTTAAGAAAAGTGCGTCTACATTATTCCAATTGTTATCTCATTACATTAATAGCGGCTGCATACCCCGTACCATCGCACCATCCCCAACACAGTAGGAGCCTTTTGCACCTCTAGGGAGCGCATTTCCAGATTTATATAACCATAACAACAAGAGAACAACGCAACCCGTCTCCCAAATTACACCCACTAATGCTTAGTACTGCCGGGGAATGCTCGGGCCTTGATTACACTGGATTGCGGTGAGGTCATGTTTGCTGTGTAATTTCCTTCTCAATCACGCGTCACACTATACTAGAACTCCCCTCGTAAATGGTGACATGTGGAGGTGTGTGGTATGTAGGAGGCCGGAACAGGCTGTGAAGCATATGGCCAGATCGGACACACATTAAAGAGAGTTTTACACATATAACAGTTTACATAGGACTTACCAGGTCATCAGACCTTAACGTTAAAGGCAAGACATTATTGCAGGTCACCAGTGTTGCCGGCATAGGGATATACCCCTAAACCTAGAGACTTTTGACCAGTTTTCAAAGGTGTACGGACGTAGGGACACCCATGCAAAATTCTTAAAAACCTAGGGATTTTGGACATTCATTGGTAATTAATATATATTTCTGTAAGAAAAGTAGCATATAAAGAAATTTCGTGCACTTTGTGCAATATAAAGTCCCTCCATCACTTACTCGTTTCCTACTGTGCTAATTATGAATGAAATCTGATTATGAAATGTTGGAAGTGTTATATATTTCCTTGGAGCTGTGGATAAATACCTACATCCAATATTGTGACAGGAAATATGACATAACTCTATTTATTTCCTGTTCCGACATCGTTCTATTCATTTACTATTCCGACTGCTGTATTTATTTACTATTCCTCTTTCATATAACATATAACCTGTACTTTCACCCTCTCATAATCACCATGAATGCTTAAAGGAATCACCTAGGTAAAGAAACACATTATCAAGTTAACCATATCGAAAACAAGCTATGTAGGCTAAACTTGTATATTTTCCTATTCTTAATTCATGAGAAGAATTTAGAAAATTGGATGCATATTGAAACAACAAAACTTACTTTTCTCTAATCAGTCTCCATGAAGCCTATTAATCACTTCATAAGAAATATTATGTGCATTTTTGGTTGACAAGTAATTCATGTAAGACCAGGCGTGGGAACTTTGTACGTAGAACATGGAGGGACTTTTCATTATTTCTTAGGGATATTAGTAGTATAAAAGTGCCCATTACTACGTGTGCGTACTCGTAGTAATGAACATGCCCTCAAGCAATTTCCCCTCCCCCCTTCCTCCTTCCCCCCCCTGCTCAGTACTACACGTGTGTAGTATTGGGCATGCCCAATACTATGCACGCGTAGCACTGTTATTGGGAATGCCTGCAAGCAATGCCCCCCCCCCCCCCGAGTATTAGGCCATACACGCCGTGTCCAAATCTATGCAGACTAATGTTTAATCATGAGAGCACAAACATACACCGTGTACTGTAGCTACGTAGTAAATGACTACAAGAAACGGAGACCAAAGTGAGTGGCCTTGACAACTTTCATACCCGGGTACCTTTCACCTAGCAAAATATTCTCTCTCTCTCTCTCTCTCTCTCTCTCTCTCTCTCTCTCTCTCTCTCTCTCTCATTTTTGTTACAACCGGTAGTGCTGTAACCGATACGATTCGCCAAACCAATATATCGCCGATATTTGCATTTTTCCGGCAGAGGACCAGCACAGATATTTACTGCCGATATCAGGATATCGGATATGGCCAGAAGAAACATTAACATGACTTTTATTGAGGATTTCGGTTATTGTTTTGTCTGATTCTGAGTGAAAGAATGTTGTTACTTTGCACTATTTTGCAGCATAATAGTCTTACTCAGAATCATTAAAGGTTAATAACAAGTGAGCGAGTGAGAAAGGAGAGGAAAAAAAAAGAACTGAAGGCCGAAAGCATGGAGCTGAGAGCGAGGTATCCTGTACACTCAGTAGAAATAAGCGCGAAATGCCCGCCCCTGTTTGTTGCTGTATTCTTTACTTAGTGGTAATAGTCACTCTCTCACTGGAGTCTAAATAAAGAAGTTATATGCTGCATATATTAAGGAAGAAGGTAGTAGATGGGGGCAATAAGAGGACAGTAACTGTGAGACATGGGATGAACGACGTTTGGCAACTTCCTTGAAGCTAAACATAAACAGTGAAACAATTCTTTACTTGATGGAAAAACGTTACATACAGATCTTGCCCAGACTTCTCTATTACTATACTTTACGTATAAGGTTTGCAATTTGTTACTTGTGTGTGTGTGTGTGTGTGTGTGTGTGTGTGTGTGTGTGTGTGTGTGTGTGTTCTTACCTAATTGTATCTTTACAGGAATGAGTCAAGCTCCTGCTGTCCCGTGTCTTAAACCATATGTATCGTACATATCCTTAAAATTGTGAATTGTTTTGACACACACTATTTCATTCGGTAGTGCATTCCACTGATCAATTACTCTATTTGGGAAACTAAATTTCCTTACGTCTTTATCACCTCCCCTTATGCAGTTTTTTGCAGTATCCTCTTGCTGATGCTTCCCCATAGGTTAAGTAATCATTTATGTCTATTTTCTCCTTCCCTGATATGCATTTATATAGCATAATCAAGTCATCTCTTCCTTCTCTCCTGTAGTGTTGGTAGATTCAGTTTATTTAGTCTTTCTTCATAGCTTAGATCCCCTAATCTTAGTACCCATCTTGTAGCGGCCCTTTGAACTTTTTCAATCTTGTCTGTGTTTTTTGAGATGAGGACTCCAGACTACTGATGCATACTCCAGGGTTGGTCTGATGAATGATGTTATTATCTTTCTTAGCATGTCTTCATTTATGTATGTGAATGCTATTCTCATATTTGCAAGCAGTGTATACATGTTCCGTACCTTCTCACTGATGTGGTCTGCCGGAGATAGTGTTATTGATAATCACACCTACTGTAGGTCCTTCTCTCTTTTCGATGTGTGTAGGATTTTATTTCCTAATGTATAATCCCAATCGGGTCTTTTTCCACTTTTACCAAACTTGATTACATGACACTTGTCCACATTGAATTCCATTTGCCATGTATTACTCCATTCTTGAAGTTTATTTAATTCTTCTTGTAGCTCTTTACAAGAGTCTGTGTTAGTAATTCTCCTTTGTATTTTTGCATCATCTGCAAACATATTTAAATAGCTTTCATTTCCAGTGTTATTGTCTATATCATTTATATACACTAAACACATGATTGGTGCCAGCACTGAGCCCTGTGGTACTCCACTAGTCACTGCTTTCCATGATGAGTAATTTCCCCTTAGTACTGTTCTCATTTCTCTTCTGATGAGAAAATCTTGCATCCAACAATACAGTTTGCCTCAAATTCCTCCTTGATGGTACAGTTTCCATAAAAGTCTTTGGTGTGGTACTGTGTCAAATGCGTTCTTGAAATCTAAATAGATACTGGGACTCCATTTTATAACTGCAAATCATAATAGATAGATAGATAAATAGATATATAGAGAGACAGATAGAAGCAGGGAGTCAGATGATGAGAAGGTATTGTGTCTGCGAGAATCGAGCAATGCTAAACATGCTTACACACTCTTAACTCAAGGAATGCTTGATAGGCACACGACAGCGCCTAGTGACCATACACACACATACACACATACTCACACACAGGCTTCTAGAACTTTCCATCACAGGGAACACAAGTGATACATCTTCTGTTTCACCAGAATTTAGGAAAGAGAGCTCAGAAGGAGGTTAGCCACAGAACAGGCAGGAGCAGAAGGAGACAGGCCTTAGAACAGGTAGGTCGCAGGGAAGAAGGGCTTAGCAACATGGGAGAGAGAGTGCGAGACAGGGAGGTAGCTACCCGGGACTCTATACTTCGCTCTGTGTGAGAGACTTGTTAATATTTCCAAGACAAATAAAAATAGTCCCATACTATTCTTTACCTCTCCTGTCACTACATGACAAATGGGAAAGAAGATTATCTACTACAAGCTACTCCAGTATAATAACCGCTCGTCCACAAGTCTAATATATATATAACTCAACTACAAGTAACCACAAAGGAAACACAAAGTATTTTATGACATAGATACTATCCACCCATCCTTCTCTTTCCTGTAATGTGTCTGTTACTCTGTCATAGTAGCTCAACAGATTAGTAACACATGATTTTCCTTTTCTGAAACCAAACTGTCTGTTATCATATTGTGTTCTTCTAGATGATTTACCCAAGCTTTCCTTATAAGCTTTTCTAATACCTTGCTTACAACACTGGTTAGTGATACTGGTCGGTAGCTGAGTGGATTTTGTCTATTCCCTTTCTTGAATAAGGGAACAATGTTTGCTTTCTTCCAAATATCAGGTAGTTTACCTTGACTCAAGGATTTCTTGAAAATTAAAAATAATGGTTTACTTAACACATAGCACCCAACATGAAATTTCATCAGGACCATTTGCTTTTCCTTTGTCTAATTTACTTAGCTCCTCCTGTATTACTTTTTCTGATGTTTGTATATCTGGTAGTATGTGTGGGCATGCATGTTCCACGTAATCCCTCTAAGGATTTTTTTCCCTCAGTAAAAACTGATTGGAATTTCTTGTTTAGTGCTTCACAAATATCCTTCTCTTGTGTATCGGTGATTCCCTCGTCCGTAATGGATTGTATTTTATCTTTTACTTTGGTTTTGCTTCTGATGTAGCTGTAAAATAGCTTCAGTTGATCACTACTTTTATTTATGATATCCTCCTCAAACTGTTTTTGGGCTTCCCTCCTTATTCTTGTATAATCGTTTCTTGCCTGTTTGTAATTATTATATGCCCTTTCTCTATTGTGCCTTCTGTATCTATTCCACAACAAATCTTTTTTTTCCTTTGATTTTTTACATTCTGTATTGAACCATTTCTTTATTTCCTTTTCTGCTTCTTTGTGCTTTGGGATGTACTTCTGGACTCCTATTTCATAAAGTTCACAGAATTTTTTATATACAGCATTTAAATCTTGTCCTCTAAGCTCCTTTCCCCAATCAATTTCTAAGAAGTACTTCTTTAGGTCATGATAGTTTCCCTTTTCATAATTTAAGCTCTTTTTGTAACTTTCATTGCTGTTAACTATGTCATATGCTATCCTGAAGTTGCAATTTAGTACTGCATGGTCGCTTTTCCCGAATGGAGGGTGGTATATTAAATTGTCAATATAGTTTTCTTGCCTAGGAAATATGAGATCTAGCATTGAGGGTACATCGAGTCCTCTTTTTCTGGTGCTTTCCCTCACATGTTGCGTTAGGAAAAACTCTTGCACGAGTTCCAGGAGCTTTTGGTCCCAACAGCTTTCTTGGCTTATTATATCTAGAGTATTCCAATTTATATTTGTATTAAAATCTCCAGTTAGTATAATTCTTTCCGATTTCTCTTCCGTTTTATGTAGTAATGATCTTAAACTCTGAACTGTATTCTCTGCCAGGTCCTTATACTCGTCTCTTTCCCATGTGTTTGACTTGGGTGGCATGTACAAATTGGCTACAATTACTTTCCCTTCAGTTGTATTGATCTCTGCTGCAATCAGTTCTACTTGTTAGGGTATATCTAGTTCTATTTCTTTGACTTTTTGATTTTTCTTAGTTAATATTATAATTTCTCCTCCTTTTTTTAAATTCCTATCTCTTCTCCATATATTATATTCTTCAAAGTTTAGGATGTCATTTGATAGCCTTGGTGTTAATTTTGTTTCAGTTGGGCATATTATATGTGGTTCATTTTCTTTGACATAATCATTCATTTCTAATAATTTAGATACCATTCCATCCACATTTGAGTACATCAACTTAATCATCTTATTTATATGCTTGTCATGACTTGCTTCTACTACCTTCCTCCTTTTTATTCCCTCCTGTTTATGTACCACTTTCGTACTTGCAATCCTATTACTTTGTAAAAAAAAAAAAAATGTATTCTTCTCCTCCTCTGATCTTCCCTCATTTTTTGTTTTTGCTTCCTCCCTCTTCTCTTTCAGTAATTCCAGTTCCTCTTGTGTTAGGGATCTTTTTATCCATACATTTTTGAACTCCTCTTTTTTCCATAAGATTCTTTTTATTTTTTAGTATCTCCTCCACGGTGTTGACACTCTGGAAGGTTACCTTTAAGGGTCTTGACTTGCTTCTCTCGTATTTCCCTAACCTTTTATGTTCCTCTGTGTCTTTACTACAGATTTCCTCTGATACTTCTTTCAATATGCTCATTACATTTGCCATCTCCTTTTTGTCTCTTCTGTGTGTGTGTGTGTGTGTGTGTGTGTGTTTTCTTACCTAATTGTTCTTACCTAATTGTATCTTTACAGGAATGAGTCAAACTCGTACTGTCCCGTGTCTTAAACCATATTTATCGTACATATCCTTAAATTTGTGAATTGTTTTGGCACACACTATTTCATTCGGTAGTGCATTCCATTGATCAATTGCTCTGTTTGGGAAACTGAATTTCCTTACGTCTTTATCACCTCTCTTCTTATGCAATTTTTTGCAGTGTCCTCTTGCTGATGCTTCTCCATATGTTAAGTAATCATTTATGTCTATTTTCTCCTTTCCTGATATGCATTTATATAGCATTATCATGTCACCTCTTTTCCCTCTCTCCTGTAGTGTTGGTAGATTCAGTTTATTTAGTCTTTCTTCGTAGCTTAGGTCCCTTAAGCTTGGTATCCATCTTGTAGCGGCCCTTTGAACTTTTTCAATCTTGTCTATGTGCTTTTTGAGATGAGGACTCCAGACTACTGATGCATATTCCAGGGTTGGTCTAATAAATGATGTTATTATCCTTCTTAGCATGTCTTCATTTATGTATGTGAATGCTATTCTCATATTTGCAAGCAGTGTATACATGTTCCGTACCTTCTCGCTGATGTGGTCAGCCGGAGATAGTCTGTTATAGATAATCACACCTAGGTCTTTCTCTCTTTCTGATGTGTATAGGGTTTTATTTCCTAACTTATAATCCCAATCAGGTCTTTTTCCACTTTTACCAAACTTGATTACATGACACTTGTCCACATTGAATTCCATTTGCCATGTACTACTCCATTCATGAAGTTTATTTAATTCTTCTTGTAGCTCTTTACAAGAGTCTTTTGTATTTTTCCATCATCTGCAAACATATTCAGATAGCTCTCATTTCCAGTGTTACTGTTTATATCATTTATATACACTAAAAACATGATTGGTGCCAGCACTGAACCCTGTGGTACTCCACTAGTCACTTCTTTCCATGATGAATAGTTTCCTCTTAGTACTGTCCTCATTTCTGTTTTTATAAGAAAGTCTTGCATCCAACAAAACAGTTTGCCTCGAATTCCTCCTTGATGGTACAGTCTCCATAAAAGTCTTTGGTGTGGTACTGTGTCAAAAGCTTTCTTGAAATCTAAATAGATACTGTCCACCCATCCTTCCCTTTCCTGTATTGTGTTTGTTACTCTGTCATAGTAGCTCAACAGATTAGTAACACATGATTTTCCTTTTCTGAAACCAAACTGTCTTTCTGTTATCATACTGTGTTCTTCTAGATGATTTACCCAAGCTTTTCTTATAAGTTTTTCTAATACCTTGCTTACAACACTGGTCAGTAATACTGGTCAGTAGTTGAGTGGATTTTGTCTATTTCCCTTTTTGAATAAGGGGACAATATTTGCTTTTTTACAAATATCAGGTAGTTTACCTTGACTCAAGGATTTCTTGAAAATTAAAAATAATGGTTTACATAACTCCTTTGCACATTCTCGTAATACCCAACATAAAATTTCATCAGGACCACTTGCTTTTCCTCTGTCTAATCTACTTAACTCCTCCTGTATTACTTTCTCTGCTATTTGTATATCTGGTAGTATGTGTGGACATGCTTGTTCCACATAGTCCCTCTCAAAATTTATTTCTTCTGTAAAAACTAATTGGAAATTCTTATTTAGTGCTTCACAAATATCTTTCTCTTGTGTATAAGTGATTCCCTCGTCCGTAATGGATTGTATTATATCTTTTACTTTAGTTTTGCTTCTGATATAGCTGTAAAACAGCTTTGGTTGATCACTACTGTTATTTATTATATCCTCCTCAAACTGTTTTTGGGCTTCCCTCCTTATCCTTGTATAGTCGTTTCTTGCCTGTTTGTAATTATTATACGCGCTTTCACTATTGTGTCTTCTGTATCTATTCCACAACAAATCTCTTCTTTCTTTTGATTTTTTACATTCTGTGTTGAACCATTTCTGTATTTTCTTGTCTGCTTCTTTGTGCTATGGGATGTACTTCTGGACTCCTATTTCATAAAATTCAGAAAAATTTTTATATACAGCATTTAAATCTTGTCCTCTAAGCTCATTTTCCCAATCAACTTCTAAGAAATACTTCTTTAGGTCTTGATAATTTCCCTTTGTATAGTTTAGGCTCTTTTTGTAACTATCATTGCTGTTTACTATTTCATATGCTATCCTGAAGTTATAATTTAGTACTGCATGATCGCTTTTGCCGAGTGGAGGGTGATATATAAACTGTCAATATCATTTTCTTGCCTTGTAAATATTAGATCTAGCACTGAAGGTACATCAAGTCCTCTTTTTCTGGTGATTTCCCTCACATGTTGCGTTAAGAAAAACTCGTACGAGATCCAGGAGCTTTTGGTCCCAACAGCTTTCCTGGCTATTTATATCTAGAGTATTCCAATTTATATTTGTATTGAAGTCCCCAGTTAGTATAATTCTTTCCGATTTCTCTTCCATTTTACGTAGCAATGATCTTACACTCTGAATTGTACTCTCTGCCAGGTCCTCATATTCGTCTCTTTCCCATGTGTTTGATCTGGGTGGCATGTCCAAATTGGCTACAATTACTTTACCTTCAGATGTGTCGATCTCTACTGCAATCAGTTCTACTTGTGATGGTATATCTAGTTTTATATCCTTGACTTTTAGATTTTTCTTAGTTAATATTATAATTCCTCCTCCTTTTTTTAAATATCTGTCTCTTCTCCATATATTGTATTCCTCTAAGTTTAGTATGTCATTTGATATCCTTGGTATTAATTTTGTTTCAGTTAGGCATATTATTTGTGGTTCATTTTCTCTGACATAATCATTCATCTCTAGTAATTTAGATACCATTCCATCCACATTTGAGTACATCAACTTTATCATCTTGTTTATATACTTGTCATGACATGGTTCTACTACCTTCCTCCTTTTTCTTCCATCCTGTTTGTGTACCACTTTCGTACCTGCAGTCCTATTACTTTGTAAAAAAAATTCTTATTCTCCTCTTCTGATCTTCCCTCATTTTTTGTTTTTGCTTCCTCCCTTTTCTCTTTCAGTAATTCCAGTTCCTCTTGTGTTAGGCATCTTTTTATCCATACATTTTTGAACTCCTCTTTTTCCTTAAGATTCTTTGCATTTTTAGTATCTCTTCCACAGTGTTTACACTCTGGAAAGTCACCTTTAGAGGTCTTGTCTTGCTTTTCTCGTATTTCCCTAACCTTTTGTGTTCCTCTATGTCTTTACTACAGATTTCCTCTGATACTTCTTTCAGTTAGCTCATTACATTTGCCATCTCCTTTTTGTCTCTTGTGATCTTGTTTTTAACTTCTTCCTCTTCTATAATAGTGATTACTATTGATTTGTTTATCTCTACTGAATCTCTGACTAACTTTGAATTGTTTTGGATTATTCTTTTCACCTCCTTTTTAATGCTTTTTTCCTCCACCCTTATTTCTAAGTCTTTCTTTACTTTCACCACTTCAGCATACGTGGTTTCTACATCATTTTTGTAGCTTTGCACAGCTTCATTCACTTGTGTTATCTTCTCCTCAATATCACTGCTCTGGTCAATAAGACTGCTAACTTGCCTAATTGTCTCTGTGTCATTTTTAAACTCTTTCATAACACTCTTGTGATTGACTACTGTACTTGCCATTTCACTCATTTTCTTCCTAAGAGTACTCAATTCCACTGTTAGTTCACTGATGGTTGTGTCTTTCTTATTGGCCTCCCTTCCTAGTTTTTCTATTTCTTCCTTTTGCAAGTGCATCTGCATCTTTATTTCATCAATTTCATTTTTGAAAGCCATTTCTAGTTTGTTTACACGTTCAACCAGTCTATTGTGGGTCTCTACTTCAACCAATTCTTAGTAGAAATCATCATTTTGCTTTTTACCTTTATCCCTTTTCTTTTCCAAATTTGTTTTACTGAAGTATGTATCCATTTTGCAATACTTAAAGTGAAAAGCATGTACTTACAATCTCCGTGTTGTTGTAGTCTAAACAAACCTCAGAGATGACTCATCGTATTCTTTCGTCTTGGTTCTATTTCCTGTTTTTACAAGTCTTGTTTAAACTTATTTTTTTCCTTTTAATAATGAACAATCATTTAGTCGAACCTGGTACTGAGCTTGACTCATACAAAGATACTATTTAGGTAATGCCACTGGCCGTGATGATTTGGTACGGAGCGCCAGTGTCACACGTCCACCTAGATTAAATCCCTGTGTGTGTGTGTGTGTGTGTGTGTGTGTGTGTGTTTTACTACAGTCAAAATCACTATACAGCCAGAATTAACACCACTATTTTTACCACGACTGGAAAAATAATTAAACAAAATTAATGGCTAAGAGCAAGAACAGGGATGTCCCTTTTGTGTGAGTGTGTGCGTCTATGAAAATCTAACCTCATCTTGAAAGGACCTATGGAGCATACAGCTGGCAACTTTGCTACTAAAGATTTATAAAGCCAGCGCAGAACTCTGGGGTTTCCTTTTATCATGGTAAGACAAGAGACCCACTGCGACAAGTGTGGGAGCAAGGTTAACATCAAATGCCCAGGTTGTGGGCAATTTGTAAATACTTTCTACCAACAGCATCACAGACAGTCCTGTTTACAAGGTGAGTAATCATGAACACTGATAAGTGAATACCCTTTATACCTCTTATTGTTAATGGTTCAACATTGTCAGGAAAAAGCCTTAGGGAAAAACACTGCTATTCACGGGTGGAGTAGGAGGGAACATCAAAGCAGTTAAGACGACCCCATCTCCCTGAAAACACACGGACTAGCAGAGACGATGTGTGTACACCTTCTACTAGCAGGGATGATGGGGCTACATCTACTAGCAGGGACGATGGGACTACACCTTGTACTAGCAGAGGCAATGAGGTTACACTTACCAGCAGAGATACGGGGCTACACTCTCTACTAGCAGAGGCGATGGGGCTACATCTTCTACTAGCAGAGACGATGGGGATACACCTTCATCATCTCTACCCATACCGTTAAGCAGAAGGCTATTTTTTGACGGCCTGTTACACGAAATTAGATTTAGCCCACCAGGAGGTTACGCTTAGCACCCTGTAGTGTTCTTAACGGACTTTGCTACATTTTTCAGTAAACATATTCAAAATGTAATGAGGCAGATGCAAGCGGCATCTGTTGGCACATACTTAGTGCTGCAGTTGTATTAAAACAGGAACCTGTTTCAGAGAGGGGAAGAGACAACCAGAACTCACTGTATTCACACTCAACGAGTTTTCATTACTCTCATTACTACAGGACAGTCACTGGAGGGGTTGAAACAGTACATATGAAATCACATAGGAAATGTCCTCTCTGCTACTGAGGGAAGTAGGTTCATATTAGACAACACCAAATACATTGAAATAAACAATATAAAAGATGTCGTTCCTTGGTCTATAGGTACATACACAGAATTCCCCATAAAAGTAAGAGGAGGCAAGCAGATCTTAAATCCTCGACCTATAAGAGGGGTTGATAAAGATCTTGTATAATACAGTGCTTGGCTGTTAACAAGATATTCTCTGCCCATAATAAACAGGGGGATATGCAGCGTCAAGTGGATCCATGGGAATAATGTCGTGCTCTGATAAAGTTTTTTTTTTCTTTTTTCTTTTTTTGAGGGAAAGAGATTTCTTGGTACTCCCTTGATAAGTTAAAAAAAATCTCAAAATCAGTGTGGAATTAATGTTCATAGCTTGAACTTTATTACCTATAAACATCCCTACGAATTGAAGACAGTCAGAATAGGGAGCTAGAAGTATGAGGACAAAGTAAATTTACTTTTAATAGGCAACAAACACTGTTGTCTGATAAAAGATTTAAGAAAATTTCTTCAGGCTCTTTTACATATACGTCAACCTGAGTCCCTTCCTCTGTGAAGTGTGTTTTTCGGAATTTCTTGGGAAGGAGGAAAAGGTTTCACACTCCCAGTTTTGCTTCTCCCAACAAAGAGAAGTTACTGACCCAGGTTCCACCATTAAATTTACGTATTAGTGGAATACTCAAGACCAAAAATGTAAAAATTGACCTGAAAAAATGCCGCAGGCATTTTCGAGGAAAAGTACTTCATGTGTTATATCTTTATCATATTGAGGTGCTGAATCCATTTCTGTTGTATAACAAGCTGTAAAAGTCGCCGTTTAGTCATAATTCATAAACAAACAATATGGCTGCCAAAAATCAATTTATCCATCTATTACCTCTGTACAAAGTAAGAAACAAGCAACAAATTGTGTGGTGAAACTTGAATCACATGCTAATTTAAAACCAAACGATTCTTCAAGCAATTTAATTCTAAGTTACTGATTCATGCAAGTATCACTGGACTCCCAACACTTGCAAGATGGTGCACAAGGGTTAGGCTTGCAGTCGCATCGTGTGGTCTTGCATCCAGTGGTGCATCTACAGGTGATCAATTCTACACAAGCGTCTGGAACTGGAGGCAACGACGTGAGTTGAGGAACAAGCGAATTCTCCTCCATTTTCCATCCCACAGTTTCAGGGGGTGGCAAAACTGGGTGCTGCAAGTGTGCCTGCCGCTAAACCAAAGTTTGGTGGTGAGAGCACTTACTGTGAAAGTAGAGAGAAATTCTGGTTGGTGGCAGTCTCTGTATCGCCATGCCCTTGACGAACATACTTGACCGAACTTCATTGATGTTGTCGGCATTCATCGCACCATACACTTTGCAGATAAACACTTCTGCATTGCGAATGGTACAATCACTAAGGGCAGAATCTTTGCCAAGCCCACTCAGCAGATGGTTATGCTCTACAATCTCATCCCAGCACGTCTTCTTGGTATGTTCAGCTTGGTACGAGGTTGAGTCGCTCCCAGCAGAGCATGGAAACCTGGAAGTAGCTCAAGAACCTGCGCTTCCATCTGCAGCTGTTGGACTATGGCATGGACAGGGATGTACTTTCTTTGCTTTGCTATCCCTGCCTTCATCCAGATTTGCTGGCACGATATCTTGTGAAGGTGATAAATCAGCAGCACCAAGATATCAGTGTCTCTTGCAGAGACAACAATGCTCGCTGCTCTGCTTTTTATGCAGTGAAGTACGATTCGTGTGTCCACTTCTTTATGCTTACCTTCCAGGCTGTCAGTGTCGAGGGCTGCGTCAGAAGCTTCGACTCTCTCATCATTGCTGAAACCACCTGCAGCAACTGTGGTCTCAGAATCAGCTGTTGTGAAAGAAAGTGGGCAAGGTCTGCCTTGTTGTCCTTGTGAGCAATGAAGTTCTCCCACTTCCCAGGAAGAGGCAGATATCTGCTCTCAACTGGTTTCCTGATTGCCACCGAGCTTTTTCCATGCCTTTTCTGTGTACTACTTTTGATTGAGTGCTCATAGTAGCGATCGAGTAGGACATCAATTCGCTGGAGCTTTGCTCCACTTTGGAGAACGGTTTCTACAAAGACATCTGCAAGGTCTCTAAAAGTCTTTGTTGCCTGTGCTTTCCAATTGCGATGACTAGAGCCTGACCTGAAGGTCTCTGGCTTCAAGGTGGTTGGGACAGGGAATGCCAACAGGCAAGTATTTCCTTTGAAACTGAACGAAGTTGCCCATTTGCTTCTGCCAAGGACAGGAGTACAGCAAACAGTTCATGCTTCATAATGTTGCTGAGGTTGACTTGGCGTCCTGCTTCATATGCAATGATGAGGTGCTGTAGGATGTTCCTGTCTGCTTTGACAGTTTTTGTGATCCCAGTTCTTGCATCTGACTGTTGCACTTCAAACAGGGATGCAAAAGTCAAGTACTTGTTTTGTGTCAGTTTATCCCTGAAAGTGACTCTTCTGTCCTCAGATGGCAACAACCTCCCCACAAATGCATCCAACTGAGCTGTCCTTTCTGTGCAGTGTCAACAGGTCAACTTCAATTTCCTGGCTGGCCAAGTCTTTGTTTTCAATGTTTTGCAGTGTCTTAGGCAAGTTAGCTGAGAAGAGGCCAAATCTCCACAAGACTGCAAGCAAAGCGTCTTCATTTTTTGAGTCCAGTTTCATTCTCCCTTTTGTGGTTTCATTGTGGATGCTGCAGTCATTGCCAGTTCAAAAACCAAAGGCAATTCAGGTGTCATGGACAAGATGAGATTGGAGGTTGAATGACATGAGACCACCCACTGAGAGCTAATGAAGTCTTTGTAGCCTATTTCCAGTTATGACTCCCCCCTTTTTCCCAATACACCCGAGCCACTCCTGACTCTGGTCTGGGTCCACTTGGTTGAAGCGAAGTGAAGAGCGCTTGAGAACGAAGTTCCCAGCTTCAAACTCCTTCTTGACATCCTGTGGTAGTTGGTGCATCTCGTTTAGGTAGATAGTCCCCCAGCGAGCATAGTTCACGTGCTTATACCGCATAGAATAGGGCAACATTCGCTGGAATGCCTGGAGGTGCAGGTCCCAGATTCCATCCCTTGGAGTGCGAGTGAACAACAGAAGGATGTGAACCACCTGCATGTAGCCCCACCAAAACCTGAAATCTGGGTTGTCATTCACTGCAATGTAGGGTTTTGTGACAGCATTAAACTCTTCTGAAGCAAGCAGTGTTACAAGATTTTCTACAAGGCCGTTCATTGTCTTGTCCATTAGTTCTTTCAGGTCAGGATTCCTGTTTTCTATGAAATTAAGCAGCTGAAGCAGAAGCATCCCATATAGATTGGAGGGTGATTTTGTCGGCTTTCATTCCTTTAGTGTAGGACTTTCCTACCATGACTTGCTCAGCAGTTGTGGGCCCAAGGAAGTTGCCTTCAACCCATACTTCCAATAGTCCATATGACTGGACGTGTTTGCCGATGACTCCCATGAATTTCATGGTAGTGTGTATGCCACCTAATCTGACAATAAGGCAGTCCTAGTAGTCTGCATTTGCCCACTTCAACTCCATCAACATATAAAACAATGCCTCATCTACTGTGATAACAACGTAATGCTGCCCTAGTGTTCTGGCCACATGCTTGCATATAAGAACAACGGTATTCAGTGTATCTAAGTCATGAGTAGGTGCAAGGACGATGGGTATGTAACCAATGCTTGTAATTTCAAGTGACATTTCATTGTGACGTTGATTGAAGCTTGTCCAGCCTTCCATCATCTCTCCTTCATCCTGACACTTGAAAAAGAATGCCATGTCTTGGGTAGTAACTTTTGAAGCTGGTCCATTGTCATCTTATTTTTTGAACCATTCTTTCTTTGTATTTTCTGTTGATTTTGGAGAGGCCTTGCCTCCTATCACTCCAGCTGGAAAAAGCTCCTCCATCTTCTTCGGGACCTGAATGGTTTCCTCTTCTGATGGTTTCAAATCATTCATCATCATGTCGCCTTTTGGACCACGTTGCCACCCTGTGAAACAGTTGTAACAGTTTCTTTGATCGCGTTGCTTGGTACAAGGTGCTGGCCAGCCTGACATGCTTGGGCGTCCAGTGTTTCCCACCTATCACGTTGTAGACAAGATCCTGGGCCACGGTTAGAACTCTTGTCTAAGTGTCAGCTTCCTTACTGTCCAAGGTTATGTCCTCTTCATCTTCAGGTCATCCTTCCAACAAGCTGTGGCCACCGAACATCAAGCGAATGAACATGAAAAGGCTTTCAGGAACACGCGATCATTTCGTCTCCACTGACGACAAATCCAGTGTAGCCTACTTAGGGTTTGCCAGTATGTCTTCCCTTAATTTCAGTGCTACGTTTACCATCTCAAGGAATCCTTCATCAAGAGACTGACATGCAGGGATTGCACAAGACTCTACTTCTATTCATGTGAAATTTGAAATGGGCACATGTTCAAATTTCCTGGGAACAAGCAACACATCTCGGTTAGGTACAGTAATGAAATCATATGAATCTGGTGCATATACCTGAAGTTTTTCTTTAAATATAGCTCTTCTGCTTTTAAAGGATGCTGGCATTTCAACATCTGCTTTTTCTGCTAATTCACAGTACCTATTGCACACTTCAGACAGTTGAATGACATGTCCCTTCCTTGCAGAATCTCTTACCTCACCAACAAGCCATTCCATAGCAAGATTGTTTTTTTTTTTTTTTTCTGGCTTTTGTTTGGTCTTTGATGCAGTTCGCTGGAACTTCCTGAAACACTTTGGGTGGTACTTCCTTTTCGCCGCAATGAGGTCACTAACACCTGCTAAATGCACATGAGTCTCTTGGTCATACTTGGACAAATCCAGGATATGATTACTCATTTTCAGTGTAGTCACAGAACACAGTGTTCCTTTCTCTTTTCTGTCTTGGCAGAAGATGCAAAGATCCCATTTAACAGAAGCCGTTGAGCTTCGCAGCATCATGGTTGATACACTAGCTTCAAAAATTTGTGGTCTGGAAGTCTGCCTTTTCCTTTGTAATATTTCAATGAGTCTTGCTTGTGAAGGCTGGGAAACGTGATTTGTGCCACCACAGTTGATTAACATCTGTTGATGATACTGCTTGAATTCGGTGGATTGCAGGCCTGTTGTCTGCGTCGCACAGTTTGTGTCTTGTCTGGGAAACACGTTTTAACGTCACAAGCCCATTTTATCCACTATTTATTAACCTATCATTTTTTCTTTCTTGACAGATGAGACATTCTTCTAAATTTGGGGGCTGACAAAGCCTCTTGAGACTGCAGACAGCTTCCATGATCAGCCTGTTATGACATCATTCAGAAACAGAAAATTTAGAACAGTAGCTTGATACCACTAATTTATAGCTATCTCGATGTGATACACACACACACACACACACACACACACACACACATACATATATATATATATATATATATATATATATATATATAATGCGGTGGCGCCCATCATTCACCTACTTAGTGTAGTGGTACTCTGTTTTAGGGTAGCTCTACATCGAGTGGCAAGCCAAATGATTTCCTGTAAACCAGGAAAGCGTTTACAGTGCTGGGTGGTAACCTTATAACCAACCGACACGTGTTCCCTACATGACAGCAAATGGGTTGGCGGAAGGTTAGTGCCCCTCCCCGGAAAACAACTGACTAAAAATACGAACAAGAAGCCTCGGACCAGGACTGACCAAAAGATGACGACTAAGGGCCGAATAAAGGACATGATATGGATAGCGACGTGGAATGTGAGTGGTGCAAATGATGAGGTGAAAGAGAGAGAGATTGTCCAGGTGCTTGAGGGTGCAAAAATGGATGTATGTGGATTAACTGAAACTAAATGAAGAGGTGAGAGTGTCAGAGAATGAGAGTATGGATGGGGTATATGTGCAGGAGTAGATGAGAATGAGAGGGCAAAAGAAGGAGTGTGTATTGTTGTGTGTAACAGATGGAAGGAGAATCTAAGAGAGTATGGATCAGTTGGCTAAAGGATTGTGTGGGTAAAATTGAAAGTTGGTCTACAAATGAGGGCAATTGTGTGCGTGTATGCGCCAATGGAAGATCGTGCTAGCAGAGTGAGAGAAGTGTTCTTGACAAATGTGGAAGTATGCATGGAAAAGTTTGAAAGGAATGAGAAGGTGGTTTTAATTTGGTGATATGAATGGTAAAGTAGGGAATGTGAAGGGGGATGGAGTAGTTGGTGAGTGGGGCATGCCTGCTGAGATAGATGAGAATGGCAGTGCTTTAGTGGACATTTGTGCCAGGAAAGGGTTGGTGCTAGCCAATACCCTCTTCAGGCACAAAATGTTCCACAGGTATACATGGCAAGTGATGAGAAGGGTGGGTATTGAACTGAATGAAAGGAAGGCAATGATTGATTATGTATGTGTGGATGAAAGGATGCAAAGGTGTGTAATGGATGCAAGAGCATATAGAGGTTGGGGGAGTTGACTTTCTGACCATCACTTGGTGGTGGTCAGAATCAAGGTCCAAGTAAAATGGAGAAATAGAAGGGAAGGACAGGAGGAAGGAGTAGATGTAAGGAGAGTGGAAAGGTTACAAGGGGATGAGAAAAAGGTAGAGTATAAGAAAGAAGTAAAGGAACGATTGGGTAAATATAAATTAGAGCAGATGGGGGACATGGAACGTGTGTGCAAGATATTCATAGAAGAAATATGTGCAGCATGTGAAGTGGTGTGTGGGGTGAAGAGAAGATGAAAGTTGGTGCAGCGAACAGCATGGTAGAATGAAGAGGTGAGACAGGCTGTGGCAGAAAAGAAGAAAGCATATAATGAGTGGATGAGATATAGGGGCGTGGAAGAAGTTGAGAGATGGAAGAGAGAGTTAATGTAGAAAGGATGAGAGAGGTGAAAAGATTAGTAAGAGAAAGAAGAGAGTGGATGAGGAATTTGGAGGGAATTTGAGTGTATTGTGGAAGGACTTTAAGAAAATGTTCCGGAAAGAGGTAAATAGAGTTAGACAGCGTGGCAATGAAGTTAGCAGGGGAGTGAAAGATAAAAATGGTAGATTACTAGTGGAGAAGGGAGAAAAAGCGAGCAGATGAAGAGAACATTTTTTAACCCGTCAACTCCCGAGGTTTTTCTCACCTCCGACACCCCCTCATCCCAAGCTATTTTGGAATTTTTTTTTTTTGGCTAAAACTTCCGCTTTTGTTGAGATACAAAGGAAAATCACCAAGAAAGGGCTTACTGTGGTCCATAAGTGGTCGGAACAGGTGAGGTCCCCCGCACCAGGTATCGTATTTTATCATTGACGTGTGAGTTGCTCACGTTTTCAATGGTTAGTAATTTTGGGAGAAACCACAAACAACACCTCTACATTAATTGAATTTGAACTAAGAAACAATAAGAATAACAATATAATGGTTTTCATAGACATATATATGAAAAATAAGCATTGTACCTTCGCGTGAGCATAGCGAGTCGGGTCAGAGTGGTAACACACTATGTGCTAAGTTTCTTGTTTCTGTCAACATATCATTTTTTCTATGTGTATACAACTGTTTCAATGCCATTTTACCATTTCGTACTGTTTGTAAATGTTTTCAGTTGTTTTCAATCATTTCGATGACATGTAGCACAACTATAGCGCACATCTGCTTATTCAGCGCACTCGCTATGACTCATATTTCAACATACCATATTGTTTTATCACTTACATAGTATTGTTTTCTTTACATTGAACCTTTCCTCCACCACTGTAAATGTTTTCAAGTATATACATTCATTATGAGGGCATTCAGCGAAATGCTACGCATATTCACGTAGCAAGCACAATCTCTACCACTCGTGTTTCAACTTCTACTTTATTTCTTCAGTTCCAAATATACTTCCCCAAGTATATTACACCCGTTTACACCCAATACTGCACAAAATATATTTATGGGCCTTATTTATTCAACTGAGCATCAGAATATCGCACCAAAATACCCTCACAATGAATGTTTCGATTAAGATATTACTCATACACTTACATACTAATTTCCCACTTATATTACACCCGTTTCCACTTGTATACTCCTATTTACATATATACGGGCCTTATTTATTCCAATGAGCGTCAGAAAATCGCACTTATATACACTTGCTAGGAATATTTTGACTTAGAAAAAGTTTCAGCACTTACAAATATTGCAACAAATATTACACCAGTCTGCATGTTTCATACTAATATTTACATATTTACTGGCCTTATTTATTCCACTGAGCGTCAGATTATCTCATCAAAATACCCTTGCTAGGTATGTTTCCACTTAGATCATATTTATTCACTTACATAATAGTTTTCCACTTATATTACACCCGTTTCCACTGACATACTACTATTTACATATCTATGGGCCTTATAATTACACTGAGCGTCTGTTTGTCGCATTTTTTTCTGAATATCAGCATCATATTGTATTCACACCATATCAGAAGTGCATCAAGTTGTGATACTCACTAAAACAGGGGTGAACGCAGAGACCCACGTCACATTCCACGCACTCATAGCAGGTGTCTTTCCTCTGAGTGGTGGGTCTCACCCGGGAATTACTACACACGTGACACCTGCATCGGTGCCTAGGTCTATTTGGCTGGGGAGGTATAGGAGTTGGGAAATGGCGGGCGGATATTCTCAGGGGAGTTTGGGCGGTAGGGGCAGTGCGTGTGTGGTGTTGGGGCCTTTCAACCGCATACCGGGCAAAAATCTTTCGTGTTAGCTCCCTTACAAACCCTTCAAAGGTTTCCTGAACTCCTGTTGTCATGGCGTGCAGGTGGTGGCAATTCAGGGTAGTTATATCTAGCAAGTGAAGAAGAGCTTTTTGTACCACTTCATCGTGGTCCTGGCACACTTGACCGTGGATATCATGGAGTCTGACTGGTCCACCAGGCGCATGTTGATGTTGTAATCGAGGACACACTCAGGTTTCCATATGTGGCACCTGTTTTCGCTCCAGTAATCCATGGACTCTATACGGTGCATCAAGGGGCGGTGAACCGTGGACAAGAGGCTGACTTCTCGATTGTGGTTCCACACTGTTGGAAGTATATTGTTGGCCTGGAAGAATACAACCTCATTTCTGTCAAGTTTGTGCCCCACCTTGACCATGTGACGCCGGTTCACCTTGATGGTACCACAGATTCCCGTGTCGTGCCTGTGTAGATAACGAGCGAGAAGAAGGCTAGTGTACCAGTTGTCCAGGTAAAGGACGTGACAACGATGAAGGTAGTCTTGTATCATTGTCTTTACCACTGCTCCAGACAGTCCAATACTCCGATCTTCTATTATGTCTGTCTGTGCACCGGTGTACAAGACCATGTCTTGCACATAACCAGTCCTGCAGTCACACATCTTGAACCCAAAACGGTGCCTTTTGCTGGGTATGTACTGCCGAAATGAAATATTGTCTCTCCACAACACGAGACTCTCGTCTATGACGAGGTCTCTATAGGGATAAAATGAGGAACGAAATGTTTGCCTTAGGTGATCAAAGACCAACCTAATTCGCCTCATCTTATCTGTGTCATTCACATTTGCAGGATCATCAGCATCGTAAAAGTGGAGGCGATTTAGAATCTGTTGAAAGCGATTATGGCTCATGACTTGGCCAAATATTGGTGTGAACATAACAGGGTCCCTTGTCCAGTATGCCGGAATTCTGTTCTTTCGTACTATACGCATCAAAAGTGCCAGGGCAAAAAATAAAAACATTTCTGAAAAGGAGACTGGGTAATCATATTTGATAGATTTGTGCAAATTATGCACCTTGCAATTGCCCAGTCTTTCACTCTCACGTCGCTGGCTGTTAGCGAAACGGTTTGTCTGGTCCACCATTTCCTCCACAAAAGCCTCACTGAAAAAAATGTGGAAAAAATCCAGCCTGATGGAATTTGGGTGAATACCGAGAGCAGTACAGCCAACATGCCCCTCCTCAGTGAAGGGGTGAATGATGGGGGAAAAATCACTCCCATCCTCCCAATTCCAACTCACAAATCCTTCGTCCCCATCGCCCCCATCGTCGCCTTCGTCTGGGTGAGGAGGAAATGCCGGTGGGGGAGGTTGGGGAGGAGGAGTGAGGAGGGCTTCCCCACTCGCACTTCTCTTCCCTCAGCCTTTACCCTTTCTCTTACCCTTACGGCCTTGTGAAACATTAGGGGGCTGTGGGGATGAAGTCTGTGAATATTGGGGAGCATAAGACATACTGAGGAGTGGTTCCTCCCTGCCTTTCCACTCGATGACAACACCACGTGCCTCTGCACACACTCTCACTAGCCCAGGTGTCTGGGTATATTCGGGAGCATAAGACGTGCTGGGGAGTGGTTCCTCCCCACCTTCCCCCTCCATCACAACCCCACGTGTTTCAGGAGGCACCCTCACTCGTCCACATGATACTTCCCGCCACCTCACACCTCCATGGGAGAGCGATGATTCACCCCCACCAGTCTCACTTTCAATACTCCTCCCTGCACTTTCCCTTTCACGTCCCACTCCCTCCACGCCACTTCCGACCTCCCCAAACAAAAGACTAGGCCCATACCTCCTCGTACGATGTGGTGTGTGCTCGGGGCCACGATGAATGATTATTTCTCGGCCGTACCACATGGCAGCACGTCCCACTGCTCCGTCCTCGTCCTCGAAATCCGGCACCACATCACACTGGGGCTGCCGAGAGGATGTTGCATGTTGTTTTTGTGCAGGCTGGCCCTTTCTAGCAGCACTATAAGTCACATAGCGCTGCTTCCTGGGGGACGGAACTTCCTCATCACTGCTGCTGCTTTCCACCTCCTCTGGCTGCACATAATCCTTGCCCACAACCTCGTCATCCAGTGGGGAATCGCTGTCACCTGTAAAGGCATCCAGGGCGGCTTGGATTTCCTCCTCTGAGAGACCTTTGTGCGCCATGTCTGAGCAGGACCGTTGCTAACAGGTGAGTGACCAAGCTGCGGGTCGCGCGGGGTCGCCGAGTGTCCCCGCCTTGTGGCAGGTAGGGGAAGGTAGAGCGACCCTACCTACCAAAAATCAGGCGCGAATTTTGAAAATTGTGCAAATTATGCACCTTGCAATTGCGCGACATACCAGTACATTGACAGGACTGGCAAATGCAAAATGTTGCAACATACTCATACGTTCATGGGACGCCTCGAGTTAAGGAGTTGTTGAACAGACAGAATGAAAGTAATGCGAGTATAAGTGGCTGGGGAATGGGTGGGAGGAGGGAGGTGAGAAGACAGGAAGCAATCAGTAGGATGGAAGTTGTGGAAGCAATGAAGAAAGTGAAAATGTGGAAAGCCCCAGGAACTGATGGAGTGTGTTGTGAAAAGCTGAAGCATGGGGGAGAGACAATAGTAGAATGGATGTGGAAGATGTGCAGATTGGCCTGGGAGGAAGGTAGAGTCCCAGAGGATTGGAAGTCAGGTATAATTCTTCCCTTATTACAAAGAGAAAGGGGAAAAAGAAGTGTTGTAATCATAGAGGCATTTGTCTTCTTAGTGTAACAGGAAAAGTATATGGTAGGATACTTATTGACAGACTTAGGGAAATAACAGAGGAATTAGTTGGAGAAGAACAGGGAGGTTTTAGGAAGGGAAGAGGTTGTGTAGATCAGATATTCATTCTTAGATCTTTAGTGGAAAAGTTTCTGGAGAAGGGAAAGAAATTATATGCAGCCTTCATGGATTTGGAGAAAACATGTGACAAGGTGGATAGACAAGGATTGTGGAAAGTATTAAGAATATATGGAGTAGATGGGAAGTTGTTAAATGCTGTGAAGAGTATGTATGAGGATGCTAAAGCTGCAGTGTGTGTGGATAGTGAACTGAGTGAATTTTTCTATTTGAAGGTTGGGTTGAAACAGGGATGTGTCATATCTCCATGGTTGTTCAATCTGTACATGGATGGGGTTATAAAAGAGATACAAGGTAGGGCAGTGGATGTTGGAATTACCCTAATGAGAGAGGGAACTCCTTGTATGTTGTTTGCAGATGATACTGTGCTGTTAAACGAAGACGAAGGGGAGCTGCAAGGCTTGGTGGATGAGTTTGGGAGAGTGTGTAAGAAACTGAATCTAAAGGTGAATGTAGGGAAGAGTAAAGCTACGGTCTTCGAGAGAGGTGAAGTCAGTGAATGTACAGTGAGGTTGGTTGATGAGGAAATGGAAAATATGAGTAAGTTTAAGTATTTGGGTAGTGCGATGAGCAAGGATGGAAGTTTAGAGGGTAAAGTGCTTGAAAGGGTATAAAAGTTTGCTGGTTCTTTGAAAACAGTGATAAGAAACAGGGAAGTAAGCATGGAAGTGAAAAAGTTACTACATGACAGTACTGTGATTCCAGCTCTAACATATGGAAGTGAAGCTTGGACGTTGTTAGAGGGTCAGAAGTCAAGAGTGCGAGTTGTGGAAATGAGTTATTTGAGAGGAGCATGTGGAGTCACATGGAGAGACAGATTGACAAATGAGGACGTGAAGGAGCGTTGTGGATGTGATAGAAAGCGTTAGGAGAAACACACTGAGGTGGTTTAGCCATGTGGAGAGGATGAAGAGTGATAGACTGACGAGGAGAGTGTATGTGAGTGAGGTGGAGGGGGAGAGGGAGGCCAAGGATGAGATGGAGGGATGTAGTGGAGAGGTATATGGGAGAGGGAGGTGTGAGTTGGGAGCAGGGCAGTGAAATGGCAGGGGACAGGGTGAAGTGAAGGCGATTTGTTTGTGGCCACCCCGTATGGGAGTAACCCGCCCCATCCCGACCACTTTTCCATCACTGACTCCCCCCAATCCCGACCATTTTTGGAAAAAAAATTTTTTTGGCTCAAACCTCCGCTTTTGGTGAGAAACATCGAAAATTCATAGAGACATCGCTCACCTGAGGTTTAAAATACTCGATACAGGTAGGAGTACCTCCTTACCTTCCTGGATTTTCTAACAGGCTGGCTGCAAAGAAAACGAGTTCTATGGGAGGATAACTATTTCACACCACTCATAAACGGTATTTATTTATTTACTTGGTACGAATTTATATGTAGTACGAGAGTATATTGGTTTTCAAGCAGTAATATATGCATTATAACCATTGTTTCACCTACTAACTCATCACATTACCTGATCATCATTTCAGACTGTTTCTTCCTCTAATGCTATGTAAAGTTTGTCCTCCACATTGTCATTGATTGGGGAATCACTCTGGCCCTGAATTTCGTACCATGGCATAACATGGCTTTACTGGCCAACTCACTGATAACAGGTGAATTGCTGAGACAATGGCGTGCAGGGGGGAGGAGGAGGTCATGCTGGGTAATGTATTGTCCCTGCCTGGCATCTTGTAGAGGAAGGTGTCACGTGTATATGTACCAAAAATCACTCATGAACATTTAAAATTGTGCAAATTAGGGACCTTGCAATTGATTCGCGTTTATGTACGTCGACGGGATTGGCAGTGACAAAACGTGTGGACGTTAAAGAACGTCGACGGGACGCCACGGGTTAAGGCATCTGGCAATAGTATGTATGTATGTACAGTTTATATATATATATATATATATATATATAACACTTTCCAGATAATTTGGCCATATTCCCTAACAGTACATTAGATTTGTTAGAACTGATGCCATGATGTTGTTTTTCTACACAGTGTACATGAAGTAAGGGACTATTTCGCTTCCAATCAGGATTACGAAATCCAGTGGCGGCCATATTGTTTCAATGAAAAATACGAAAAACTGAGACCCATATTTCAGTATTATACAGTGGATCCATATTTAGGAGACTTTGAACTTTGCATTTATGCTGTATAACAATTTTTCCTCAGAAATGCCTACAGGGTCATGGAGTTTTGAATTTACGGTCCTGAGTAGAAAACAGTGTCTCCTGATTCTGCGTGCTTCTATGATTTTGAGGCTCAACTGAAGGATGAGGGTGATAAGGATCATTTTGTCAGTACACATCACGCTATTGCATATGCTTATATCACTGTGGATAAAGATGATAATTTAGTAGAGTCGTATAAATATTATGAGCCCAATGCAGCCACTCATTTCATAGATATTGTATTTCTCTCTTATGAACAGTTACAAAGTCAACCCAAATTTCCCATCCATATGACAGACAAGGATGAGGAAAACATTCAAAGGCAAATGGTGTGTCAATTATGTGAGTCAGCATTTTGTTAATGGTAGTGACAAACACAGACATCATCTCCACAATAAGCAATTTAACAACTATGTAGGAGGGGCTCTGTGTAGGGAATGTAATATATGAATAAAAGATAACTCTAATAGACTGATTACCATTGCTCATAATATGAGTTCTGATTTAGGCTTAGCCATTAAGGAAATGAACCACGACCTCCTAATTAACCCTCCTTTGCAAAAAGACACTTAACCCCCGCAGAGCTGATTCTTATCACCCTGACTACCTTCCCTGAGTCATTGTTTTAGGACAGTTCTTTTTTTAACATAAGTCGATTTTTTGTCATCAGATCAACTGTTTCTGAGCTCAAACTCTTTTTCACCCTCGTCTTTTAGGGCCGTGTCACACATAGTACGTCCGCCGCACGACAGAGGATGACTTGCACTTTTTCGTCGATTCGAAACGAATCACTGGACCACTTCACGAGCCTCGCACCACTTGATAGCCGCTCGACGGTCGTATGACTCCCATGCGACACCCACTTGATACACACGCTACTCACACTTTACTAACACGATTGTGAGACAATAAATCGTTTAACGGCCAGGATTCTCGCTCAACTCTGGCATGCTTTCGACACGACAGCAACACGATAAGTACTTATTTGGTCGTTTGCCGTACGACATCTTCACGACGTGCCCACGGTAGTACACGACATATGCACGATTGCAAAACGATCACTACGATCATAGTACCTTACATGGACTCGAGCCACGCCATCAACAAACGGGACCAGGACCTGCCATGACTGTGAGGGACTACCTCATAGACCACTACAGCCGACCAGACAACAAGCTGCCATGGCAGGAGCCAGTCGACTAATCACAAAGCAAAAATATTCTAATAGAAAATAACCATGACCCTCTGTGCAATATCGTTAACATTTTAACGTCCCATTGAGAAAAACATTTTTTTCCTGATTACAAAATTTATGTGCTGTCAGACTTCATTTGAATACCAAGTTTTAAGAAAATGTTTAGGTATTTTGTTATCTGTATCTATTTGTCACTTTTCAATTCTCAGTTACCTTTTAAGTTCAGTATAGCCATAAATATTAACTTGTATTCTCATTTACTTGTATAATATTGTAATGTTTCCACAATAATTTTTATTCTTATGTAGTATTCTGTAATACTGTAACATATTCCCAATCTGTTTTGTAATCTCATTTATACTTCAAATATAATTTTAATGTTTCAATAAATAGTTTTTTTATGGTACAATATTGTAACTTTTCAATTAGCTTTTGTGTACATAAACCGTGCATCACAGGAGAGACGAGACGAGTGAGTTAGCCTGTATTAATTTACCTTTTTTTTTTTTTTTTTTTTAACCATTACATGTATAGTTTATTGGTAGGTGGTGGCGACCATCATCCACTCACTTGATGTAACGCTGCCTACTTCTTCATTATCCTTTATCATTCTTTTTCTGTGCCTGCCCTCCTCTCTTCCTATTTCTCCCATTTTTCCTTTCACTTCTTATTGCATTTCTTTCCTTTACAGGTGACTTTACATTGAGTGACAAGCCAAATGGTATCCTGTGAGCCAAGAAACCGTTTCCAGTGCTGGGTGGTAACCATATAACCAAATCATACGTGCTCCCTACGTGTCAACAAGTGGGTTGGCGGAGGGTTAGTGCCCATCCCCGTAAAACAAATAACTCATAAATGGCCACCCCTTACGGGATTATGGCGTCAGGCAATAGATAGATAGATGTTTAGTTTTTATTATACAATTTGTAATATTCTTTTTCTTCCATATATTTCTGATTTCATTTCATTTGATGCTTTTCAAAATATTTTTCTATGTATATTATGTACAATAAAAATTAAACATAATATTGGAAGGATATTGTTGAAAATTTGCTAGTAAAAATCTGTTGACATTCATATTTATGTTTTTATAAACATATGATTTATTTATGAAAATAGAACGTAACATTAATGAAATTGTTGCACCTGGCAGAGAAGGCCATATGGCACTCAAAAAAAAAAAAAAAAAGAAGAAGCACCTGACAAAAAAGGCCATATGGAAGTAAACAAAAATTAATGAAACAGTAGCACCAGGCAAAGAATATATAAGGGCACTTTAAGTTATAGCACCTGTCAATGATGGACATATGGATGGAGGTTCTTAAACACCAAAGTTATCTATGTCTTCTATGCACTGCTCTAGGGAAACGTCACATATCCTTGGGGTCACGGGATGGGGTACCTCATCCACTACTGCCCTCGCCTCAGGTCTCCCGTAGGTGGGAGTGCTCGATTTCCAGGACCTCAGTGTACCTGGTACAGTCATTTGTTTACCACCATGGTAAAAAGATGGCCCTGCGACAGAAAGTGGCTCGTACTGAAGTGTGGTGGCATGTTGAGGTTGTTGGGGATGCTGCACTGGAACCGGCTGAGGAGAGTCAAGGGTGATGACCCTAGACATGGGTCCAGTCCCATTTGTGTAACTTTTAAATCCTTGGACCAGCTTGAAGAGCTCTGTACAATATTGGTCCTGGACCCTTTGCTCCCATTCCAGCGCACTTGATGCAGCGTAACCTACTGGAGGATGTGCTCGAGTTGCACCTGACGCTGGTTTTCCGGGAGGTGTGCTGCCTTCCACTGCTCCAAGGCCGCCGATTGATGTTCCTCTGCCTAACGCAGCTGTGTATGAAAAAGAAGATGTGATTAGCCATATGCTTAAGGTACGGTCGCCTCCTGAAGTGATGGCACAAACTCCATAAGAAATTAACAGAAAACTGTGCCATCACATCTGGAGGCGACTGAACATGAAAAAGCACAGTACATAAGACTAACTGGAAGAATTGCAAATATTGTGATAAATTTTATTAAAAGTCTGGACATATTATCTTATTTCATAATAGCCACACCTTTAACCTGCCCTGTCCCAACCACTTTCTCACCAATGGTACCCCCCAATCCCGACCAATTTTGGACCCAAATTTTTTTTGCTAAAACTTTCGCTTTTGGTCAGAAACAATGGTCAGTCACAAAGAAATTATTCCCCGGGGTTCATAATTGCCCTAAACAGGTAAGCCTTGGTCACACCTGGCACCGTGTTCTCTGTAGGTGGTCTGAGCCTCTAACGTTTTCTATGGTATTATAAGTCTGGGAAACCAATGAAAGTAAGTAGATATGTATTTATTACGAACATAAAAACATGTGATAAAAGAGTAAATTGGATTTTATACAAAAATAGAGCTGAAATAAGCATTGTACCATCGTGCGAAACGAGCAAAATCGGGCAGACTGGTCACGATGAATCGCTAACATTTGAAAATCATGATACATATCATTTTTTTTATTTACACAATACTTCTACAATAACATTATACCATTTTACATTTTACTGAACTGTTTTTACATATTCACAGGCCTTTCGATAACATTTATCGTAATGTTAGGGCTTATTTACGTAGTGAGTGAACTCGCTGTGACTGTTGTTTCAACTCGTATTGTGTTTTTTCCACTTACATAATACTTTCCTAATAACATTATATACTTTTCAACTTTATAGAACTGTTTTGAGATAATTTCAGGCCTTATGTAAATATTAGCGTAATAATAGTGCATAATAACACACACGGTGAAGTCGCTATGACTACTATTTCAACTTACAACCTATTTTTGTACGTATATAATAATTCTCCACTAACATTGCACATGTTTACACTTGATATAATTGATATCACATAATTTCAGACCTTACGATTCAACTGAGCATCATATTAGCGCGTACTTACACAGTGAGTGTTATTGCGATATCATTTGTTTCATCTTACACTAGTATTCAACTTATAACTTACCTTACTACTAACATTACAACAAATTCCACTTTATATAATTCCTATCACATACTTACTGACCAGAATGTTCTACTGAGCGTAATATTTTCGCAGATTTACACAGTGGGTGTACTCGTGACATCAATTATTACAACTTACACTATTTTTCAACTTATACGTTTTATTCATGCTAACATTACACCCGTCTCCACTTTATATTCTTGCTATCACATATTTACTGACCAGAGTGTTATACTGAGCGTCATATTTTCGCAGATTTATACAGTGGGTGTAGTTTTCATATCACTTCGTTCAACTTACACTATTTCTCAACTTATACATTACTTTCCTGCAAACATTACACCCGTTTCAAGTTTATATAAGACTTAGCACATACTGACTGGCCTTACCATTATACTGAGCGTCATATCGCCATCCCACACAGTTTCAGTAGTGTAGGAAGTTATGGTACTCTCTGAAACATGGCTGAAGGCACAACGCAACATTGGTGGTGGTGGGGGAGGTGGAGAGCGGCGCCTTTCATCACTCGCACTTCTCTTCCCTCTCCCTTTTCCTTTACCCTTTCCCTTCCCTTTCCTTCCTTTCCCTACATCCTGGGGCTGTGTGGAGGAAGTTTGGGAATATTGTATGGCGAAAGACGTGCTGGGGAGTGGCTCCACCTCCTCTCCCCTAGGCCTACGTGCACCACGTGCTCGTGCTGCCTCCCTCACACCACTTTCCCTTTCACCCCGCACTCCCACCACACCACTTTCGCCTTCCCCAGACAAAACACTAGGCCATACTTTATTTGCCTTCTCACCCCACCTTCTGATCCTCGGGGTGAGATTTTTTCATTCCCCAACCACGAGGCAACATCACATCCTAAGCCGCCGTCATCGTCATCGTCCTCATCCTCGTCCTCATCAGAATCTCTCTCTAGGGGATGGAGAGAGGTCCATGCAGGTGTTTTGGGTGCAGGCTGGCCTTCCCTTGCCTTACGATACGTGACATGCCGCTTTTTCCGGGGCGAAGGGACCTCCTCATCACTGCTTGTTATTTCCTCCTCAGGCTGCACATAATCTCGATCCACCACATCATCATCAAGTGGAGAATCACTATCTCCAGTGAAGGCATCCAGGGCAGATTGTATTTCGTCGTCTGAGAGACCTTTACGCGCCATGTCTGACCTGGGTCACTGCTAACAGGTGAGTGACCGAGACAAGGGCGAGCGCAGGTCACGCGGGGTCTGGGACGCTGCCCACCTGGCGGCAGGTAGGGGAGGCTTGGGTACGTGGGCGAATCGAAAATCTCGCGCGAATTTTGAAAATTGTGGAAATTATGAACCTTGCAATTGCAGGACGTTGAAGTACGTCAACGGGATTGGCAGTGACACAACGTGAGGACGTGGAAGTACGTCAACGGGACGCCGCGGGTTAAACAAGTATATTTTTTGTAGTTTCATGTTGTGTGTGTATTTGTATGTATGTGCATCTGTGTGTTTCCTTTGTGTCAGAGAGATTGGAAGTGATGTTTATTTTTTTTTATCAATAGTCTGCAAAAACTTACTGTTTCCAACAATTCTTTTTCCTACAATTCCGTTTCCCTTCATCGCTTGGAGGTGCTTGTTGGCTGCTGTGAAGGGTGTCTTGTGGGGCCAGACGTCCCTGGTTGCGGTTTGTCGGGGTCGTCCACCACCGCCACCTCCTCTTCCCTTTTGCTGTCCATTTAGCTGCCTTCCTCGCCACACGCAGTGTCCGCACATGCCTGGTAGACCTGTATGGGAGTAGGATATTAATTTGATTATATTATATTATATATATATATATATATATATGTAATAAACTAAACAAAGTTTTTAAACACTGCCCATCGAAACAGGGTAAATGAGAATACAAGTTAATATTTATGGCTATACTGAACTTAAAAGGTAACTGCCCCAGAACAGGGCTGCCTTTGGTAAATGACACAGTAGATTAAAAAAAATAATAAATAAACAATCAAAAGGATATGTATGGCTATACTGAACTTAAAAGGTAACTGCCCCAGAACAGGGCTGCGTGTGGTAAATGACACAGTAGATTAAAAAGATAATAAATAAACAATCAAAAGGATATGTATTGCAAAATACCTTGCTTTTCCTGGTGGGACACCTGACGAAGAGAAGGCCTGTTTAATCCACATATCCCTCTCCATCAGTGCCTTGGCCTCCTGGCCAGACCTCTCCTGAATGAGTTTAGCCAACCTCGTTCGCATGCTTTCAAGCCATTTATGGAGACATTGTTCTGAGAATAAGAAAGAAAAAAAAATACTCTAGAGGTATAAAATGGATAGTATTGTACACGACAGAAGCATAGGTGAATACACTAAATATTATATATCAAGGTACTTCACTTTACATAGTCATCAAATATATATATATATATATATATATATATATATATATATATATATAATCACTACCCATCCTGTATGTGTTTGAACATCTCTTGCTGCACCGCACTAAATGTAAATTTGGCACATTTCACAAAAATAATCTTAAATAATCAAACAGTCCATGTATAAACAGAGTCAATTACTTATATCAATTTGATACATTTGTGGAAGACAACATTCATATAACACACATGGCATTTTATGTTTCTTTATGGAGCATATTACTGAACATGATAAAACAGTGTTTAATATTTTATATCATGCTACTTTACATATTCAGCAAATATATACAGTATATATATATATATATATATATATATATATATATATATATATATTGGTACAGTGGTAAAGTCCACGTTTTCGTACACTGAAGAACGAGGGTTCGTGCCCCGCCAGGGTATTAAATAAACTTTGGGAGCGTTCTTCAGGCCACGTACTGCATTGGCGGATACAAGGGGTGCTGTGGTTGAACCAGCATCACATACTATAAAGTATGCTTGCACCCAGTCGGCTTGCGTGGGCTGATTACACTTTGTTCACAGACTACACACGCATCCAAAGCCACTCCAACACTACAATTACACTTACAAGCACTTCTCACCCTACATACAATCTCTACTAGACAGCCTAAGCCACTTGGTAGAGATACATTGGCTGTATCATCCCCACTTCGGTCAGGATAGGCCGGTCCTGCAGTGGACACAAAAACGGCTGATGAGAGATAAGAAATTATATAGATATATATATATATATATATATATATATATATATATATATATATATATATATATAAATTCACTACCCCTTCTGTCCTTGTTGGAACACCTTCCCGCCGGCGGTATTTAACTATTCACCTGGGCGTGGAAGTCACACGTCTCATTTCATTTAAAAAAAAAATGTGGCACACTATCATAGTTTGATAAATTCCCCAGAACAATTGCAACATTTGCTAAAGCACTGGGACATATATAAAACACTCCAAAATTATAAGGACACTTTTTACTCACCTGTTACATTTAGCTTTTCAGCCATCTCCCGGTACGTTCTTGCCTTCTTCTCCTTATCTCAGTAGGATTTCAACTTCTTGTTATAGAGGTGTTCCTGCTCCCGGTACCACTCTGCCACTTCTATTTCCTTTTCTTTCGATAGTATCGAGTATGTCCTTTTGCGCTTGTTGGGAGAGTCCTTCGGTCTACCAGATGTTGATGGGTCGATGTTGTGTGTTGACCACTGTGTTGACTCCTCCAACCCCTGTGTAGATCCCTCATCCTCGCTGTGGTCCTTCGTTTGTACTACGGGATGTCTAATGGGTGATATAGAGGTGTGTGGTCTTGATGCAGGAAAAGGGACTGCGGGACGTCTTGGTTCAGGAGAAGGGTCTGAGGGACGTCTTGGTGCAGGAGAAGGGTCTGAGGGACGTCTTGGTGCTGGAGAAGGGTCTGAGTGGCGTCTGGGGCTGCATGATGGTCTTTCAGGGTTTTCTTCAGGCACGGGTGAGGGGGTGAATCGTTGACCAAACTCCATCTGTGTGTCACTGTCACCTTCCTCTTCCTCTGTCTCGGCATCGCCATCGCCGCCCTGTGGGTCCTGTGATGCAAACAGGTCAACTGATGCCTTCTCCCTCCTGCTGTGGCTTCACATCCCTCTTAAAAAGTTTCTTTCCCTTGCCCATGGTGGTTGTCATCTCTGCTGCTGGCCGGAGAGGAATAGCTATTTTCACTGCCTGAGGGTGTTTATATATGTGCAGCCACTGCCAGCTGCACGATTCATCGCGCCACCATCGAGTGTGTTGTGCACATGTTATGTGTCATGTGCACATCCAACTGAGCTCATGCGCTTATCCTGTGGGCCATTTGTAAATTGGGTATTTGTCATATAGCCCATCTGGTGCCATACACGACTACAGTGGTATATCGTGTAGCAATCCAGTTGTTATTGTGCAGTTGTCTTGTAGGTCGAGTGGCAATCGTGTCTGCCACACGATAACCCGGTTTCACACACGCGATTAATTGTGTGGATATTGTGTTGCAATCGGACGCTGGTCGTGCTGAAGTCGAGTGACTATTGCAGATGTCAAGTGGCAATCTGGCTGTTGTCGTATAATGGTTGTGGATGTTGATTTTGGGAAGATAATTATCTTGTTGTTGTTGTGTTGTTGTCGTGTTTTGATTGTATAAAGATCGAGTTGTGGTTGAGTTATTGACATGTCGATCAAACACAGATTGGGGTCGATGAAGTTGGCTGATCACTGGATGAAAACGGCGATTCCCACACGATCATAGTTCGAAGACAAAAAATAACGTTTTTTTTTCGTCGAACTGTCGGCCAAAAAATAGTGCATGCACTATTTTTTGTCCGACCACAGCTGACAATTTCCGACCTGTACGACACCCTATCGAAAAGGACGAATCGAGGCTATCTTTTTAAACGAAAACGGATGATGTTGGCCGACTAGGAAAAAATTCAAATTTTTTGAAAAGATCAGCTGTGATCGGGGGCTATCGTACTGTGTGTGACATGGTATTTATGAGGAAATCAGCGCAACCAGGGGTGGCCTGCATATCTTAATTATTAAATATGCGGTATTTGGCAACTGTGGTATTGCAGTGCTTGGCAACACCTCTAATGGCATAGAGGGTAAGTCAATGTTCCCATGGAAAGCACTGACATTTCCTCATGCTTGATATTATGGCGCGAGACCCATTGCCTCATATGAGGTGATCAGCGTGGCCAGGGATGACCTGCATACTGCCTCATATGAGGTTTTGTGACACTCGGGTGCAATGGATCATACAGCGGGGCGTCACTTTTGCGATTCTGTGTTATTTTGAATTCTCCTTGGCTTTCAAGTGGTGGCTTGTATCATCTATCAGTACCGCCAGCATCCAACAATAGTCAGCACTGCTAATGTCATCTGTACACCCATCCATTGTTGATAATTTAGCCAATTATCCCCGTTCTTGACTCCTCTCCCTACCTCCCCTCCATTACCCTCTCCTCTCACCTGCCTGGCCACATTGTGCTAAGCAAATCTTCTATGGAATTTTCCACTGATTTCATCCATTGAAATAAGCCCTATGCCTTATTCTTATACAAAATAATATATACCCCCCAAAGTAAAGCTAACTGATAGTGCCATACACCTGGAGTTGGCTAATTATCACCTGGCAACACCCTACGTGCACTTGTTCGCTAATTTTTCCTGATAATTTCCCCTTGAAATATGCCGTATAATCTATTCTCGTAATAAAAATATATATAAGAAAGGAAGGGAGAAGCCTAAGTGATATTTACATTCATCTGGAACTAACTAATTTCCTGCCAATCATTTCACAGCATATAAATTAGCAGCTGTCACCTCGCTGACGTTGTCAACCCTTGGTGGTCCCATATCCGCCTCGTCATTTAGTTCAGTGTTGCTTCTTGAGGTGAGAGCACATAGCACTCACGCCCCTCCATTTCCGCCGCTTCTAGAGGGCCCTGTGACCTCTATCCCTACTAAACCTCGTGTGGGAAGGGGTAATGGACTAAATGACTCTGCTGTGGAGCGTGAACTGGCTAATTTATCCATGATAATGATGGACAGTGACTACAATCTTTCTTTTGAATCGTGTGATGAGCCAGTGGAGGAAATGGTGATAAACTACGAGTGCTTCAGTGTCCCAAGTTCATCCTGGCTCCAAGGGAAAAGAGCCCTTATTTACTGGAAGTGACAGTGTATAACATAGTGTAAGTAAAATAGAAATGTAAATAATTACTAATATAAGAATATGAGTACAAATACTTGGAGTAATGACAGTCAAAGCTTTGCTCTCTACGCTAGTTTACTGAACGAGAAAGTTAATGCCTGGAGTGAAAATAAACCACTATTACTGAAGGAAACTTATGGATAAATACTGTATACAGTATATATATAAGTGTAATAAAGTAATAGGAATATAAAGTGTGAGTGTGTTTATGAATAATAAATGACAGAATACCAGCGGGGAACGAGCACAAGTGGGAAGTTCGTACGCGGTCGCAATTTTCATTGCTTTCACAGTTTTTCTTTTTCGTGTATGGATTCCAAACTACTTGAAAATCATAGAATAGTGTTTCTAGTGATAATATCAGGCTGTGGTAATCATATTACGGGGTGTTGGGAAGTGTAAAGTGGAGAATTCGTTACCCAACTTCAGAAGTCTCCACAAGTCCTACGGTACTCGACAAAAGCTCAACAAACATTCCAGGAGAAAGCTGAAGGTATGTGCCATATGCACATTTAACTATAATATTCTAGGACTAATAACTGATTTTTGGCAAACATTTTTAAAAAATCAATCGGAGCGCGAATATCCTCGTGGGACGCACAAGGAGCGCAAAAACATCACCGCGGTGTAGGGGTTAAGGTTGATATTGCCAAACTGAGATTCATCGATAGTTAAGGCTTTATGATTGGAGTCTCGCTGATTTGGCTAAGGTACACATTCAATATGGAAAATCCCTCAAGTTCACTAGGGAAATTTATACCTGGAGAAATGGATGAATCCTTAAAAGAAATGACGATTTCTGGGAAGCAAGTATTTCCTTATGAATAACTTTCCTAGACTGATAGGCTTGAAGATCATAGCTTACCACCCTTTGATGCATTTTACAGTTCATTAAAAGGAAGCTGTATTACAGAGGAAGTGTATAATCATACATCAAAAGTTTGGTCAATTGCAGGTTGCTCTAGTCTGAAGGACTATCGCATGCTGTACCTTAAAGTAAACTTTGGTCTATTAGCTGATATGTTCACAAACTGGCATTGAACTTTGCATCAACAATACCATTAAGATATAGTTAATTATGTTTCCCTCTCCTCATTCAGCTTCGATGACTGGCTGAAATCTTCAAAAATAGATGTTCAGCTCATCAGTGATAGGTCTTTGATTCACCTCATTCAGAATATCATCCGAGTTGGTTTCACTACGGTTGTTCACCGCTTCATGAGAGCTAATGACAAATTCACAAACCCTAACTTCGACTCTACCATTCATACTTCATTCTTTTTAAAGATATTATGACTTTAATTCACTCTATGTCTCTGTAATGACAGAATTACCTCCCGTTGGTGATATAAAGAAGCTTAGTGACGGTGAAAAGAAAACATTTCTTGATATGGGAATTAAAAGGAAACCTACTGACGCTATGTTTCGGTACTGGATTCTCTGTGACTCTACCAGTGTCTGCAGAGGTTGCTCGGTTAATAGATGATTTTCCTCTGGGCCTCGAGCAAAAAACATTACTTATGACGATCTTTCACCCTATTCCAAACAGCTATTAGAAAAGGAAGGTAGAAAATATCCTAAATTTAATTAACAACTTGTAGTTTCTCACTCAGCAAAAAAACAACTATCTTATAGTTCTGCCTTTGCAGTAGTTATATATGAGTCATGGGTTGTGATTAGCTAGGGTGATCTCAGTGTTCATTTTTGGAGAGGAACCATATTTAAAAGACTAAATAGAACTAAACATTCAACTAAGAAATAATGCATCAACAAAAGACAAAAAAAAAACTATGTACAAGCTAATTCAAATTCATTGTTTTGGAAAACTATATTTAATCCCCTGAGATATGCAACAAATTCTAAAGTTTGCCGGAAGAGGAAAGAATTCCTAAAAAAATGTCAGGAATCCTTTCTTCAGAGGGGTGACACCCTTAAAAGAAATCGAGTAATAACTCTCAGCCTCAAAAAAGAAAGAAAGAAAAAAAAAACGGTCTCATCCTCAGTATGTGGGATTTAAAATTTTTGGGCTGACTAAGGTGAAGATGTATTATTTTTGGTATGATGCTCTCAGAAAGCATAAAAAGAGTAAAAACAGTGTACTCAGATACAGACGGCTTTGTATTTCCACTTGAGTATGAAGATATATTAAGTGAATTGCAAAGGCATCCTCTTGTCGACTGGATGGATACATCTAATTTCAGTCCACAGCATCATTTGTACAGCGATGCATGTAAAGGACAGTTGAGTCTATTAAAACGTGAGGTAGGGAAGAAACTGATAGTTGAAGCATGTTGTCTGAAGCCAAAACTGTACTCCTTACTCTTGCAGTCAGGTACAGAAATGATAACTAGTAAGGGAATTCTTGGTTATGACAGGAAATACTTAAACATCAAGAATACAAAGACACTCTTTGGGGGACCAATAAGATTCATTATGTTAAAGCCACCAAGATATCTAACTGCCAGGGGCAGATCACCACGCTGTCAGTAAACAAGAGAGGGTTGAGTGAATTTGAAGATAAACGTTATTATTTGTCCCCTACTCAGTCAGTCAGCTATGGTCATCCTTTGGCTGACAATACTCAAATCAATGCAGGGCAAGAAGAAGAAGAAGAGGAAAGAGATGAGAAGGAGCTTCCAACTCTGTGGGTGTCACGACTCATCCCCGTTACCTAACAGTTTTCTCCACGCTAGCAAAATCAGGGTCCAGTGTTATTTGACAAACCAAAGAAAAGACAAAAATGTCAAGGGAAATATTTCCTAAACAGGGAAGCTACTTCGTGATCAGAGAAATTACCAATATGCCGGGAATCGAACCCGAGACTCTCAGGTGAGAGCCAGGCAGCATACCACTACACCACGACCAGGTAAAAGTTAACTCATGTTGTCACAATCTTGTAACCAACGTCCCTCCGCCCCCACTGTGGGCATGAAGAGGATGAGTTAACCCCCTGGCACTCGGGCAAGTAAATGCTTTTAAACTATCCCAAACACTTACAGCAAGTCAGAATGAAGAGAGAACCTGTATTTTTTACACAGGAAAAATCATCAGAGAAATTACCAATATGCCGGGTATCGAACCCGAGACTCTCAGGTGAGAGCCAGGCAGCATACCACTACACCACGACCAGGTAAAAGTTAACCCATGTTGTCACAATCTTGTAACCAACGTCCCTCCGCCCCCACTGTGGGCATGAAGAGGATGAGTTAACCCCCTGGCACTCGGGCAAGTAGATGCTTTTAATCTATCCCAAACACTTACGGCAAGTCAGAATGAAGAGAGAACCTGTATTTTTTACACAGGAAAAATCATCAGAGAAATTACCAATATGCCGGGAATCGAACCCGAGACTCTCAGGTGAGAGCCAGGCTTAACTCATCCTCTTCATGCCCACAGTGGGGGCGGAGGGACGTTGGTTACAAGATTGTGACAACGTGAGTTAACTTTTACCGGGTCGTGGTGTAGTGGTATGCTGCCTGGCTCTCACCTGAGAGTCTCGGGTTCGATTCCCGGCATATTGGTAATTTCTCTGATGATTTTTCCTGTGTAAAAAATACAGGTTCTCTTTTCATTCTGACTTGCCGTAAGTGTTTGGGATAGATTAAAAGCATCTACTTGCCTGAGTGCCAGGGGGTTAACTCATCCTTTTCATGCCCACAGTGGGGGCGGAGGGACGTTGGTTACAAGATTGTGACAACGTGAGTTAACTCTTACCTGGTCGTGGTGTAGTGGTATGCTGCCTGGCTCTCACCTGAGAGTCTCGGGTTCGATTCCTGGCATATTGGTAATTTCTCTGATGATTTTTCCTGTGTAAAAAATACAGGTTCTCTCTTCTACTTCGTGATCTATGTGGGTGTTTGTATCATTCTTTTCATAGATAATTTGTATGAAAAGCTTATATACCGTATTTACTGTACCATAAAACCTTTATGGAAAATTTTGTAAATCAAGTGCTGCAGTGTTCATGTTTGATTTATTAGGTGAGGACAGTTTACTTTCAGTAAGTGTTAAAACACCATGAAGAACATTTATACTTTAGAACATACAGATATATTTCGTGATCATGTCAGAATTATCATGGTGGAGTTTTCAGACTCAGGAAGAACTGTGCTGATATTTAAACTCATCAAATACTATGCAGAAAAGTTTTCAAACTAATTTATCTGTGGTGCAAGCAATCACTCTCTTCAAGATGAGCCAGGCATTGATCGTAAAGTTTCTGTGCACAAAGATATACCCTTCAGTACACTCAAGTCTCCAAGAAAAATCACTACTCATATTAGATTATTTGTATTTAAAGGCTATGGAATGCCAGATTGTAGGCCAAGTTTATATCAAGAGATATCATTCAAACCTGAGTGTTGTATTAATATCTCGAAACCTTTTTATGAGAGGTCCCTCTTCTCGTGACGTATCCCTTAACCCTTTAACCGCGGGTGTCATTCCAGAATGACACTGACAAAACTGGACCAAACCGCGGGTGTCATTCCAGAATGACACTGACAAAACTGGACCAAACCGCGGGTGTCATTCTGGAATGATCGTGAATATTTTGAACACCGCGCGTTTTCCCGGCGCGCAAAGTGTCTCACGCAAGAGTAGCTGTCGAGTTCTTTCACGCCAGCCATCCCACACCTCCCTCCTCCAACCCCGAGGGGGCCCCCCCCACCCCTGCCCTGACCCGCATCAGTCAGTATCTGTCCAGCTCTGTGTGTGATAATGGCACTCCGTCCCGACTCATCGTCGCTCGCTTCCTCTTCTACAGTGATTAGTGCTAGTGTTCCCTCTACCTCTACACCGGTAAAGGAACTGCCAACGGCGAGGCAGAAGGGGTTGAGCACTCCTGAAATTAGAACTGAGCTGGACAAAACTGTACGTACTACTCTTGATTGTGGCAGTGAAAGTGACACGCTCACAGCAAGCAGTGATGATTTGGCAGTGATTGGTGGTGAACCATTTTCCATTGATAGTGACAGTGATGAAAGTGATCGTGTTGTTTCCCCCCCACCACCCCCAACTTACTCTGGGAAAGGAAAGGCTCCTATGGGCAAATCTGGTATTGCACGTGGGAAGGGAGTGAAGCGCAGGCTCACGTCTCCCACACCAGGACCTAGTAAGCATTTCCCATCAATTTCCCGTTCCCCTAGCCCTATTGCCCTCACATCATCATCATCATCTGCCGTGCCCTCTCCTCAGTCTACATCATCTGAGGAGTACGAATTACCAAAGCCTGCAAAGTGAGGGAAGGCAGGTCTAGAACAAAGGGGATGCATGGCAGTTGGAGGGCAAAGCTGGGCGATAAGCGAGGAGATAAGCGAGGTGATAAGCGGGGTAGAAAGGGTCAAGTTTCACCACGCACCAGGTCAGAAACCCCCCCGCCTGCCCCCCGCTCAGCTCCCTCACCCTCGCCACCCCCCCACTCACCGACCCCGCACTCACCCCCCTCCCCATTGCCTCCTGCCTCACCCCCCTCCCGCTCGCCTCCTGCCTCACCTCCTGCCTCACCCATTGCCTCACCCATTGCCTCCACCTCAGCTCCTTCTCACGGGGAAACGAGTGCAATGCAACCTGCCCCTGCCACTGAACCACGCACAGGGCAAGTGGATGCATTTGTTTGGTCTGATGGTGCAGATTTTCAGTCACACAATCCACCGTTTGATATGACAAACGCTGGAATACAGCCTGCCTTCCCATGCAACGCAGGAGATGACTTTGTTGACTACTTCCTGGCCTTCATGGATGATGAAATTGTGCAGCATGTCAGCGATGAGACCAATAGGTATGCAGCTCAGTGTGCAGCAGAAGGGCTGGGACCTATTGGCTCACCAAAGCAAGTGTCGTGGTTGCCTGTCGGAATCAGAGAGCTGTATGTTTTTTTTGCCCTAATGTTTCTTATGCCCCATATAAAGAGACATGAGTTGGAGGAGTACTGGCTCATGGATGACATTACTACTATCCCAATATTCGGGAAGTATATGTCACGGGATCGGTTCCGACAGCTGCTTGGATACCTGCACTTTGCTGACAATGCAAACCCGTCCCAAACTGACCCTTTGTGGAAAGTGAGGGATTTTCTCAACAGGATTAGGGATCGATTTATGCGATTTTTCCGGCCTATGCAGAAAGTCGTCATAGACGAATCCCTGGTATTGTTCAGAGGACGTCTCAAATTCATGCAGTACATCCCCAGCAAACGCCACTGCTTTGGGATAAAGTTCTTTGTGCTGTGTGACTGTGAGACGGGGTATATCCTGGATTTTGTCATCTACTCTGCTAGCACAATGGATGTGAACAGGAAAGACCCCCTTGGCTTCTCTGGCTCCGTTGTAAAAGTGCTGATGGAGAGGTATTTTGGTGGTAATCATGTGCTGTACACAGACAATTACTACACAGCACCGAAACTCTCCAAATACCTTGCTGAACACGGCATTGGCACTGTTGGCACTGTACGGAGCTATAGGAAAGAGTGGCCAAGTTTCCCCGAAGCATCATCATCATCCAGGGGAGATGTTCACCTGAAGAAGTCAGACAAGCTTCTTGCAATCAGGTGGCATGACAAGAAGGTCGTGAATATGATCAGCACCATCCACAATGGGGAATTGCAGAACACTGGGAAGGTCAGCTACAGGACGGGAGAGCCAATCATGAAGCCTGATGCCGTCATTGATTACAATGTCAATATGAGACTTGTTGATAAGTCTGATATGATGATTGGCGAAATCGACTGTCTCAGGAGAAACACCCGATGGTACAGGAAGGCTTGCCTGCACATGCTCGATATGTGCATGCTCAACGCCTTCATTCTCTACAAGACACAAGTCGGGGGCATAAGGCAACCATCACTGAGACAGTTTTCCAAGACTGTCATGCAGCAGCTACTTGCACGATTTGATCAGGTGACGGCATTGATCCCAAGGCGACACTCTGACACACAACCTGACCGTCTTGAGTGCCGCAATTACATGAGCCGGCACCAGCTTGTGAAATTGCCTCTTACAGCAGGTGGCAGGTTGTCACAGGGCCGCTGCAGAGTATGTTCTACCACCACACGGAGGCCTAGGACGAGAAAAATGAGCACACACCAGTGCCTGGAATGCCAAGTCACTCTATGTGTAACTCCGTGCTTTGCCGAGTACCACTCTCTGAGTAAATACTGAAAGTGACAGTGATATATAGTGATGCGACAGTGACGTGCTTTGCCAATAATTGTATAATGGATAATGTAGTAATAAGGGATATTTTGCCTAGAAAAAAATGTAAATATTGGCCAGTATAATAAGTGATATTGTAATAAGAGAATCTGCTGCACTTGTGTAATTCTGCGGCACTTGTGTAATTCTGTGATGCGCCAGTGACGCAATATAGTAATAAGTGCAGTGTAAATATAATGTATATTGCCCAGATTATATGTAAAATAATATTAGAAGTTAGAAAGAATGAAAAGATCGCATGAAACGTCAGTGAGCGGGTGCCGCCGCAGTGAAGTGAGGCGCAGCCGCAGTGAAGAGCGGGCACAGCTGCAGGGAAGTGCCTTTTACCTACCTCAGTGAACACAGAGTGGGTGTTTATCGTATGTACAGTGTTCATATATGTTTATATTACTATTATGAGAGAGTGGTTGGCATTTGGTACTGGTGTGTGGGGCGTAAAATAGTTATTTCACACCCCTCACTTCTAACGGCTCTCCCCGTCCTGTGAAAGTCAACAAAGTCATGAAACCTACATCAATGGAAAGCTGAAGGTTAGTACTTTCTAATGGTACCTCATTTTTTTCTCTACCTTTATTCTGTGCAGAGTTATTAAGGTTTAAAGGTTTGTTTACATTTGGCTGAAACCCCCGCGGGAGAGGACAGTCAGACCAAAACAATACCCCCGGTTAAAGGGTTAATGCTACACATTTTTTACTCCTACGAATGCATGCCTTGGGTCAGGTGGAATGTTTAGCTCGTCAGATGTTTGGTAAAGAACATGTTCCAGATATTCCTGCAGCATACAGGCGAGCCATTGTCAGTAAACTTTATGGGTATTTACTAATTGATTTATCCATAAATATACCCCCACAATTGCATTTTAGGTCAAAAATTGTCGGAGCTCCTCCTTGTGAAGGTGTCTGCACCTATGGAAATTAATAGCTTACTTCGAAACATATACTATAATACTACATCTCTTGCATCTTTGGGTAGTATTGAAAAATTATATCAGTTTGCCAAAAAAAATAAACACTCTAGTGACTAAAACAGATGTAAAGAGATTTTTAAAAGGTTCTAGAATTTATACTCTGCATAAATTACAAAGAAAAAGATTTCCCCGACGAAATATTGTAGCGGCAGGACCCTGCATTATTCTGACATGTGACCTTCCTGATTTGAGGCACCTACAGAAGGAAAATGACGGTGTACAATTTTTACTGGTATGTGTAGATGTCTTCTATCCCTTTCAACAAAAAATTGGTGCTACTGTAACGAACGCTCTTTCAATCATATTAATTAAACCAGAATCACAAGGTTACTCAAGACTCTTCACAGACAGAGGGACAGGATTTTATAACAAAACGCTGGAATCTTGAAGAAGACGAATATTACTCTGTATAATGTTTACTCAGAAGAGAGAAAGGGTACTCTCTGTGAGCGTGCCATAAGAACTCTGAGCACAAAACTTATCGATATTTAACTGCATACAACACTTTAAACTACCTACCCATACTAAGTACGTTGGTAAGCATTAACAACCTTATCCCATATCAAGGCATGAAGGGCAAGACGCCTAGTGAAATTCACAAGCTGACAGAGCCCAGAGATTGGCAAAAGCAGTTTACATTAATGTATAAAAGCCTATCAAACGTAGAAAAACAGTTAGTTCAGAGTTGACTATAGGGGACTTAGTATGAACAGTGACTTCATCCAGGAGTAAGAGCTTTGCAAAAGGATTTACTATACAGCATACAGAAGGGATATTTCGCATTACTAAAATACACAGGTGTAAGTCAGGACTTTATACCTGTGAGCTAGAATACTGGGGTAGGGAAGCAATCAAGGGAATATTTTACAGAGAGGAAATAATTCCTTCTTTAACCCCAAACTTACCCCATTGAAATATTAAAGAAACGAAAAAAGAAAGATGGCTCTTTGCAGTATTATATTCACTGGAAATCATATCCAGATCACTTTAACGAGTGAATAGATGCCTCGGAGATCCAGAAAACTATTGCTCTCCCACCATCGTGAAATGATTCAGTTTCTGAAAGAAACAAGCCAAACCTGAGGAGAAAATTAATTCTCAGGTGTCGCAAACCAGAGTTAGACTGCCTATCATATTTGCAAATATCCCGAAGAAATACTTAACATGAAGATGACAAGGAAGCTTCGTCCACACCAATCTGTAATTCGAGAGTCTGCTTTGAAACAAAGACCTTTAAAAAGGAAAATGCAGATCCTTACCTTCACTACTGGAGGGTCTATTCTAAACATCTTGCTATCCATAGCCACTATTGTATTACGGAAGAATTCTGCCTAGTACCAAGGTCTAAAGCAGAAACCATTCTTTATACATCTGCCATTCAGAGTCCCCAGGAAACTGTTCATCTTAAATCTTCCCATGTAATTGCTCCCAGTCGGCCTTCAAATACAGAACCTCGTCACACAGGACACAATCAAAATACTACTCAAACCAGAAGTCCATTAGTATGCTTTTGGTATCTCACCATATTTACGAAAACATCCTTTAGTACACTGAGATGATATGGATAATTTGATGTCTCCAGTTCGCAGCATTAACTCATCCCGTATGGCATATCTTCCTGCGAACCCTTCCCACAGCCGGGTATTCCTGAGAAAATCGTGAAAATCGTCTATTTTTAAACCTTCATATCTCAGTGAATACTTAACAAAAAAGAAAAAAAAAAGTATCATAATACTCACCAATCCTTCGACTTCAGGTTGATTGCATCAGATGGTCCGTGAAATGAGTGTAGGGAGAGTGAGTGAGTGAGGAAAGGGCATATTTTTTTTTTTTTTTTTGCCCGCATCCATATGCGTGGCAGAGGTTCAGTGACAACTAAGGCTTGTACTGACCCTCCACGACAGCTACACTTCGATAACATTTTCAGAAGACCAAAATCTGCCACAAACACTGTTTACATGAAAATTTTTCCATAATCGGCCATACTTGCTGCTGGGAGGCCAGTTACCATAGCAACGACCTTGAGGCAGGCTGCCTGCTCGCCTCACCACCACACTGCCTTACTGACAGACAGATAGACAGAGACTCTCTCTCTCTCTCTCTCTCTCTCTCTCTCTCTCTCACACACACACACACACACACACACACAACAGTACAAGCCTTAGTTGAGCTACTATGACAAAGTAACAGACACAATACAGGAAAGAGAAGGATGGGTGGACAGTATCTATTTAGATTTCAAGAAAGCATTTGACACAGTATCACACCAAAGACTTTTATGGAAACTGTACCATCAAGGACGAATTCGAGGCAAACTGTTTTGTTGGATGCAAGATTTTCTCATAAAAAGAGAAATGAGAACAGTACTAAGGGGAAACTACTCATCTTGGAAAGAAGTGACTAGTGGAGTACCACAGGGCTCAGTGCTGGCACCAATCATGTTTTTAGTGTATATAAATGATATAGACAGTAACACTGGAAATGAAAGCTATCTGAATACGTTTGCAGATGCAAAAATACAAAGGAGAATTACTAACACAGACTCTTGTAAAGAGCTACAAGAAGAATTAAATAAACTTCATGAATGGAGTAATACATGGCAAATGGAATTCAATGAGGACAAGTGTCATGTTATCAAGTTTGGTAAAAGTGGAAAAAGACCTGATTGGGATTATACGTTAGGAAATAAAACCCTATACACATCATAAGAGAGAAGGACCTAGGTGTGATTATCAATAACATGTTATCAAGTTTGGTAAAAGTGGAAAAAGACCTGATTGGGATTATACGTTAGGAAATAAAACCCTATACACATCATAAGAGAGAAGGACCTAGGTGTGATTATCAATAACAGACTATCTCCGGCTGACCACATCAGTGAGAAGGTATGGAACATGTATACAATGCTTGCAAATATGAGAACAGCATTCACATGCATAAATGATGACATGCTAAGAAGGATAATAACATCATTCATCAGACCAACCCCGGAGTATGCATCAGCAGTCTGGAGTCCTCATCTCAAAAAACACATGGACAAGATTGAAAAAGTTCAAAGGGCCGCTACAAGATGGATACCAAGCTTAGGGGATCTAAGCTACGAAGAAAGACTAAATAAACTGAATCAACCAACACTACAGGGGAGAAGGAAAAGAGGTGACATGATAATGCTATATAAATGCATATCAGGGAAGGAGAAAATAGACATAAATGATTACTTAACATATGGGGAAGCATCAGCAAGAGGACACTGCAAAAAAACTGCATAAGAAGAGAGGTAATAAAGACGTGAGGAAATTCAGTTTCCCAAACAGAGCAATTGATCAGTGGAATGCACTACCGAATGAAATAGTGTGTGCCAAAACAATTTACAAATTTAAGGATATGTACGATAAATATGGTTTAAGACACGGGACAGTACGAGCTTGACTCATTCCTGTAAAGATACAATTAGGTAAGAACACGGAAATGTATGTTTGGTTTGCATTGTTGCTCGATTCTGGCACCGCTGTGCAACTAGAAGTCTCAATATTACAGCTACTACAAATACTACTATTATTACTTCTGTTATTACTGCTAATGCTACAACTACCACTACTACAACTACAAATACTGCAACTAGCACTACTACAACTACCAGTACTACAACTACTACTATTACTACCACAGGTACTACCACTACTACTACCAGGACAATTACAACTGCTAGTACAAAAAACCTAATAAAGAAAAAAATTGTGAACAAAGTAGTTATTCATGTCTATCTATCTATCAATTGCCAGACGCCTCAATCCCGTTCGGGGTGGCCACAAACAAATCTCCTCCACGTCGCCCTGTCCCCCGCCATTTCACTGCCCTGCTCCCAGCTCACACACCCCTCTCATATACCTCTCCACCCCATCCCTCCATCTCATCCTCGGCCTCCCCCTCCCTCTCCCTCCCTCTACCTCACTCACATACACTCTCCTCGTCAGTCTATCACCCTCCATCCTCTCCACATGGCCAAACCACCTCAGTGTATTGCTCCTAACGTTTCCTATCACATCCACACCACAACGCTCCTTTATATCCTCATTTGTCAGCCTGTCTCTCCATGTGACTCCACAGGCTCCTCTTAAATAACTCATTTCCACTGCTCTCACTCTTGCCCTGTGTCCTTCCAACAACGTCCAAGCTTCACTTCCATACGTTAGAGTTGGTATCACAATACTGTCATGTAGTAACTTTTTTCACTTCCATGCTCACTTCCCTGTTCCTTATAACTGCTTTCAAGGAACCAGCAACATTTCTTCCCTGCTGTACCCTTTCAAGCACTTCACGCTCCAAACCTCCATCCTTACTCATCACACTACCCAAGTACTTAAACGTACTCACATTTTCCAATTCCTCACCATCCAACCTCGCTGTACATTCACTGACTTCACCTCTCTCAAAGACCATCACTTTACTCTTCCCTGCATTCACCTTTAGATTCCGTTTCTTACACACTCTCCCAAACTCATGCACCAAGCCTTGCAGCTAGCACTCCCATTTTTAGGGAATTATCCCCAGATTTGGAACTTCTGAGGAACCTAGGGAATAATCTGGGGATTTCGAAAAAATTTGGGAATTCTAGGGATTTCTTTAAAACACCTGGGATTATTTAAGGAATATGCCCATATGCACTTAAACTGCACCTGCGCCAGTATAAAATACTACACTCAAACATTAACTTTTCAAATATCTCGCCTAACCAGTCAACCGTCCAGCGCCCACATAGAAGGTACTCACTGGCTGACAGAACGCCACTCTTCGATTTGAAATCTCAGCCAATGAAACGCAGGAGTCACGGTGGATCTGTAAATGGTGATTTGCCCATCGGCTCACTTGCACTGAGTGCCCACAACTGGGCAGCTCGGCCTCATCGTCAGTGTTGTGTAACTTGTGTGTGGGTCAGTGCTGTATAACGTGTGTGGGTCACGTGGTGAGCTTAGTGTCTCCATTTTTTCATGATATTCTAAGATATAAGTAATAATGTAGTGCTGATGTCTCAGTTATGTTGCAGTCATGAATGATGAAGATGCAAATAGTGACAAGAATATGAATAATGACATGTCTGTGGGTAATATACTCGTACACGGTGGAGAAGACTGATATGGATTAGGCTAACAAGTTGGAACCTCTGCTAACTTTCAGACAGTAGAGATTTTGAGGCTATGTGTTTTTAACTATTATTAGTAAGTTAATAGTCAAGCTAAGAACCGTGGAACAATCGTTTTATTCATTAAACCAGCTTAAGATTTATTCTTTCATGATAGGGGGCATGGAAAAGAGAATTAGCCTAGAGAAATCTTTTTTAACATGTGAACGACTATTAGAAATTTTCAGGAGGCTGCTGAAACTGAACTTCATTCGACAGCCACAATCACTCAGCACTTGGCATATACACAGTAAGTAGAAGTGAAGTGAAACCTTTTCTAGTGTTATGCAATGAAAAAATCTGGTGAAAATTACTTGGGGAATTTTGATCAAATCTAGGGAAATCTAAGCAGCTGTCTGGGGAAATATGGCAACGGTAAAGTGGGAGCCCTTCTTGAAGCTCCCCTTCGTCTTCATTCAACAACACAGTATCATCTGCAAACAACAGTACAGGGAGTTTCCAAACACAACCCCCTCTCACCAGGGCCACTCCAACGTCCACTACCCTACCTTTCACCTCATTTACTACCCCATCCATGTGCAGATTGAACAACCATGGAGACATGACACATCCCTGTTTCAACCCAACCTTCAAAGAGAAAAATTCACACAGTTCACCATCCACATGCACTGCAGCCTTAGCACCATCATAGATACTCTTCACAGCATTCAACAACTTCCCATCTTCTCCATATATTTTTAATACTTTCCACAATCCTTGTCTATCGACCCTGTCATATGCTTTCTCCAAATCCATGAAAGCTGGATACAACTTCTTTCCTTTCTCTAGAAACTTTCCCACTAAAGATCTAAGAATGAATATCTGATCTACACCACCTCTTCTCTTCCTAAAGCCTCCCTGTTCTTCTCCAACTAATTCCTCTGTTCTTTCTCTAACTCTGTCAATAAGTATCCTACCATACACTTGTCCTATTATACTAAAAAGACAAATGCCCCTATGATTACCACACACTTCTTTTTCCCCTTTTCCTTTGTACAAGGGAATAATTATACCTGACTTCCAATTCTCCAGGACTCTACCTTCCTCCCAGGCCAATCTGCACATCTTCCACATACATTCTGCTACTATCTCTCCCCCATGCTTCAGCATTTCACCACACACTTCATCAATTCCTGGGGCTTTCCCCAATTTAACTTTCTTCATTGCTTCCACAACTTCTATCCTACTGATTTCTTCCTGTCTTCTCACCTCCCTCCTTCTCCCAGCCATTCCCCAGCCATTTATACTCGCATTACTTCCATCCTCTGTGTTCAACAATTCCTTAAAATGTTCTCTCCATCTGCTCACTTTTTCTCCCTTCTGCACTAGTAATCTACCATTTTTATCTTTCACTCCCCTGCTAACTTCACTTCCACCCTGTCTTCCTCTCTTCACCTCTTTCCAGAACATTTTCTTACAGTCCCTCCACAATACACTCAAATTCCTTCCAAATTCCTCATTTACTCTCTTCTTACTCTCGCTTACTAATCTTTTCACCTCTCTCTTTCTTTCTACATATAACTCTCTCTTCTGTCTCTCAACTTCTTCCACGCCCCTATTTCTCATCCATTCATTGTATGCTTTCTTCTTTTTGCCACAGCCTGTCTCACCTCTTCATTCCACCACGCTGTTCCTTGTATCCCCTTCCGTCTTCTCTTCATCCCACACACCACATCACATGCTGCACATATTTCTTCTGTGAATATCATGCACACACCTTCCACATCCCCCATCTGCTCCAATTCATATTTGCCCAATCGTTCCTCCACTTCTGTCTTATATTCTGCCTTTTTCTCATCCTCTTTTAACCTTTCCACTCTCCTTGCAAATACTCCTTCTTCCCGTCCTTCCCTTCTTCTATTTCTCCATCTTGTTTGGATCTTGATTCTGGCCACCACCAAGTAGTGGTCAGAAAGTCCACTCCCCCAACCTCTATAAGCTATTGCATGCATTACACATCTTCGCATCCTTTCATCCACACAAACATAATCAATCATTGCCTTCCTTTCATTCAGTTCAGCACCCACCCTTCTCATCACTCGCCATGTATACCTGTGGATCATTTTGTGCCTGAAGAGGGTATTGGCTATCACCAACCCCCTCCCAGCACAAATGTCCACTAACGCACTGCCATTCTCATCTAACTCAGCAGGCACATCCCATCCACCAACTATTCCATCCACCTTCACATTCCCTACTTTACCATTCATATCACCGATCAAAAATACTCTCTCATTCCTTCCAAACTTTTCCATGCATGTACTGTCCATAATTGGAAATACAGTACTTACCACTTTGACTTCTTTCTTTCCTGTGATTTATACTTTTTCATCATAACAAATATGTATAAACACAAAAAAATTCAATATAAAGTAAGGCAACGACTATATCACGATACAAACTTTCTGCTTCCATCATTCACATAAATATACACAGAGCAGTAAAATCATTTTTTTCTAACTACACAAAAACCAACATACCAGTATGTACTAAATTAACACTGACTATTACATAATACCCAGACTTCTACCACTCTGTCTTTAATTGAAAATCGAAGAAACAGTTAGTGAACAGTGCCACCCCACATTCAGCACACCACCACCCAGTGGCGTAGCATGGGAGGGCCACTGGGGCGGTTGCCCCGGGTACAAAATTCTTAGGGGCACAAAATTTCACACACACACACACACAAAAAAAAAAAAAGTGTGATAATAAATAAAAAATAGTGTGCCCTCCTCTGTCATACAGAAAATTTTCCAATGTTCAAACATTCTACACAGATCTGCAACATGACGGGGCAAATAAACATTGCCATATAACATTTATATAATTCTTCTCACTAATTACAGGCATACTGTCCTCATGTAATTCTTATCAGTGAATTACATAATGCCTATTAATAGCGTGATTTCCCGTTTGAAGATACCAGTACTGTAATGTTCCATAACTTGCATAAAAAATCATAATTAAAAAAAAATCATAATTTCTCCGAGTTGCAAGGGCGCCTTGATAGCCTCGCTCCTCCTCCCTTACCCGCCTCATCTCCATGATGTGTGATATTGATACGTTGCGTAATTTTTAAAATCCAGCTCACGCATACAGTAATCCTAAAAATGCCACCACCAAGTAGTGGTCAGAAAGTATTACTCAGAATGACATATTCTTTCATCTCTACAAATATTTGCAGAGACTCGTGTTACACGCTGTATTTATGAAACACACTGTGGCCTCCATTATTTGTGCATGTGGTGACAATCTGATCGCCAAATTAAGGTCTGTCGAAATCTCGAACTACCATCGCCAAGTAATGTTCCTGCCAGTTTAGTGTTGCAACACCAACAGAGTGTAAAACATGATGCATTAGCCAGCGTTTGTGTGTGCTGATAAGAGCTTGATCGTTTGGTGAATTTTGTTGTTCTGGCATGTCGACAGGTTTGTTTTTTTTTTTTTTTTTTTTTTTTTTGCTGTGATAGTTGTTTTGCTGACGTGGTGGTCATTTCTTATTCTTCGTTCTTCTGTTTCAACCATGCAATATATATATATATATATATATATATATATATATATATATATATATATATATATATATATATATATATATATATATATATATATATATATATATATACGATATTTTAATGGTTTAAACATTTACGAAAATGAAGAAATGGTAATACAATGAAGTATTTTCTTAAAATACATGTGCCTGGGGGGTAAGGAGTTCAGTACTGGACTGGAGGAAGGGTCTCAGGGAGTGCTAACAGTCCACAGGTTAGGGGCAACCCACAGTACGCCACTGTCACCACCTCATCATACGACGTTGCTGTGGTCAGCGTAATGAATTGGCACAGACATAGCAACTCCGGTTAGCACAGGTTAGGGGACGCAATACTTTACCCTGTGCACTGGCAACCCACAGTACGCCAGTGTCACCACCTCATCATACGACGTTGCCGTGGTCGGCGTAATGAATTGGCACAGACATAGCAACTCCGGAAGGTTTCTTTGCCTGCAGGTGTTGGAGGCAGCGCTTCCATGTCATGCCAACTGAGGTAGTCCCTGCACTGCAGAAGTCAAGCAGTTGCTGTACACTGTGCCCCTGTTTCACAAAGGCATTACTTGGCCATATCTCTCCAGAAGGCTTTAAATTACATCCTTCTCAAACTGTCTCAGGAATGTGCTGGTCTGTGTAACATCCTTGTACAGAATGAAGGCATCCAGTACACAGATGTCAAGTACAGTCTCCAGCAAAAATCGAGCGACCGGCTTGACAATAAGGTTGGTATATGTAGCACCGCCACATCGCTAGTTTCAACCTCATCCCCCCCTCCCTCGTTCCCATTCATTCGTCTACCCTCCACCCTCCCCACATTCAAGGGCAAGAGAGTAAGGCCTACTCACATTGTCTCAACCACTCTTCTGTCATCCTTTTGTCTTGGGAAGTAATGGTTTTGTTATGATAACGAATAAAAGCACATTAGACTGTTTTACTCCATAGTATAGTTATTTATACAACACGATATGAGTGCAGGGTGATATAGTAATATATTCGTATGATAGTGAGTCTGTAATCATACAATTTATCATTTTGACGGTTGTATCCAGTCAGTGTGTAACATTAAACAATCGGAAGCTGTAAGTAGATGTTTCTAGCAGTCGGTGGTGTGCTCTTCCCTTACTCGATGTAATCACTGTTACTTTACAAACTCTATTACAGGTCATTACCATTAGTTCCTACTAATACCTCATGTGTGATAATAGCAAAGTGTTGCTGATATTGATTGATTGATTGTAGTAGAAACTGGCGGTGCAACTGCTAAGGTCATACACCGCTGGACAACAAGCTAAAACACATGGCAAATAAATAGTGCATAGTTAATAACTTTTTCTAGAAATAATACACTGAAAATAATAAAAGAATAGTTAAAAGAGAAAACAATTTCTTATAAAAGTGGAAGGAGGCCTGCCTCCTGAAGAAAACCAAAAACATCAGTAAAATCGCTATGGGCTCCACCAAGCATCGAGGAGAGACAGTAGGCACCATCTACCCCTGTATGCCTATGGAGGAATCTCCGACGCAAGTCCCCCAAACTTGGACACTCGACCAGCAAGTGACGGACAGTAAGGGGAACAAAGCAATCATCACAGTACGGTTGAGTCTCGCCACTCATCAGGAACCCATGTGTAAGCTGAGAGTGCCCAATGCGAAGCCTAGCAAGAGCTACCTCCAATCGCCGAGGCATGGAAGAGAGAACCCTTGGCACAACCACTCTCTGGAAGACCTCTTTCAGCTTATTATGAGCAACACCATCCCAGCGTCTCTGCCAACACACATGCATTCTGTCCCGCAAGTAAGGTGTTAGATCAGATGCAGGAAGCGGATATTCTGTTGGGGGCTGTTGAGTAGCCGCAGCCTTGGCCAATGCATCTGCAGTCTCATTGCCCACCACACCAACATGTGCAGGAACCCAGCAAAAATCCACTCTCTTCCCCCGACGACGAATGAGGAACAGCTACTCCAAAATAGATAAAACTAAGGGATGGGAAGAGTTAAAAGAGTCCAGGGCCAAAAGCGCCCCTTGAGAGTCGCTAAAAATAGTAAAATAATTGTCAGGATGAACAAACACCAACTTCAAGGCTAAAATGATGGCTGACAACTTCGCAGTAAAAACTGAGGCAACCAAAGGAAGACTACCTCCACAGCTAAAATTGGGAAATACCACTCCAAAACCAACACTTGATGCGGATTAATAGCCATCAGTATATACAGGCACAGAACCACCATGACTAGAAGAATGTTCTAAAAATAACCTTAAAAGACACTGAGGAGAGACAAAATCCTTTGAACCTGCAATAGGCCTGCAGAAAGTTACCTTGGGCAATATCCAAGGCGCAACCCTCGGGATCCGAACAGAACTGACAGGTACTGCCGACAAACCAAACCCCTCCATTATATCCTGAACCCTATAGCCAAATGGACGAGGCATGGGAGGGTGTCTGCTATAACACAAAAGACAAGACTGTTTCGTCACACCCTCACAGACAAGTGAGTCTGGAAGGTGAAGAATCCGGAGCCAGCACCATACTGCAACAGACTGACGCAGTAGATCTAAGGGAGGCACACCAGCTTCCACCAATAAGCTGGGAATTGGAGAGGATCAAAAAGCCCCAGTTGCAAGGCGAAGACCAGTATGATAGAGAGCATCTAGAGTTTTTAGTCTTGATTCTGTGGCAGAGGAATATACCTCACAGCCATATGACAGCTTAGAGGTTACAAATACCTGAAACAAATGTAAGAGTGTCCTTCGATCAGCACCCCAAGAGGTATGGGACAGAACCCTCAATAGATTGAGAGCCTTCATACATGATGTTTTAAGATTTGCCAAGTGTGAGACCCATGTCAAACGACAATCAAAAGTCAGGCCCAAGAATTTCGTCTCTGTCACACAACGGAGTCTCCTGCCACAAAGCTGGAGATCAGGGTCCAGGTGTACCCCTCTCATCCTACAGAAGTGCATAGCCACAGTCTTTGAAGGGGAAAACCGAAAACCCTTGGAAGTGGCCCAGGCAGAAATCTTGTCCAAGGCAATTTGCATACGCCGCTCAATAGCAGACATGCGGGAGCCAGAAAACCATATAGCTAAGTCATCCACATAAAGGGATGAGGATACCCCAGCAGGCACAGTGTCAATGATACCATTAATGGCCACTGCAAACAGGGAAACACTTAAGACACTCCCCTGCGGGACACCTTCCTCCTGGCACAATGGCGCAGAGAGGGTAGAACCCACACGGACCAGAAATACACGAATCGGTCAAGAAGTCTCCAAGCAACACAGGCAGGCGACCACGTAAACCAAAGGCATGAAGTTGTTGAAGGATGCCATGGCGCCAGGCAGTGTCATAAGCCTTCTCAAGGTCAAAAAACACAGCCACAAGATGTTGCTTGGAGGCAAAAGCTTCACAGATCGACACCTCAAGTCTGATAAGGTTGTCTGAAGTGCACCGTAATTTACGGATACCACTCTGCGATGGAAAGAGAAAGCAACCCTTCTCCAGAAACCACATAAGCCTGACATTGACCATCTTTTCGAACAGCTTGCACACACATGATGTTAAAGTGATAGGGCGATAGTTGGAGACTTGGGAATGGTCTTTACCAGGCTTGGGAAAGGGAAGGACAATACCCAACTTCCAACTCCTCGGAATAGAGCCCTCACTCCAAACCCTGTTAAAAAGGTCCAATAAAAACTGAAGTGAATCAGTCGGAAGATGACGCAGCATAGCGTATGGAATATCATCAGGCCCAGGAGCAGTGTCACGACACTCTGAAAGGGCAGCACGTAGCTCACGGAGGCTGAAATCTAAATTATACGGCTCTCCGCCATGAGAGCGAAAGTCAAGACCCAGCCTCTCCTGATTCCTACGAAAGGTGGCAAATGGCTGAGAAGGATCCTTTGTGGAGACAGTGTAAAACTGATCTGCAAAAGCATAAGCTACTGCATCTGGTGCAGACACAAATTCGTGAAGGCGCAACACCAGAGGGGAGGGGGGCGAGAACCTACCAGAAATCTTGCGCACCTTTTTCCACACCACAGACATTGAAGTTGAAGATGTAATTGTAGAAACATACGACCTCTACGAGTTACAGCGAGCATTCTTCATGACCCATCTATAGTGAGCACATGCTTTGCGAAACTGTATTTTTAGAAAAACAACATTACGATTGGCAAAATACCAACGAGCAGCTGCTTTGTAAGTTCCCTTTGCTATGGAGCAGTCATCATTCCACCATGGCACAGGTCTCCGGGAAAAAACACCAGAAGTCCGTGGGATAGAATGAACCCCTGCTGAGAAAATGGTCTTAGTAAAATAACATTCGGCATCATCGATAGTTGAAAAATCAGTAACCCTGTTGGTAAATACACATAGTTCCTCAAAGAGAGACCAGTCAGCCCTGTCCAGACACCAGCGTGGCAGACGGGCTACAGGAACAGAGCGAGTAGGCTGGACCACTACAGGATAATGGTCACTACCATGTAGATCATCCAAAACCTCCCAAGAATAATCAAGGGCACAGTTACAGGAGGAGATGGTAAGGTCAATGACAGAATACGTGCCAGTCTGAACATGAAAATGGGTTGGCCTTCCATCATTTAGGACAACCAAATCTAAATCCCCAACCAAAGAGGCAAGAAGATCACCCTGGGGATTTGAAAGTGAGTCACCCCACAAAGGATGGCGGCCATTAAGGTCACCAAGGAGTAGGAAAGGGGGTGGAAGTTGGCTGATAAGGGTTTCTAGATCAGCACGTATAACAGGAACGGAAGGTGGAAGGTACAGACAACAGATGGTATAGCACCTCCCAACGTACATCTGTACTGCTAGAACTTGAAAGGGGGACTGAATCTCAAAGGAAATAAAGGGGACATCAGAACGGCACAAAATTGCACATCCACCGCTGTGACTGCCAGGAGGAGATGCATGGAAGGCCTTATACCCCCTAATGGAAGGGAACTGTCTGTCCCCCACCATTGTCTCCTGAAGACACACACATAGTGGGTTCAGAGCAGAGAGTAATAACTGCAATTCCTCCCAATTTGCCATGGTACCTCTACAGTTCCACTGAAGACAGATTGGTACCGATTGAGCCATAGTGATTAGTATTAAATATTATGAACTTAGAAAGCTATGTAGCAACCTCGTTGGGAAGGGAGTGAAAGCCCTTCTTCCTAGGCGTGGAGCTCTGCTTCACCAACCGAGAAGGCAATGAAGATTTAGAGTTTCCATGGGTGGAAGTACCCTTACCCCGAGACATGTCCCGCCCATCGCCAGAATGAGTCCGAAGCACAGAGACCTTCTTGGAAGACCCATGTGCCCCGTCCACACACCCATGTGAGGGTTCAGCTGGCACCTCGGGACCAACCGAACCCCCCCCAACCAAATCAACCAAAGGTTGGCCGCTGGGTGATGGATCAGAGGGAGCAAGCAACTGAGCTCTATGAGTATCTAAAGACCCAGGCCCCACCACACCTGAGGAAGAGGCAGGGACGGGAATCCTAGAAGGGCCATCATGAACACCCACAGACTTAGACGCCACCACTGGCTGGGTTGTCGAGCGAGGAGCCCCCTCAGAATCATCATACGGTACAGAAGTTTGAACCTTAGAAGGAGGGGAGTCACTCAAAAACTCCTCACTTCTCACTCGTTTGAGATTGGCAGATGCAACCTCCATCTCTGCACCAGAACTTAAAGCATTAGAAACTATAGTGACACACTGTAAAGAAGAGTGAGCAACAGTAGCAGAGTGGGCAGATGGTACAGGAGCAGCAGTTGGTACCGGAATAGCAGCCAATACAGAAGTATGAAAGATGCTGGTTTTTTTGGATATGTCAGGACAAGGATACACAGGAAGGACATCAGGAGTTTTGGATGTGTCAAAGCAAGGTGTAGCATCGACACGGGTGTCTGTCACAGGAGGAACCGGAGGAACTGGGATAGGGGAGGCACTCCCAGATGCTGGAAGAACCACCACAGAGGGGACACCCCCAGAGACAGGAGGCACCTCCCTGGAGGAAGCACAGCTGCTTCCAGGCTGCACTCCCTCAGTGGAACCCCCCGGGCAAGAGAGCCGGTAAGTAGAACCCCGAAAATTTGATGGGGCATTGTGTGATGGCAGGGGCACCTGCCGGATAGCTTTATGGCGAGACATTACAGCAGCAAAGGTAACCCCAGGGCAAATGGACTGCTCCCTTACCCTGGCCTTTGCCTCAGAAAAGGAAATTTTCTCCTTCGTTCGGACAGAAATAATCTCGTATTCATATTTGTATACTTCGCAATCCCTTGAGAAAGCTGCTTGTGCTCCTCCATAGTTCAAACATTTAGAGGATTGAGAACAATCATCTATACCATGAGAAGTTCCACCACAATTTCCACAAACCTCAGGAAGGCCAGACGCTTCCCGCCTGCAAGAACGGTGAACATGACCAAACCTTTGACAATAATAGCATCTTCTAGGTCGGGGAACATAAGGTTTAACCTTAAGCTTCCACCATGCAGCAGTGATAACCTCCGGCAAGGTAAGACGGTCAAATGTCAAGATAAGAGTGGGCGTGGGGGTTAAAATCCCATCAACTTTCTTCATTATTCTTTGTACTGCTACAACTCCCTGAGGAGCCAGCCCCTTTAAGAGGGAAGAATCAGAATATGAGGCCAAGTCACGAGAATACACAACCCCTCGGGACTGATTTAGGACCAAGTGACGAGAGGCAGATACAGGATAATCAGCGACCATAGTTAGGGACTGGATGCGTGAACTCTCCTCTTCATTCTTGGCTTCTAGCAATAGAGAACCATCACCCTGCAAAGAGACCTTGGGGGTAAATCCACATGCTGTAACTAGACCACCGTGAATCTTAAAACAGTTCAGGTTCCGGAAGGAAGTACCATCATCTGTTTTGAGGACTATATATTTTGTGTAGGAGTGTTTCACAAAGACACCAGGTAAAAACTCGATACAGGGAACATCTGAACTCGCAGTTTTGGCAGACGACCCAGAGGGTACAGGGTCGTCGGCCAGAGAGTGACCACTTGATGCCGACTCGTGTGGCTGGTCACCGACCAAACGAGTGGTTAAGAAATTGTTTAATGTATCCATATATACTTCAGTAAATATGAATTGGCACCAGGAGCCAAGAGAAACTGCCTACCAGGGAGTGAGGGGACTGAGCGAGGTCTGATGGGAGCGGGGTACCTCGTCCCCAGAGGGTGTCCCAAAAAGGACACCCCGTGCTACGAAAGTTTGCTCCCACCAATGCAAAGACCCCCTTCCCCAACACCCCCCAGCCCAGACACCCAACCAACCAACTAAGGACAGCACCGAGGCGATCCCTCTGGAGGGCGGTACCGATGACCCATACGGGTAACCTACGTTTCGGGCAGTGCTTAGTCAGACCCCTCACCCACAACCCTACCTGCATGGGAGACCCTGCCAGATGTCGTTACATCCACGGGCAGGCTTGTGGGATCACAGGGGCACGCAAGCCCCCCCACCACGACAAGGTGGCTGCCCACGGGGGGGGGGGGTGTTGCTGAGAAGTAAAACACATGATTAGTTTTATCTTGGTTATTGATGTCTTATTACATGATATTGGATAACGCTGGGCAACATGACGTGGTTGCTGGCATTACCAAAGGTCAGTCAGTATTTAGATGCGATTCATTGCTGGTGACAGTATTATAAGTATCGAGGTCAATTTCATACACAGGACAGCCAACAGCAGAGTTAGCAGCTTGGTGTGCTGACCCTATGCACACTATACAACCAGGGCCGGATTACCAGGTATAGGCAAAAGGGGCAACTGCCTACCAGGCCACGGTTAGTCACAGGCCATCCAGACTTCCAGAGGGGAATAAATATACGCTTTGGGCGTCCAAATAAGTCCCATCACCCATCAGGCCATCAAACAAGGCCATTATAGATCATGCCAAAATTTCACTGGAAATAACGGAAAAAAGAGATAATTATATGTTGCAGGCCAACAGTCTGCATTGCCTACCAAGCCACAGAATGGTTACTCTGGCACTGCATACAATCAACTCCCTCCACCCCTCGCCTCAGCCACTTACCGCCACTCACTCCAGCAAGAGACCCGTCACCACCTGATAACAATATCAGGAATATAACCTTGCCTTATATGGTTATAACTGCATTTGGGTATAATTTGCGATTCACACGTTTATAACACGACGTATTTTGAAAAAGGTAACCAATAACTAAATTGGCCGAATGGATGATCTGCACAGTAACCAAACAAACTTCTCTAGATTGCAGCTTATGCTAATCAACATTATCGTGCCATACAATAGATAATTCAGTTTATTCATTTTCAGTGAGAACGTATCCAACAAAGATTTGACGAATTACAGTTCACACTGGTCAGTGTTACTTATAGCAACGTAATAGACGTAGTGGTCAGGTTAACCTTGTGATTATTTGCTCTTCAACTTGTGTCCCATGTCTGTTACTATTTTCCTCTTTCTCTGTGTGGCCATGGTTTTTCCCATTAACAATCGTCAGCCGAAACATCAATTGCCTCAGAGAGGGAAGGATGTTAAAATGGACAAACGGTTTTGGTTACACAAATACTTAATAAGGAAGACTAACTGACTACCGATATATTTATGATCACATTTTAAAACGATATGAAAGAATGAGGTCAAACATTGGATTTATATGATAATGGAAAGATGTGGGTAACTGGGGGAGTGATAAGGTGACCCTGTCAACACTGAGTAGGACCACCCACCACCTTTGCTATCGCCCTGTTCCAGTTGCCATACAATAACATGTGGTATAGTGAAAATAGTGAATGTTTTTCCTAGAGATCTGGTGTTTTAGCCTGATTTACCCTGCAGAGTTAAAGGCTACGTTCAAACTATTGTATTATAATTCGCTATTGCACTGCATATCTGATTGAATAACATTTAGAAAATAAGGTCTTACTGTGTACTGATCATTAAATGCTTATTTGCCTTATCGTTAAACTGTAAATATCACTGTTATATGGCGCAGTGGACAATATTGTAATGCACACTTCATGGTGATAAGTTTATGATCATTGGTGGAAAACACACACACACACACACACACACACACACACACACACACACTATCCACCCTGGCCCATCTCCCTCTTCCCATGCCCCCACCACAACGTGTAACGGCCAGCTACCCCCCCCAAAACACCACCGACCACTACAAACATCTACTTACAGTTTCCAACTATTTAATGTTACACACTGACTGGATACAACCGTCAAAATGATAAATTGTATGATTACAGACCTTCACTATCATACGAATATATTACTATATCACCCTGCTTTCAGATCGTGGTGTATAAATAACTATACTATGGAGTAAAACACTGTAATGTGTTTTTATTCATTATCATAACAAAATCAGTATTTCCCAAGACAAATGGATGATGGAAGAGTGGTTGAGATAATGCGAGTAGGCCTTACTCTCTTACCCTTGAATGTGGGGAGGGTAGAGGATAGACGAATGAATCGGAACGAGGGAAGGTGGTGAAACTAGGGGTGCGGCAGTGCCACATATGCCAACCTGCTCGTCAAGCCGGTCGCTCGATTTTTGCTGGAGACTGTACATGTAAGAATGCCTTCTTGTACCATTTACAGCATCGCCTCTGACACTCGATGGTGCCGATCTGCACATCAGATTCATCAACGAGTCGCCTATTGACGTTATAGTCGATAACGGTATCAGGCTTGAAGACTGGCTGCCTCTTTCTCCTATCGACCATGCCTGTGACCGTGGAGAGGACTTTTACCTTTCTCCTATCATGCCAGTCAGTAGCAAGGACTTTACCTGATTTCAAGTCCTGCACTCTCCCTTCACGGTGCCCTTGGGAAAGGATGGCCAATGCTTCCTCTTTGCATGGACAGTGCCACACGATCCAATTTCGTGTTCTTGCAGGTACTGTACTTTGCAAGACTTGATGCCGTGTATTAATTATCGGTGAACAGGATATGGCTGCCACCTAAGTACCTGTCCATCAGCTTCTTCACAACTGAGCCAGAGTAGCCATGGGGGTCATCCTTCTATAACACCGCATCACTCACGTTATACGCAATAAAATCTAACATGTACCCAGTCTTGCAGTCACACAAAACAAAATACTTTATTCTAAAATGATGTGTTTTTGAGGGAATGTACTGAATGATGGCAGGATGTCCCTTGAACAGTACATGCGACTCGTCAGTAACAACCTTCAGGAGTGGCCTGAAATAAGATCAAAATTTTTCCTTCATCATTTCCAGAATCGAGCAATTTTCCACAGCCTATCATTCGGATGTGGGCCCATATTTGTGGAAAAATGCAGGTACAGCCACGATCCACAGTTTCTACCACACCAGGGCTACTCAGAGGTGAGAAACATATGCCCTTCTGGTCGGGAGCTGCAAGAGTTCTGGCGCTTCACTAACCATTGGATGAGACAGTGATTACATTGCTGCTGTCCGGGTTTCAGATTGCCGGCATTAATAGGTCTCGATATGAATCTATGAATATTCACCAGACGTTAAGCATATATATATATATATATATATATATATATATATATATATATATATATATATATATATATATATATTATATATGTTTATTAGCATTATGTATCAAAAGCATGTAATACTGAAGGAAATGTAATCGTTATATAATAAGCTGTGTTTTGCCAATGAATATTATGGTGTTGCCATGATGCTTTAAACAGGTTTGTGCTATCACTGCAATTATTACGCTTTAATAGAACCACATTAATAAAATCGAAAAGGTCTCTATAGTCAGTGTTTTACATAATGTCACGATGCGAGTCATCTTGGTTTTACCCCTTTAAATGGTAGGCCTATGTGCTAAAATATTCGGTTAATACCGAATACATAAATATATCAGCCTACTAAGCTTGACTTTGTATGGAATTACACTGTAGCCCTATTTTATGTCCATTTTTATCATACACTGCTCATGACCCACCCTCGTTTTACACCTGTTTTTTATATCCTACACACACACACACACACACACACACACCGCTCGCTGGTGCAGTGGTAACGCTCTCGCTTGCCAACTGGTGGACGGGAGTTCGCGCCTCGCTCAGGTTGCGAAAAGTTTCACTGACGAAGTGGGTGGTTACTGTCCCCCTTGAGCAAGGGGACGGGTGTGTGCGTGTGTGAAGGTCACAGCCTTGCCCTTAGATCGGACTATATGAGCTCTCAGCTCCCTTCCGGGAGGGTAAAAGCTGACGATCACGACCATCAAGTGATCCTGACCGACCCGGTGAATTACACACACACACACACACACACACCACACGCACACACACACACCACACACACACACACACACACACACACACATACATAGCTGACATCAATATTTCTAAAAATTATTATCAATACCACTATATATATTTTACTTCAACACTGTCACTGCTTCCCCCTTTTTTCTTCGGTTTCCGTCATCTCTTCCCCCAGACCTCTCCTTCCCCCTGTCCCTCCACTCACCCACCTACTCTTCATTCTCTCTCTCTCTCTCCCCAGCAACCTCTGTCTTATTGTTTCCATCCCCCTTTCTTTCTCTCTATATATATCCCCCCTTTCTTTTCCCTCGTCCACTCCCGCGTCCTCCATCTTTATCCACCGATTGCCCACCCTGCCCACTTATCACCATACAGTTGGGACACACACACACACACACACACACACACACACACACACACACACACACACACACACACACACAACGAATACCACTGTTTCCATCAATACCACTGGTAAATATTAGTATTTATTTAATATTTATATGCATATATATATATATATATATATATATATATATATATATATATATATATATATATATATATATACATATATCTATATACATCTATATTTGTCTGTCTATCTATCTATCTATCTATCTATCTATCTATATATATATATATATATATATATATATATGTGTGTGTGTGTGTGTGTATGTATGTATGTATGTATGCTTCTCTTTTCATTGCCCTCAACCAGGTTTTCCTTGGCGTACCTCTACCTCTTCTTCCTCTAGCAGTCCACTCTTGCACATCCTGTATTAAAGTGCCTTCTTTTCTGTATATTTACCCCAGCCACTTCCAGCGAGACAGTCTCACTTATTCATTAACTGGTTCCACTCTCGTAATATCCTTTACTCTTTCATTTGTAACTCTCTCTTGCCACGTTACCCCAAGAATCCTTCTCAGTATTTTATTCTCAAATCCTAACACATTCTGATCTGTTGCAATTGTACTGTACCATGACTGATGCCCATAAATTAAAATTGGTCTAACCATGGACTTGTAAATTTTCACTTTAGTATGTACCGAAAGCATATTATTATTCCAAACAGGTTTCAACATTCCAACAGCTCGCCAAGTCTGTTTAATCCTCTCCTCAATTTCATTGTTTAATGATCCATTAGATGATACAATCGTTCCTAGATATTTAAAGCTTTCTACATTCTTCACCACATTATTCCCAATTACACAATCGATTTGGTTCTCCACGTTCATATTAATCATTTCAGTCTTTCCACAATTTATTACCAATCCCACTTTTTCTCCTTCCTCCACCAGACAATCAAGCACCCTCTGCATCTCGTAAACACTTCCGCAAATCAGTACAATATCATCAGCATAGTCAAAATCCATCAGCCTCTTATTTTCTTTCCAGTTAATTCATGCACCTGTTCTCCTTACAACCTTTCTCATAATATAATCCATAACCAAAACAAACAGCAATGGCGAAAGAACTCCTCCTTGAATCACTCCTGACCTAACTTGAAATGGATCACTCAAAGAACCACCCACCATTACCTTACAAAAAGTACTTTCATGCAGGCTTCTAATAATATTTACAAACTTTTCTGGTATACCATAGAATCTCATAATTTTCAACATAGCTCCACGTGAAACACTGTCAAACGTCTTTTTAAAATTCACATATCACATACTAAGTTGCATTTTCATCTCATTAGCTTGTTGCATTAGATGCCTTACAATAAAAATCTGATCATTACAACCTCGACCCTTTCTAAATCCCGCTTGTTCTTTTCTTAAAATTTTGTCAATTACTGGCTCTAGTCTTAGATTTTGGAAAAGACTTTTGCAACTACAGGTGTCAAAGTTATCCCTCTCCAATTGCCGCACACACTTAAATCTCCCTTTTTTGATATTTTTATGATCACTCCATTTTCCACTCTTCTGGAATTCCACCATTATCCCAAGCCACATTAAAAGTTTCAAAAGCGCATTCATCAACTCGTCATTTTCCACCTTAAGCATTTCAGGAAATATTTCATCCTCTCCTGGGGCCTTAAAATTCTTTAACTCCTTTATAGGTTTGCTACCTCTTCCAAGGTTATATCCTCTGTTTCTATCTGCAAATCTCTCTCGGCTGCAAAATGTCCTCTTCAGCTGGGATTGGTCTATTTAGAACAGATTCAAAGTGCTCTTTCCACCTTCCTTTTATATCCAAATCTTTAGTCATCAAATTACCATTTCTATCTCGTACAGGTATTTCCTTCCTTCTCTTTTCAGTCCCAATTAACTCCTTTATGGCCTGATACACTGCCCTTGTGCTCTGACCGTCATTTTTCATTCATTCATCGCCAGACGCCATGTATCCCAAACGGGGTGGCCAAGGGCTCAGGGTTAATTGTTTTACAGGGAGGGGCACTAATCCTCCACCAACCCCACTTGACACGTAGGGAGAACGTTATGCCAACAGCATGTGGTGTTCCCAGGCGGTCACCCATCCAAGTACTAACCAGACCCAATGTTGCTGGTTAGTACTTGGATGGGTGACCGCCTGGGAACACATTTTTACTTAATTTAATTTCTGTCTCTGTTTCCTTTTCATCATATAGCCTCCTCTTATCACATCTAACGAGTCTTTTTACTTCAGAATGTAAATTCTAGTACTTTGCTCTAAGTACTTCAACTACCTGACCATTAACATGTTGTTCTTCATTTCTTAACTTAACTTCTTTCCTTTTCTGAATTGCATTCCATGTTTCATCTGACATCCACATTTTCTTTCTCGTTTTTCACTTTTTCTTAATAGTAACCTTAGCACTCTCATGCAAAACCTCTTTTACCTCTCTCCACATTTGATTAATATCATTGTCTTCAGATTCCATCAAAGTCTGCAGGACTAGAAACCTGTTCCTACATTCCCACCGAAACTTTTTCCTTCGTGTTCTTATCACTCCTCAGCTCATCAAAATCATAATTATTACATCCTGTACAATTACAATTAACGTTTCTCTTAAGTTTTATTTTAATCTTTGACACAACAAGTTGATGATCACTACCTATATCTGCCCCCCTCCTTACGCAAACATTTTGCAAATAACTCCTATGCCTTCTGCTAATTGCAATGTGGTCAATCTGGCTACAATATTTACCACATGGTGAAATCCAAATAGTCTTATGTATTTTTCTATGCTAAAAGATAGTTCCACCAATTATAAGGTCTTTTGCCAAACAAAAGCGTCCAAATTGCACCCCATTTTCGTACAATCTTCAGGGCCATCCCTACTACTGCCAACAATCGCATTAAAATCACCAATGCAAACTAACACATCATGGCTTGGCACTCTATTCATAACATCCTGCAGCTTCTCATAAAAGTCATCCTTCATTTCGTCAGCAGCCTCATTTGTCGGAGCGTACCCTAAAACCATACTGATATTACCATGGTCAGATTTTAAACGAGCATAAAGCAAGCGCCCATTAATTGGTTCAAACTCACATACTGCCTTACAAGCATCTGTACTCAGCAGTAAGCCTACTCCTTGATTATGATTTCCATCACGCCTACCAGAAACCAACATAGTAATACCATCTTCCAAATTCATTTTATCAGCTCCAAGCAAACTCGTTTCTGTAAGAGCACAAATATCCATCTTGTATTCCCCGAACACTGAAATAAGTTCTTCCATTTTACCAGCCTGATTGAGAGTTCGAACATTCCAGTTTTCCATTCTTAAGGTTCTTTTTGGTTGTATAAACTTATTTCGACACCGTCGGATTCTTAGCACCCTCTGCCCACTAAAGGGCTGCACAGAACTGAGGGCCATTGTTTAGTAACCAGAGTTCAAGAAGATTTCTTAGGCAGAAAAATATTTTACCCTGGAGCCAATGCCAGTGGCTCGCAGGAACCAGACAGCAGAGAGAGGAAATTAACTAAATGAAAGTAAAATGCAGAGGGTTTGGACAGACAAAGTACAAGGGAAAGAAAGAGAGCAAAAAGAATGTAGATAAAAGTGTCCCTTTTAGTCGCCTCTTACGACAAGCAGGGAATACTGGGGAAGTATTCTATCCCCTCTTCCCCAGGGGGATATATATATATATATATATATCTATCTATCTATCTATATATATATATATATATATATATATATATATATATATATATATATATATATATATATATATATATATATATATATATATATATATATATATATATATATATATATATATATATATATATATATATATATATATATATATATATATATATATATATATATATATATATATATATATATATATATATATATATATATATATATATATATATATATATATATATATATATATATATATATATATATATATATATATATATATATATATATATATATATATACAATTTTTCTCCCCAATCTATTACCATTACTTCTCTTCCGTGTCTACCTTATGTCTCTCACTCCAGACCTCCCCATCCCTCTCTCCCGAGACCTACCCCGTTTCTCTCCTATCTCATCCACTCCGCCATTCCCCAGATGGACCCCCCAGTATTCCTCTGCCACCCCCCGTCCCCTCCCTCACTCATGTCGGTGATACCTATGGCTCACGATGGCTTTGGGATACGCTTTTGACCTGAAGAAGAATTAGCGAAACGTCGTCAATAAAGGCCCATCTTCATTTGGTGTTATTCTTTAAACCATGATTCCTGTTCATGCATAGTACATTAGTCAAGTACAGTTTCTGAGAACTAATTATTACCATTTGACATCTACATTTCACATTGTTGAAGACCTCAAGCACTATTAACTCGTTTTGTAAACAACGATTTATAAGAATAGGCAGGTTTATGTCATTAGCAGTTCACAACGTGATTACATATAAAGTTTCAATGGGTGATGCTGTTCATTAAAGTAAAATGATGTCCGATGAGTAGTTTATTTTTACTGAATTACTTGCTTTAAAAATACTCTTGGATTCATACAAATATTTTAAGTAGACCATTTCTTCTGTAACAACCATTTCTTCTGTAACATAACCATTCATATGTGTTACTGTTACCATATGTCAAACATATCATACAACCACAATCCAGGTATGTTATTAAAACAAAGGATGGTGCGATATCATTATATTTCACACATATATACATATTTACATTTAATGTCTTAATACTTTGTCCATCCCCCATTTGCTTTTATTACAAGCTCCAAACGTCCTGGCACGGAGTCTACTAGCCTACTGCAGATGTTTGGGGTTCGTCTCATGCCCTCCCATACCTCTCTTGCCTTCCTGTTCACTGCCTCTCTAGTTTTTTCCTCTACCCCCCACTCCTGTTTCATCAACGCCCACAGATTCTCTATGAGGTTGCAATCGCAACCTTTAGTGGGCCACTCTAATAATCTGATCTGCTGGTGTGCTTCAAACCAAGACATGACTGCCTTGCTGGTGTGTATTGGTGATCGGTCTTGCACAAGATAGATGGGTTCAGGCTCTGAGATGGCACAAGCCCTTACTGAAGGCAGAAGAGAGGTTTCAAGGATGTTAATATATTCTTGAGAATTTAAATGTCCCTCAATAACTGACAATTCTCCTACTCCCCCCCACAACATCCAGCCATGAAAGGAGACACTAACTCTGCCACTTCTTGCTCTTTCATTACTGTGTTTCGCGTCAAATTTAGTGTCTTTTCGTCACCAGCATTGGCGGCCAAGTGTAGCCATTGAGGAGAAGGTAGTCTCATCTGTGAAGCTGACAGACCTCCAGAAATCTAGGCCGATGTTCACACAAGTTTGACTAAACCTAAGGCAGCTTTGCCATTGTGCCTCTGTTAAAGTTTCCTTAACTGCAGAGATGAAATAGTTCAATCCAGCCTCCCTCACTCGTCGCCTTGTGGTTACAGGGGAACAACGTAGGCAAACATCTCTAGTTAACTTTATGGCACTGTCCAATGGCGTCTTGTTGCCTGTCGTAGTCTCTTGTCCTCTTCTGCAGTCGTGACACGTGGACCTCCAGGTCTCGGCCAAGTTCAAGCGTGACCTTCTGCCTCGAATCGGTTCACCCACAGCTGCACTGTCACTATGGAGTTACCCATAAGCCTGCTGATTTCCCGTATCCCCTTCCCCACCTTGTGGTAACCAATGGGTTCTCCTTGTGACGACGTCAGGACGATTAGCACGTGTCCTTGGACCTCGTACCCCTTCTGGTGGACGTGCATCCACACCTAGAACAACCACAAAAAACAAGTGTAGCAAAAACTGTTACCAGTACACATTTATTATACAGCCACATTAAAACAATACAAAATGCTATGACACACAGTTATGTGTATGTTAACCGTTGCAACAAGAAAAATAAGCCTGCTAACACTGAATACAGTTAGTAAAGTAACTGACAGGTCCGCATAAGTGAACAGATAATAATAGTGGGCAACACAGATTACACAGTGACATGTTAAGAATGCCTTATCAGTTTCACAGACTGAACAGAAATGTGATATCCCTACAAAGTGGGGACCTAAAGTAATTCTCAAACCTATTTTCTTAGGGAAAATTGCACATGACTGAGCTTGGTGGTAACATAACGTTCAGTTGATGTAAACAAATTTTGTATAATTAAATGTATTCAGTTAAGTTCTCCAGTTTACCCAACACAAACAATTCTGTATTTATTTTATAAAATATTTTTGCTCATACAGAAACAAGAAAGAGTGAGACAATGTATCAACAATGAAGTCCAGCCACCGGTTGACTACTGAGTCAGTGATAATAGTTAATGCAGCCTTAGGCACCTTACAAATAGGTAACATCGAACCTTACTGACATCATAATAAATGATCATTCTAAAGCAAAATATACTTATGTATATTTATAATCATTTGACTTCATAAATTTATCAGTATAATTTGCAAGTGATTTGTAATGTGCAAGCATATCTCGTGATGAACTATTGCATTCCAAGTCAGCAGTGTTTACAAACTGCTTTTGGTTTAACACGCCCCGTCCCAACCAATTTTCCACCGCTGACCTCCCCCAGTCCCGACCAATTTTGAAAAAAAAAATTTTTGGCTCAAACCTCCACTTTCGGTGAGAAACATCGAATATTTATAGAGAAATCGCTCACCTGAGGTTTAAAATACTAAATACAGGTTGAAGTACCCCTTACCTTACTGTGTTTTCTATCAGGCTGGCTCCAAAGAAAACGAGTTCTATGCGAGGGTAACTATTCCACACCACTCATAAACAGTATTTATTTATTTATTTGGTACGAATTTATATGTAGTATGAGTGTATATTGGTTCACATAATAATATATATAGGCAATATAAGCATTGTTTCACTCACCAAACACATCAACATACTGCACCCTTTTTGGCGACATTACCTGATCATCATTTCTGGCTGTTTCTTCCTCTAATGCTACGTGAACTTTGTCCTCCACATTGTCATCGATTGGGGAATCACTCTGGCCTTGAATTTCGTACCATGGCACGACATGTCTTTACTGGCCAGGTTAATGGTAACAGGTGAATTGCCGAGGCAATGGTGTGCCGGGGGGGGGGAGAGGTCATGCGGGGTAAGGCATTGACCCTGCCCAGCATCTTGTAAAGGTGTCCCGTGTATATATACCAAAAATCACGCGCAAAATATGAAAATTGTGCAAATTAGGGACTTTGCAATTGCTGTGCATTTATATATGTCAATGGGAGTCACAGTGACAAAACATGTGGACGTATATATAAGTCAATGGGAGGCGGCGGGTTAAAATAACCCAGCACCAGAATATACCATCCATTGAACATGGGAAAACCAGAAAACTATGACTGCATTATAATGAAATCTAATATATTCGTAACTGTCACTTCACTTTAAAGTGTTTACAGCAATTTCAGTGTTTGGAAACAATAGTGCTGCTTTTGATATATAACAACAAGACATCTCATTCAAAAGTCGCTGCTGTATTACCGTTGAGAACATCATTAATTAGCAAAATAAGGCTCAAGTAGCCATATACCAAAGGCAATCCATGATTACTCTTACTCTCATTATAAGGTATTTGCTTTTGTCACAACATGTAAACAAGTTGCATGTCATGATTTTACATGTACTACCTCCATGTGAATATTGGTTCAGTGTCATCACTGTATTTCCCTATGTCACATTAGTGGTTTCCAATATTCTTCTGCATATAAAGTGACTTGCATCTTTCATGTCACTAAATCCGGGAAAGTAGCAGTTTATAATCATCCTACCATAGCGAGAGCCTCATAAGGCAGGCGAGTAGGCATACACCAAACCCACCATATTATATTAAAGTGTGTGGCTAAAACCTAATCTGGCAACAGATATACAAAACTTACCGGTGTACTGAGAAACAAATATCAAAAAGGCACTCCAGCAGACAAGTAGACAGGCAGGCAGAACAGCAGAAGACCAGGTGGCATGAGGGTAGGGAGATGGATACACACACCATGCACCTAAAATACATTATGTTGTGCAAAGTTAGTTCCTGGCAAAGGTCACATGACGAATATATGCATGGGGGTAATTGTTTCTACAGGACTCTGCACTTCGACCAAACATTGTAACGTGGATGGGTAAATGGCCAGGGCAGACCCAAGCTAATGAGTATCCAACGTACTTCAATTTCCAGACCCGTATTACTGCAGTGTGCACTGAAATACACCAGACGACCAAGTGAGAGCTAAGCAGGAGGGCTAGCACATAGAGGGACAAGCAGAATGGTGGGCTGGGAAGCAACTGGAATAAAGCTGATATAGGACAATAAAGGGGACACTTTGCTAATTATTTCCTAAATGACTCACGTGTGTTACATATCATTCAACTTTATACTCAACCTTTGCAGACTGTATAGTAACAGAGTAGAACCAATGAAATAAGTATCCAACTTACCTAGACAAGCCCTAGAACTGTAATGGTGTGATGCCTCTTGCTACTCTGAAAAGAAGACTTGTGGTCAAACATCACCCTTTTCATTGGCTGTTAAGAAACTTTCGTTTCGGTTCACTCCCTCCTTCCCTCGACAAACACAGCCGTCTTCATTTCCATGTTCACAGTGGCCATGTCATGGCTGTATACTTTAGGCTAAGCATTTCGAGTAGAAATATATTAACTATTTTATTTACACTGATTTGATATCCATTAATTATTATACAGATACAGCGTAAAACATGGACTAGGATTTTGATATAAGTGGTTAGTGACGAACATTCGAGAGAGAGAGAGAGAGAGACAGTGTGTGTGTGTGTGTGTGTGTGTGTGTGTGTGTGTGTGTGTGTAGGTTCTTACCTACCTAATTGTTCTTACCTAATTGTATCTTTACAGAAATGAGTCAAGCTCGGCCCGTGTCTTAAACCATTTTTATGGTACATATCCTTAAATTTGTGAATTGTTTTGGTAGATGTGGATGTGGTTGAGAAGATTAGGAGAAATACACTGAGGTGGTTTGGACATGTGGAGAGAATGGAGAATGAAAGACTGACTAAGAGGGTGTATGCAGGTGAGGTGGAGGGAGGGAGAGGGAGGGGTAGACCGAGGATGAGGTGAAGGGATGGAGTTGAGAGGTATATGAGGGAGGGGGGGTGAGTTGGGGGGAGGGTAGTCAAATGGTGGGTGACAGAGTGACTTGGAGGCGTTTTGTCTGTGGCCACCCTTTGCGGGATTAGGGCGTCAGGCTATAGATAGATAGTTTTGGCACACACTATTTCATTCGGTAGTGCATTCCACTGATCAATTGGTCTGTTAGGGAAACTAAATTTCCTTACGTCTTTATCGCCTCTCTTTTTGTGCATTTTTTTGCAGTGTCCTCTTGCTGATGCATCCCCACAGGTTATCTAATCACTTATGTCTATAATCTCCTTCCCTGATATGTGTTTATATAGAATAATCATGTCACCGCTTTTCCTTCTCTCCTGTAGTGTTGGTAGATTCAGTGTATTTAGTCTTTCTTCGTAGCTTAGATCCCCTAAGCTTGGTACCCATCTTGTAGCGGCCCTTTGTACTTTTTGAATCTTGTCTATGTGTTTTATGAGATGAGGACTCCAGACTACTGATGCATACTGCAGGGTTGGTCTGATGAATGATGTTATTATCTTTCTTAGCATGTCTTCATTTATGTATGTGAATGCTATTCTCATATTTGCAAGCAGTGTATACATGTTCCGTACCTTCTCATTGATGTGGTCAGCCGGAGATAGTCTGTTATTGATAATCACACCTACGTCCTTCTCTCTTTCTGATGTGTGTAGAGTTTTATTTCTTAACTTGTAATCCCAATCAGGTCTTTTTCCACTTTTACGAAACTTAATTACATGACACTTGTCCACATTGACTTCCATTTGCCATGTATTGCTCCATTCATGAAGTATATTTAATTCTTCTTGTAGCTCTTTACAAGAGTCTGTGTTAGTAATTCTCCTTTGTATTTTTGCATCATCAGCAAACCTATTTAGATGTCTTTCATTTCCAGTATTACTGTCTATATCATTTTTATACACTAAAAACATGATTGGTGCCAGCACTGAGCCCTGTGGAACTCCGCTAGTCACTTCTTTCCGTGATGAGTAATTTCCCCTTAGTACTGTTCTCATTTCTCTTCTTATGAGAAAATCTTGCATCCAACAATACAGTTTGCCTCGGATTCCTCCTTTATGATACAGTTTCCATAAAACTTTTTGGTGCGGTACTCTGTCAAATGCTTTCTTGAAATCTAAATAGATACCGTCCACCCATCCTCCTCTTTTCTGTAATGTGTCTGTTACTCTGTCATAGTAGCTCAACATATGAGTAACACATGATTTTCCTTTTCTGAAACCAAACTGTCTTTCTGTTATCATACTGTGTTCTTCTAAATGATTTACCCAGGGTTTTCTTATAAGCTTTTCTAATACCTTGTTACAACACTGGTTAGTGATACTGGTCGGTAGTTGAGTGGATTTTGTCTTTTCACTTTCTTGAATAAGGGAACAATGTTTGCTTTCTTCCAAATATCAGGTAGTTTACCTTGACTCAAGGTTTCTTGAAAATTAAAGATAATGGTTTACTTAACTCCTTTGCACATTCATGTAGCACCCAACATGAAATTTCATCTGTACCATTTGCTCTTCCTTTGTCTAATTTACATAACTCCACCTGTATTTCTTTTTCTGATATTTGTATATCTGGTAGTATGTGTGGGCATGCATGTTCCACATCATCCCTCTAAAAAAAACTTTCTTCTGTAAAAACTGATTGGAAATTCTTATTTAGTGCTTCACAAATATCCTTCTCTTGTGTAAACGTGATTCCCTCATCCGTAATGGATTATATTTTATCTTTTACTTTGGTTTTGCTTCTGATGTAGCTGTAAAATAGCTTCGGTCGATCACTACTTTTATTTATGATATCCTCCTCAAACTGTTTTTGGGCTTCCCACCTTATTCTTGTATAATCGTTTCTTGCCTGATTGTGATTATTATACACCCTTTCACTATTGTGTCTTCTGTATCTATTCCACAACAAATCTCTTCTTTCTTTTGATTTTTTACATTCTGTATTGAACCATTTCTTTCTTTTCTTTTCTGCTTCTTTGTGCTGCGGAATGTACTGCTGGACTCCTATTTCATAAAGTTCACAGAATTTCTTATATATAGCATTTACATCTTGTCCTCTAAGCTCCTTTTCCCAATCAATTTCTAAGAAGTACTTCTTTAGGTCCTGATAGTTTCCATTTTTATACAGTTTAGTCTCTTTTTGTAACTTGCATTGCTGTTAACTATGTCATATGCAATCCTGAAGTTGCAATTTAGTACTGCATGGTCGCTTTTGCTGAATGGAGGGTGATGTACTAAATTGTCAATATCATTTTCTCGCCTAGTAAATATAAGATCTAGCACTGTGGGTACATCAAGTCCTCTTTTTCTGGTGCTTTCCCTTACATGTTGCGTTAGGAAAAACTCCTGCACGAGATCCAGGAGATTTTGTTCCCAACAGCTTTTACTATACCTTGAATATTCCAATTTATCAATTTTTATTTGTACTAAAATCTCCAGTTAGTATAATTCTTTCCGATTCCTCTTCCTTTCTATGTAGTAATGCTTTTAAACTCTGAACTGTACTCTCTGCCAGATTCTCATATTCGCCTCTTTCCCATGTGTTTGATGTGGGTGGCATTACAAATTGGCTACAGTTACTTTCCCTTCAGATGTACTGATCTCTGCTGCAATCTTTTCTACTTGTGAGGGTATATATAGTTCTATTTCTTTGACTTTTAGATTTTTCTTTGTTAATATTATAATTCCTCCTCCTTTTTTTAAGTTCCTATCTCGTCTCCGTATATTGTATTCCTCTAAGTTTAGGATGTCATTTGATATCCTCGGTGTTAATTTTATTTCAGTTAGGCATATTATATGTGTTTCATTTTCTCTGATATAATCATTCATCTCTAATAAGTTAGATATTCCATCCACATTTGAGTACATCAACTTTATCATCTTATTTATATACTTGTCTTGACTTGGTTCTATTACCTTCCTCCTTATTATTCCCTCCCTCCTGTTTATGTACCACTTTCGTACCTGCAATCCAATTACTTTGTAAAAAAAAAAAGAAAATGTATTCTTCTCCTCCTCTGATCTTCCCTAGTTTTTTGTTTTTGCTTCCTCCCTCTTCTCTTTCAGTAATTCCAGTTCCTTTTGTGTTAGGCATCTTTTTATCCATACCTTTTTGAACTCCTCTTTCTCCATAAGTTTCCTTGCATTTTTTAGTATCTCTTCCACAGTGTTTACACTCTGGAAGGTTACCTTTAGCGGCCTTGACTTGTTTCTCTCGTATTTCCCTAACCTTTTATATTCCTCTATGTCTTTACTACAGATTTCCTCTAATACTTCCTACAATATGCTCATTACATTTGCCATCTCCTTTCTGTCTCTCGAGATCTTGTTTCTTACTTCTTCCTCTTCTATACCAGTGATTACTATAGATTTGTTGATATCTACTGAATATCTGACTAATTTAGGATAGTTTTGGATTATTCTTTTCACTTTCTTTTTAATGCTTTTTTCTTCCACCCTTGTTTCTAAGTTTTTCGTTACTTTCACCATTTCAGCATAAGTGGTTTTCACATCATTTTTGTAGCTTTACACAGCTTCATTCACCTGTGTTATCTTCTCCTCAATATCACCGCTCTGATCTATCAGATTGCTTACTTGCCTCATTGTCTCTGTATCATTTTTTAACTCTTCCATAATACTCTTGTGGTTGACTACTGTACTTGCCATTTCACTAATTTTCCTCTTAAGTGAACCCACTTCTGCTGTCAGCTCATCTATTGTTGTGTCTTTCTTGTTGACTTCCTTTCCTAATTTTTTATTTCTTCCTTTTGCAAGTGCATCTGTTTCTTAATTTCATCAATCTCATGCTAAAAAGCCATCTCTAGTCTGTTTACTCATTCCACCAGTTTATTATAAGTCTCCATTTCAACCAGTTCTTGGTAGAAATCATCACCCTGCTTTCTACCTTTATCCCTTTTCTTTTCCAATTTTGGTTTACTAAAGTAGGTGGCCATCATGCAGTACTAAGAGCACAGATACTACTTACATTCCCTGGCGCAGAGTAGTAGACAAAACAACTGATCAGCTGATTTTGCGCATTCTTGCACAACTTCCTTTTCTTTACTGTTTAAACAACAGTCTTACTTAAAACTTCTTTTTATATTAGAACACCATTTAGTCTAACCTGGTACACAGCTTGACTCACATAAAGATACTAATTTAGGTAATGCCACTGGGAAGGTTGGCCAGGTATGGAGTGGTGGCAACATACATCTGCTCCACTCGGTGCCTCATGTGTGTGTGTGTGTGTGTGTGTGTAGGATATAAAAAAACAGGTGTAAAACGAGGGTGGATCATGAGTAGTGTATGATAAAAATGGACATAAAATAGGGTTACTGTGTAATTCCATACAAAGTCAAGCTTCATAGGCTGATATATTTATTTATTCGGTTCTAACTGAATATGTAAGCACATAGGCCTACCATTCACTCGCATCGTGACATTATGTAAAACATTGACTGTAAAAACCTTTTCGATTTTATTAATGTAGTTCTTTTAAAGCATACTAATTACACAGTTAGCACAACCCTGTTTAAAGCATCATGGCAACACTATAATATTCATTGGCAAAACACAGCTAATTAAAATAGCGATTACATTTCCTTCAGTATTACATGCTTTTGATACATAATGCTAATAAAAAAATATATATATATATATATATATATATATATATATATATATATATATATATGCTTAACATCTGGTGAATATTCATACATTCATATCAAGACCTATTAACCCACTGGATCCCAGGGGTGCTGGGCGAGGCATGGCACTGGGTGGGTACAAAGCGTACTGCCCTCTGCATATCGGCTCATAGTTGCTAAACTCATAGGTCCCTACCCAGGGGTCCCTACTTTATAAAGACTTGACAAATCCCAATTCTGTCCAATATTCCAGACACTGGGCTCCATTGGATTAAAGGGACTGATAGGTTTGCCAGTCATTAACCCTTTGGATCCTAGGGGTGCTGGGCAAGGCATGGCACTGGGTGGGTACTAAGCGTACCGCCCTCCGCCTATCGGCTCATAGTCGCGAACTTCATAGGTCCCTACCCGGGGGTTCCCTACTTTATAAAGACTTGACAAATCCCAGTTCTGTCCAATATTCCGGACACTGGGCTCCAATGGGTTGATGCTGGCAATCTGAAACCCAGACAGAAGGAATGTATTCACTGTCTCATCGAATGGTTAGTGAAGCACCAGAACTCTTGCAGTTCCCGACCAGAAGGGCATATGTTCCTCACCTCTGAGTAGCCCAGGTGTGGTAGAAACTGAGGATTGAGGCTGTACCTGAGGATGTCAAAGCAGCAGTCCCGTGGCATATACTTACTGAACATGGGGATACCTGTGATATCAACCACGAGCCAATAATCATGAATATTGTGCTTTTTTATATCAGGCATCAACATAGTCAATGATAGCCAGACATACATCTCGCTAACATTCATCATTGTCCAGTCTATCATTTTTGGACTCTCTCTTATGTGTGAAGTTTCACCCTAATTGCAGCAGAATTCCCTGAATACATTTACTTCTTTCACAGTAAAATCCATCAATGCTATTGTGAAAGAAGCAAGGAAGAATTCCACAGCAGAAGATGGATTAGAAGGGAATTCTGGCTGCACATCAGCATTTGTGTCATTAAACACAGGTACCTCGGGCTGAAACCCTGTCCCTTCCTCCCAGGCAAATGTTTCGAACTAACCCACCCTTGGTTCCTGCCTTGTCTGCTGTGCAAGTGGCTTGCCCTGTGCCCTCCCATGGCCCCTAGCATGGCGATGTGGTGGCGAGTCCGCCGACTCATTACCAGATGAGGCAGGTGATGGTGATGGTAATGATGCTGGTGATAGTAATCATGGTGGTGATGGCGATGGTGATAATCACGGACAGGCCTGATGGTGATAATCATTGACCGGCCTGCTGGCCATAAACAGATTTATGACATGCACCTGCACCAACATACCCTGACGTACTTGGCTGTGGTGATGAGGCATGTGGTGAGGCAGGCCAGTGTGCCGAGGCATGTGGTGAGGCAGGCTGGTAAGTCGAGGCAGTTGGTGAGGCAGGGCACTTGGTGAGGCAGGTCAGTGGGGCTAGGAATGTAGTGTGGCAGGCAGGTGTGGCAAGGCAGGTAGTGAGGCAGGCCGGCATGGCGAGCACGTGGTGAGGCAGGAACAGATGCAGGCTGTGTGGGAGGGGCTAATGTTGAGGGAGGATGTGTGGAAATTTCCACAGTAGGCTGTGACTCACACCGTGGTGCACCGCTCAGCCTGTGGCATTTCCTCCTCTTGCCATCCTCCACCTCCTCCCTTTCTTCACTCCCTATCTCCTCTTCCATCCTGTCCACTGTGCAAATATCCTTCTCTGCAGGATCATCAATATCATCTGACCCTTTTTCATCATCAGAAAAGGCTAATGATTATGCAGAGGGAAGACATTGCTGCACAGTGGAGAACTCACAGTCACCCTCCTCATCTGATGCACACATTTCCACACTCAGCATGATGAGATCACCTTTGTCAGAATGGGAGTCACTTTCCCCACTCACTATTGGTGATAATGGCAGGTCTAATTCCCTCCTTATGACATTATTACTAAGGGCTTTCCTTTTGGGGCCTTTAGACTTCATTGGTGTTGAAGTCGGCTGCTGTGGGTGCTCACCCAGGGATCCTGACACAGGAAAAACTTCTTGCATAGGTCTGTCCATGATGGAGATATGCAGACAACTGGAGTGTGGCTGGGATGCATGCCAGAGGGTTGCCAGTGGCCATGTGTGGTGGTGATAACCAAATGAATATTCAAACAAGGGCACAAATTACTAGATCATGTATACATGTCATCCGCAAGGCCCTGGGAGGACATGTATACATGACACCCGGATGGGATGGGTTAATGTTACAGATGTAATTCAGTACTGGGTAACACAAAACAACACATTTGATTCAGGTAAAACAACCAACTTTCGAACTTTGGTGAAACTTGTAGATTTACCTGAGGCTTTTATCAAGAATCCAAAAACAAAGAAAAAAATTGAGGGGGACGGCCCACATCTCATCATAAAAAAACAAAACAAAGCTTTAAGAGGTGGGACTCATATGAAGTCATTCATTACAGCCTGCAATAAGAGTCTGCCTTGACATCTCAAGCAGTCTGGATGTCTGTGGGAGAGGCTTGCAAGTCCATGATTGATTAAGGGGAATATATTTGGCCCATGCTCTCGCTAGACATAGGGCCACGATTTTCAACTCCCTTTTTGATATATATAACATACTAGTTGGAGCTCTAACAGAGGATTACTATAGGCAAGATAGATTTAGATTATTTCTCTCTAAGTCTAAATGATAAGGATACAGACACCCAACTTCAGCTTTAGCAACAGTACCTTCACTGTAGAGAGGTGGCTTTCCAATTTTTGTTTGTCAAGTCTTTCCTGGATGATCTTCGAGCCATATGACAAGATTTGTAATTTACCCACTTAGGAAAAATAGAAAGGGTGAATTCCCCTCCCAGTTACAACCTTGAAAGAGGTAGGTTTATTGGTTACCACTCGCTATAAAAGGAGGCCCCCAGGAGCTCAGCACCATTCTTCATTCTCTACACTCACTCACACTTAAAAGATCAGGATGGAAGCTGGGAGTACTTTCATAAACACAGTACGTGAATAAGTAACGGACACTCAGTATGATATCAGTGATAATGCCATTTGTTGTATTGTGAATCCAGTGGGAGAACGAAATTATGGCCTTTGTGCCATAATTTCTGAAAATGACCCTTATGCTAATCTATACTCCACTCGAAAGCCCCTTTATTATATAAACAGTGCCTGGGTCACATCACAGGATAAAGTTGGGTCCGTCAGAATTTTCAGAGAAACAAACAGACCCTTTATAATTACTTTGACCCTAGAGTACTAAACTTGGGTTTAATATACCTGATGCGTATGACGTCATTCGTGTTACACAGCGATACCGCCAAGCCAGTGTGCTGGAACCCTCGGTACCCTCAGGGTTCCCCAAGTGCTCAAGGAGGTAGGTCACATCGTGCTGCTGCTTGGCTGGGAATTGTCCATAGTGATGTGTTCAGGTATAGTGTACCCGAGTTTAGTGATAACTGACCAGTGACATACTTGGGTATGTTATACGAGCGTTTGGTGCTAATAACCCCCTTGGAGCAGAGCCAGAAGTGCTTGGAGAGGTTTGGGGAAGTTTGGGGTAACTTGGTGGAGCGGGATTTTTTTTGTAAATTTTTTCCAAAAATTTGGTGACAATTATACAGTGTTGGATGTTTTTTCTAATTTTCCCTAAAATACCTCATTTATAGTAATTAACTCATAAGCTTGGAAACACCCGTACCTGGACATTCTTGAGTGCGTGCGATACACCCACATCTGGCCCAGACCTACTTCCCAAAGTGGGACAGATTGTAGGTCACAGCGACGCCTGTCAACCCCTTCTCACCGTCTCCCTGGTCAGTCACCTGCCTGTCACGATTGAGGGTGGATGTGGCAAGCAGTGACGGAAGTAGTCTACCTCCAACCATACTGTTGCAATACATGCTATGTTCTACGTTATATTTTTATGGCTAGGAGAGTCTGAGTGTATAAAAAATAAATAAATAATAAGTAAGAAATTATATATATAAAAAAATAAACATTTTAGGTTCTTCAAACTCATGTAATTTTCCCAAGGAATATGAACTCGTGTCATTTTCCTCAGGTAAATGACACGAGTTTGTATAAAAAATATCAATCATAAAACAAAATGATAAAAAATACCCTCGATGTACTTCCATAACCAACCACCTCTCATCATTCAGTTGTTTACCACTGAGCTACCACGGCCCTTGGAAATGAAAGACATTCAGACCATAGTTTCCCATATGCCTTTCAGTGGGAAAAAAAAAAAAAAAAAGTATAATGAGACTCTTCAACCATTTTGCGATTTACAGCTAGCTATTATCTCATGTACAGTTATGTGTCTATATGACTTGACCATAACCTTGAAATCCATAGTCATGCTTATTAAATTCAGTACTGTACAGTTTCAAATGAATCTGAGGAAGGCAAGATAATTTACCTGAACCTTGACCTCGCTTTATTGAAACCACCCTTATATAAGCCACCACAGTATAATAATGACAGCAGTTTGGCCAGCTGTTATCCCATCCATATGTATGTGTGCCTATATGACTTGAACATAACTCTTTCATCCATATCCATGTCTTCCGTACTATACAATGTCAAAGGAATGCGAGGAATGCAGAAAATCTGAAACTTAACCTCGCTAAAGTGACAACCCCGATACATCACCCACATTATTTTTGAACAATAGGCTTCCTCGACCTCATGCGACAACAGACTTTTAGTCATCTTCTATAATCACATCTCATGAGTATGGAAAGAGATTTATGACAAAGGAAATAGGTGCAATTCACTCTGCACACTTGATTTACGGCAGCCCCGCCTTCGTCCGTTTATCCCTAACCCCCACCTGCCCTGTGGTGACCTAAGCGAGCCCCGTCTTTGTCTCATGTCTGCCACCGGTGTTCTCTCTCGCTCTCGCTCTCTCTCTCTGGTTTTTATTATCACCATTGATGTTAACATACTTTATTCCCTTATTTTTTCACGGTACACATCAGCCTCATTATCAGTACACCCGATTTTTCCCCTATGCTTTGTATATCCATTTCACATATTCTTCATTAATTATATATATATATATATATATATATATATATATATATATATATATATATATATATAGTGTGTGTGTGTGTGTGTGTGTGTGTGTGTGACCTAAGCGAGCCCCGTCATTGTCTCATGTCTGCCACCGGTGTTCTCTCTCGCTCTCGCTCTCTCTCTCTGGTTTTGATTATCTCCATTGATGTTAACATACTTTAGTCCCTTATTTTTTCACGGTACACATCAGCCTCATTATCAGTAATAATCTGATTTTTCCCCTATGCTTTGTATATCCATTTCACATATTCTTCATTAATTATATATATATATATATATATATATATATATATATATAGATATATATATATATATAGAGTGTGTGTGTGTGTGTGTGTGTGTGTGTGTGTGTGTGAGAGAGAGAGCACGGGCGTTTTGCTTGAGGGGCGTGGTGTAGCCAGTGGGCTTTTTTCTCATTTTTCACAGTACACATGAGCTTTTTCAACATAATTCCCCCTTTTTCCCCCATGATTTGTGTTTGCACCGACATACACAGTTTAGTGGCTGCTCAGGACACACACACACACACACACACACACACACACACACACACAACAAGTTCTCAGTGTCACTAATTAGCTAGCAAACATCCCATCCAAGAGACATCGCTTTGACATAAAACTGTTTGACATAAAACTGTGAAACTGTGAGACAGGATTTGTACTCGACATGATCATGTACACAGGCACATAGATACACCAAAGGTCAGCAAGAATGACCCCATGGGCACGTCTGGTGCTGTCGTCAAAAGGTGATAGGAGACTACATGGGTTGGGGTCATATTCTTTACACTGACGGTTGGTATACTAGCCCTGCTCTCTGTCAGTTCCTACGTGACAACAAAACTGGGTCATCTGGAACTGTACGGACATACAGGAAGTTTATGCCAAAGGTCAAAGGAGAGAAGACCCTGCTTGATACCCCAGCTCGGGTGATACACCAGATGATGAAGAGGCAGCTCAAGCCCACCACGAGAGAAGCTGGAAGCAACGAAAGGGACGGAAAAAGAGGGACCTATTCATCTACAGCGAGAAGTTCGGCAAGGTTGTCACTTTCAGGTTGAATGACGGGCGTGCAATGCACCTACTCTATATGTGTGTGTGTGTGTGTGTGTGTGTACAAGTGTTGTATAGGTGGGTAAGAATCTGGGTGAAGAGATGAGAAAGGATGGATGGGAAGGAAAGAGGGGTGATGTTTTGAGTTTGGGGGGGTGGGGTGAGGAAACTTAAAACATCACCCCTCTTTCCTTTCCATCCATCATTTCTCCTCTCTTTACCCAGATTCTTACACACCTGTACAACACTTGTATGCACACACACATAGGTACAAATCACACACACACACACACACACACACACAGATACAAATAAAGTGCACACACACACACACATACATAGATACAAATCACACACACACATACATAGATACAAATCACACACACACACATACATAAATGCAAATTACACCCACACACCCACACAGACAAATCGCACACACACACACACACACACACACACACACACACACTGTACTGTCTTTGCATATACTGTATAGTACAGTATAATACACTTGTGTAATATTATAATATACTCGTGTATCAGTAGTACTTTCTTTCCAGGTCCTTTTTATGCTAATTTATGTACTACAAGTCTGTAAGTCATTTGTATATTTGTCATACTATTCAATTTCACGTTTTGTAATTTTTATTATCTTCCATCCTTCTTTCCTTCCATCCTCTTCTGTCACTGTATCCTTCATTCTTTCCTTGTCCTTCTGCCTACGGGTGACTTTACACTCCCTCTTCTGTCTTTCTTTCCTTTATTCTTTCCTTTTCCTCCTGCCTGTGGGTGGCTCTACACTGAGTGACAAGCCAAATGGTTTCCTGTTCACCAGCAAACCATTTACTACGCTGGGTGGTAACTGTCACGAATCAATTCGCGACATTTCCTTTTTGTGAGAAGCCACGAACTATTAGTGGAAAACTCACTGTGTATCGCTCAGTTAACCGTTTCTCTCTCCATTTCGGGGTATACTTTTCAAATAATTCGTCACTTTCAAAAGTGACCGATTTAATGCACGTCACTAAGTGCGCTACTGAGCGATACAATTGTTTCTTTATCGTTCGCCTCTGCTTGCATAAACCGTTAGCCACGCCTTCTTCCGGTGGCTCGTGCTTCCTGCCCATACATTATTTGAATTCAGTTTTGTGTTTGCTGTGACGGAGAAAAGGTCCTGTGCTCCAAGAAGTGTGAGAGGTCGCTAGCACCCAGGCTCCACTGAGACAGTATCAAGTCCTCCCACCTTAGTGGTGATACATAGTATTCATCGACTGGTATTTCTTTTGTGTATTTTGTAGTTTTAAGAGCTTAGTTAAGGTGTTTTTCCCTAGGCGTAAGTATTTAGCTTTTGTGTGAGTGAGCGAGTGCGTCTCATTTAATTGATTTGAAATGTAACGTTAAATTTATTCTTTTGTGATTAATAAATTTAACAGTTCTATTTCTTGAGCTTAATGTAGAGTAAAAATCTTGTTTCATTTCTCCATTATTAAGCTTATTTCCCATATAGCTCCTAGCTTGCATAAACGTTTGCTTTCATAACTGGTACTTAGACCAGTCTTGTATTAACTTAAAATCCGTTGTGCCAGGAGTTAATGCATCAGCAAGAACCTGATGTTATTATTATTAGTATTAGTTATTTATTGTCAGGGGTGATGTAACTTTCTCCAGAGGCTAACAGTACAGTAAGTCAGCAATTGTGAGTAATTAGTCTCTGCTGTGTACTGTTGAGGAAGTTTATAAATTCTCGTTCTCAGAGAATCGTGCTAAGCCAACGTAAAGTAATCGTTGCTTGATGTAGCAAGACAACCATTGTCTCTGCTCTTCAATATTATTGAATATTATCAATTTAAATAATATTTAACCATTTATATCAAAATTACAGATCTATTTTAAAAACCCCGTGACAATTGGCGACCTCATTCCAGGATATTAACTCCTAGCTCTAAAGCTATTCACGAGATAGTGCTCACTCATTCATATTTAGGTATTTATCATTAAAGTTTATAGGCACAAGCTTACTGGTGTTTACCGTTAATTTAGCAAGTGAGTTTTTGCTTTATAAATCAATAGAGTACGTAACTCTAGTTTATTTTTGGTAACGCCAGACGATTTTATTCGCTCCTGGGAAGTCGGCGTACCCATTGTGTTTATTATTGAGTCTTCCCAGTCATTTACATTTTTGATTTATTTTTGCCAGTTAACTAGATAAGACTGGTCACCACTAGCTTGTGTCTGTATTCTTTACTTGTGTTTATTAGTATTCGTCGCTAAGCAGTCAGTACTCAATTTCGGTTACTTAGTAAATTGAGCTAGCATCATGGCTACAGCTGTATATGTACAGGAAGCCAAAGATATTGGTCTCACAGACCCAGAGAAAATACAGAGTTACGTTCTCTCACGGTTCAATTACGAGCAAGAACGTGAGAAAGATGCTCGTGAAGAGCGTAGGATTCAGCGCGAATGCGAGCGAGAACAGCGCGAATGCGAGCGAGAACAGCGCGAATACGAGCGAGAACAGCGTGAGGAACGTGAAAGAGAGCGTGCTTATGAACAAGAGCAGCGTGAGAAAGAGCGCGAATACGAGCGAGAACAGCGCGAACACGAGCAGAAACAACGCGAGCTCGAGTTAGAAAAAGAGCGACAACAGCGCGAACATGAGCAAAAACAGCGCGAACTCGAACTAGTACAAGAGCGAGAACAGCGCGAATACGAGCGGGAACAACGAGAACACGAACGTGTCGAGCGAGAAGCACGAGAAAAACATGAACTTGAAGTGCTGAAGCTCAAGCGAGATTCCTTGGCTTCAGACACGTCTGCTGCAGTTGGTCCAAGCTCCACGAGCTTTCTCCTGCACATGTCCTGGCGACCCCACGCATCAAGCTTCCTTCATACAAGGAAAGCGAGCGAATCGAGCCGTACATAGCTCGTTTTGAGGACATGGCAGACATGTATCAACTGGATGAGGCAGCTAAGCGGATCCAATTTCTTAGTTTATTTGAGGGCCCTGCCCTCGATATTCTCCACAGAATTCGTGGAGACAATCTCACATATGAGATGATGAAAGCTGCACTCATTAAGGCGTATGGTCTCACAGTAGACGACGCCAAAGTTCAGTTCATGCGAGCTCGTCTCCAAGACAAGGAGACAGCTGTTCAGTTCCTCGATCGTCTCACAGCTTACTTAAATGAGTGGATGGAGAAAGATGAAACTCCTTCCACGCGTGAGGGGATAATTGACCTTATGCTGCGTACACAGCTAGAGAGGTCGTGGCCTGCTGAGCTCATAGCACAGCTTAAGATCTGCCAGGTGAAAGATGCCAGCCAAATGGCAGAGAAGGCTGACGCATTCTTTACTGCATACGGGTATCAAGCTCGTAAGCAAAACACCTGGAACAGAAAACCTGATAAGTCTGGGAAGCCGTCTCAGACTGAATCCCAGCACCAAGGCCGTTCTCAGAGTAATGGTCAAGGTCCAAAACCGCAGTGGAAGGACCAGGGGCAAAACACTCAGAAACCTGAGTGGAAGCGGTACAACAAGTACCCTAACCAGCAGCAGTATCAGCCACGCAACCGACCGTCGGGACAAACTTTTCCACCACCAGCTCAAAAGAGGCAGGAAGCGAATGCAGCCTTCATTCCTCAGCAGCAGCCTGGTGGTCACGTCCCTACCAGTGTGGGTACTTCCCCACAGTTCACAAGTCCCACAGTGACAGTGAACCCCCCTCCACAGATGGCCAATGTTCCATCTTCCCAATATAACCCTCAAGGCACAATGTTTGCCACATCAATTCAGCAGCCTCATGAGTGGCTAGCTGCTTCCTCCACAGGCCCTCCCACAGGTGACAGTACCTTCCTGGTTCAGCCAGGGTTTGTGGGAGACATTCCTGTGAAGGTCCTGAGAGACAATGGTTCCTCAGGTTGCTCTGTCAAGCAGAGTCTAGTTCGGCCTGAGCAGTATACAGGTCGACAGATCCATGCAAGCCTTATTGATGGATCAGTGAGATTGTTCCCTGAGGCATGTATCCAGGTGGCATCTCCATTTTATACTGGTATGACACTTGCAGTTGTCATGCCAGAGCCTCTATTTGACTTGATAGTAGGCAATATTCAAGGAGCCAAGGATAGTTGCTCCGATGATGGCGCCACTCAGACTTCGGCTGCTGCGGTAACACGAGCCATGGCTGAGGCTCCAGATTGTGTCACCCCAGTGATCATTGAATCGCCGCAAGATCTGATGTGCAGTCAACTTGTTGTACAAGAACAACATTCTGACCCGACACTTGCTACCGTGCGGAACAAACAAAAGGGTCAAGTGATTAAGTATTCACGGGGAGGTCGAGCCAAGTTCCTTCGCAAACAAGGACGGCTCTACCGTGAGTCACGAACACCCGAGGGCGAGGTTCGACTGCAGTTTGTCGTTCCCGCCAAGTACCGCCCAGCAGTGTTACAATGGGGTCATTGTCCAGCCTCAGGAGGTCACCTGGGCAAAAGGAAGACCCAGGGCCGTATCCGAGCTGACTTTTTCTGGCCAGGGATGGGACGGGACATAGATAGTTTTGTCTGTTCTTGCAGTGTGTGCCAAAGTATCACCACTAATCAGGGACATGCCCTTCCTGTGCCATTTGTAACCACACCTGTAATCTCTGAGTCAGTTGAGAGACAGGGTAGTGGTGAAGTGGGTGCAGACCTGACGTCTCGCCCATTGGCCCCACAGGACACATTATGTCCAGGGCCTGTACATACATATTATGTACCGTAGGTTAAGGGGGAAGTTGAGAGGCGACTTGAGGCTATGGAAGACCCAAGTTTGCATAAGGATTCTCAGCTTCCCGGTACTAATAGAAGTATCGTAGGTTAAGGAGGAAGTTCGAGAGAGAACTCCGCAGAGGCGACTTGAGGCTATGGAAGACCCAAGTTTGCACAAGGATTCTCAGCTTCCCAATACTAATATAAGTATTATAGGTTAAGGGGGAAGTTCGAGAGAGAACTCCGCAGAGGCGACTTGAGGCTATGGAAGACCCAAGTTTGCACAAGGATTCTCAGCTTTCCGGTACTAATATAAGTATTATAGGTTAAGGGGGAAGTTCGAGAGAGAACTCCGCAGAGGCGACTTGAGGCTATGGAAGACCCAAGTTTGCACAAGGATTCTCAGCTTCCCGATACTAATATAAGTATTATAGGTTAAGGGGGAAGTTCGAGAGAGAACTCCGCAGAGGCGACTTGAGGCTATGGAAGACCCAAGTTTGCACAAGGATTCTCAGCTTTCCGGTACTAATATAAGTATTATAGGTTAAGGGGGAAGTTCGAGAGAGAACTCCGCAGAGGCGACTTGAGGCTATGGAAGACCCAAGTTTGCACAAGGATTCTCAGCTTTCCGGTACTAATATAAGTATTGTATTGTAGGTAAAGGGGGAAGTGAGAACTCTGCAGAGGCGACTTGAGGCTATGGAAGACCCAAGTTTGCACAAGGTTTCTCAGCTCTCCGATATTAATATAAGTACTGTAGGTTGAGGCACAGGTTGAGGACCCGTGTGCGGTTCGAGGCTATGGAAGACCCGAGTTTGCACAGGGATTCTCAACTTGCCGATCATAATCGTGTGCTAAAATTAATGGCGACCTCGAGTGTACTTTTCATAGCATGTACTGACTGCTAGCCAGAGAGAGTAATTGTAACATAATAAGAATTTTGTCCCATTGACACTTTTGATGCTCCACCTCAATTGGTTTTGCAGGTTCAGCAATGGGTGTAGCAGTTTTGCTGTGCGGACCAGCTGATCGTCTGCCGCACGCTGCCGCCTCTTCTCCTCTGCCTCCTTCGTCGCCATAATATTATTTACTGTGTCATTTTACACGTAGGTACAGTTACACTACAACTGTCACACCTACACTGTGTACTACATACACCACGCTACACAACAATTAGTTGTCAGTGTAAATGTAGCGAATTTTCGCTCAGTTTGACCTGAGTACAGGATTTTCACCGTCGTCACGGAGTTTTTCCCTCAAGCTTGCTTCTATTAACGTAAATACGAGGTTTTTTCACTCACTGGCGACTGCGATTTTCTCCTGTAGCAGGATAGCACACACACCACAGTGTGAATCTTGTGTGACTGAGTTAGGATTTATATGTATGTATATTGAAATCTTTCTTCTGAAGGAAGAAAGATTTAATTTTCATGGGGCGTAATGTCACGAATCAATTCGCGACATTTCTTTTTGTGAGAAGCCACGAACTATTAGTGGAAAACTCACTGTGTATCGCTCAGTTAACCGTTTCTCTCTCCATTTCGGGGTATACTTTTCAAATAATTCGTCACTTTCAAAAGTGACCGATTTAATGCACGTCACTAAGTGCGCTACTGAGCGATACAATTGTTTCTTTATCGTTCGCCTCTGCTTGCATAAACCGTTAGCCACGCCTTCTTCCGGTGGCTCGTGCTTCCTGCCCATACATTATTTGAATTCAGTTTTGTGTTTGCTGTGACGGAGAAAAGGTCCTGTGCTCCAAGAAGTGTGAGAGGTCGCTAGCACCCAGGCTCCACTGAGACAGTATCAAGTCCTCCCACCTTAGTGGTGATACATAGTATTCATCGACTGGTATTTCTTTTGTGTATTTTGTAGTTTTAAGAGCTTAGTTAAGGTGTTTTTCCCTAGGCGTAAGTATTTAGCTTTTGTGTGAGTGAGCGAGTGCGTCTCATTTAATTGATTTGAAATGTAACTTTAAATTTATTCTTTTGTGATTAATAAATTTAACAGTTCTATTTCTTGAGCTTAATGTAGAGTAAAAATCTTGTTTCATTTCTCCATTATTAAGCTTATTTCCCATATAGCTCCTAGCTTGCATAAACGTTTGCTTTCATAACTGGTACTTAGACCAGTCTTGTATTAACTTAAAATCCGTTGTGCCAGGAGTTAATGCATCAGCAAGAACCTGATGTTATTATTATTAGTATTAGTTATTTATTGTCAGGGGTGATGTAACTTTCTCCAGAGGCTAACAGTACAGTAAGTCAGCAATTGTGAGTAATTAGTCTCTGCTGTGTACTGTTGAGGAAGTTTATAAATTCTCGTTCTCAGAGAATCGTGCTAAGCCAACGTAAAGTAATCGTTGCTTGATGTAGCAAGACAACCATTGTCTCTGCTCTTCAATATTATTGAATATTATCAATTTAAATAATATTTAACCATTTATATCAAAATTACCGTGATATTATAAAAACCCCGTGACAGTAACCATATAACCAAATTTTGGCACCTGGTGGTTCAGTGGGTAATTATTGCGCTCCAGTCGGATTGAGCCGGTGAAGGTTTATATCCAAGGGATTGTTGGGGTTGATTGCTCATGTAATGCCATCAGGGATGAATGAGGCTGGTCACTCTCATCTAAAATGTCGAGACCAACTGCCTAGCCCCGGGCTCCTACGCTCCTCTTGGGGCAATGTAGGATTGGATGATGGATGGATGGAGTACTTTCTTTACATGCCTTTCTTATGTGTCTTCCTATTGCCAGACGCCGTAATCCCGTTAGGGGTAGCCATTTGACTTTGATTTAGTTGTTTTACGGAGAGGGGCACTAACCCTCCACCAACCCATTTATTGACACGTAGGGAGCACGTCTAGTTTGGTTATATGGTTACCACCTAGCGTTATAAATGATTTCTTGGCTTACAGGAAACCATTAGGCTTGTCACTCAACGTAAAGCCACCTGTAAAGGAAAAAAAAGCAATAAGAAGTGACAAGAAATATGGGAGAAATAGGAAGACAGGAGGGCAGTCACAGAAAAAGAATGATAAAGGCTAAGGAAGAAGTAGGCAGCATTACATCAAGTGAATGGATGATGCTCGCCACCATCTACCAAATTATATACTACAAGTCTGTAAGTCACTGCTGTGTTTGTCATACTACTCAGTTATGTTTTGTAATTCATGTTATCATGCCCCATTTTGTGCTAACTTATTTACTACAAGTCTGTAAGCCATTTTTATGTTTTATTTGGCATACTATTCCAGTATATGTTATGTTCTGTGTTATATTTTTATTTCGCGATTTACAGCTTGCTATTATCCCATGTACAGCTATGTGTCTATATGACTTGACCATAACCCTGTAATCCATAGTCATGCTTATTACATTCAGTACTGTACAGTTTCAAATGAATCTGAGGAAGGCAGGATAATTTACCTGAACCTTGACCCCGCTTTATTGAAACCACCCTTATATAAGCCACCACAGTATAATAATGACAGCATTTTAGCCAGCTGTTATCCCATCCATATGTATGTGTGCCTATATGACTTGAACATAACTCTTTCATTCATATCCATGTCTTCCGTACTATACAATGTCAAAGGAATGCGAGGAATGCAGGAAATCTGAAACCTGAGCTAGCCCCGTCGTTCTCCTATCTCCCACCGGTGTTCTCTCTCTCTCTCTCTCTCTCTCTCTCTCTCTCTCTCTCTCTCTCTCTCTCTCTCTCTCTCTCTCTTCATCAGTACACCCCTTTTTTCCCCCTATGATTTGTTTCCATACCCATATCCACGTGTTTTTCTTGTGTGTGTGTGTGTGTGTGTGTGTGTGTGTGTGTGTGTGTGTGTGTGTGAGAGCACGGGCGTCTTGCGTGAGGGGCGTGGTGTAGACAGTGGGCTTTTTTCTTTCTTTTCACAGTACACATGAGCTTTTTCATCAGCATCTCGCTTTTCCCCCAGTGGTTTGTGTTTGCACCGACTTACACACTTTAGAGGCTGGTCAGGACACACACACACACACACACACACACACACACACACACACACACACACACACACACGACAAATTCTTAGTGTCACTAACTAGCTAACTTGTGAACATACCAGGGCATTTTAGTATGCTATTATCAGGTGTACAGTTATGTCGATGTGTCGGTGTGACTAGAACATCACCATATCACTCATATCCATGCCATGTCCATATCCACATATTGTTCTTATATTCTACGGTCCACATCAGCCACGTACTTTATCAGTACACCCATTTCCCGATGTGGTTTAAATTTGTATCGGTGTATTCAGTTTATTTTACGGTTCGCTCTGATGCTCCACTTTCCCTCACACTCGGTAAATGTAGGATGCTTTATGTCACCAATTTCTCTAACTTTTGTTCACAACTTCGCCATTACCACGGAGTTTTAGAAAAAAAAAAAAAATGTTTACCAGAGGATACAGAGATATATGGCGAGTACACTGATATATATTTCATGTTTTGCGAAAGCTGAGTTTTGGCGAGATAGCCGCACAGGCAAAGGGTTCCATTCAACTAAATACCTCAGCCAACAGGTTAAGTGTTACTAACCGTTTAGGTAATATTAAGATGCCTTGAATTTAGTGTGTAAGTGATAGCTTTAATAAATTTGCATATTTACTTTTTTTTTTTTCCAAACTCGGGTATAATAACCCATGTTTAGTTGCACTGTGACAGGCATTGAAATTTAGTGGTCTAGCCCACTGGGGACCTGGCTGTGAGAGACCAACTAGTTTGCCCAAGATTAAATAAAAAAGTCTTCTATTATTACATTCAGGGTCTCCAACTGGACATTCTGACTGGATGTGTGGGCAACTTAGCTGTGTGTATTGAAGAGCTAAAATGTATCCTACCTGATTCAGGTATTAAAAAATTATATATACCTGCGGGAACTGGAAGTGGTCTGGGTGGGAATATGTGGTCTTTAAAATATCTTCCTTCCTTTGAGAAGCTGGCAAAGTACCGTAAACATATCAATATAAATTGTACAGTAATTGATAGGAGAAATGTCTCTGCTCATTAACCTGCACTTGGAGTATGTGAGTAGCATCCACCACAACATAACATCCACTACCACACCATCCACCACATCAACCACAAACTTTACCACAGCCTCCTCCCCACGAAGAGGTGTGGCTGGAGGATCCAATATTTCTGTCCCTTCTCCAGCACAAACCACTGCAGCAGCAGCAGCAGCAGTTGCCCCTCCTCCAGCACAAACTATTGCAGCAGCAGCACCACCACCATGGACAACGCAAAGAGCCGCAAAAAAGACCTGCAGCGGCTTCAGAGGAAGAGGAACCACTAAGTATCATTAATAAAAATGAATATAGATGAAAATGTTAACATTTCAAATATATATATATATATATATATATATATATATATATATATATATATATATATATATATATATCTATTGCCAGACGCCTCAATCCCGTTTGGGGTGGCCACAAACAAATCGCCTCCAAGTCGCCCTGTCCCCCGCCATTTCACTTCCCTGCTCCCAACTCACACCCCTCTCTCTCATATACCTCTCCACCCCATCCCTCCATCTCATCCTCGGTCTCCCCCTCCCTCTTCCACCCTCCACCTCACTCACATACACTCTCTTCGTCAGTCTTTCACCCTCCATCCTCTCCACATGGCCAAACCACCTCAGTGTGTTCCTCACAACGCTTCCTATCACATCCACATCAACACCACAACGCTCCTTTATATCCTCATTCGTCAGCCTGTCTCTCCACGTGACTCCACAGGCTCCTCTTAAATAACTCATTTCCACTGCTCTCACTCTTGACTTGTGTCCTTCCAACAATGTCCAAGCTTCACTTCCGTACGTTAGAGTTGGTATCACAATACTGTCATGTAGTAACTTTTTTACTTCCATGCTCACTTCCCTGTTTCTTATCACTGCTTTCAAGGAACCAGCAACCTTTCTTCCCTGCTGTACCCTTTCAAGCACTTCACCCTCCAAACCTCCATCCTTACTCATCACACTACCCAAATACTTAAACGTACTCACATTTTCCAATTCCTCACCATCCAACCTCGCTATACATTCACTGACTTCACCTCTCTCAAAGACCATCACTTTACTCTTCCCTACATTCACCTTTAGGTTCCGTTTCTTACACACTCTCTCAAACTCATCCACCAAGCCTTGCAGCTCCCCTTCGTCTTCACTCAACAACACAGTATCATCTGCAAACAACAGTACAGGGAGTTTCCAAACACTATCCTCTCTCACCAGGGCCACTCCAACATCCACTACCCTACCTTGTACCTCTTTTATTACCCCATCCATGTACAGATTGAACAACCATGGAGACATGACACATCCCTGTTTCAAACCAACTTTCAAAGAGAAAAATTCACTTAGTTCACCATCCACACGCACTGCAGCCTTCGCACCATCGTACATACTCTTCACAGCATTCAACAACTTCCCACCTACTCCATATATTCTTAACACTTTCCACAATCCTTGTCTATCCACCCTGTCATATGCTTTCTCCAAATCCATGAAAGCCGCATACAACTTCTTTCCCTTCTCTAGAAACCTTTTCCACTAAAGATCTAAGAATGAATATCTGATCTACACAACCTCTTCCCTTCCTAAAGCCTCCCTGTTCTTCTCCAACTAATTTCTCTGTTCTTTCTCTAACTCTGTCTATAAGTATCCTACCATACACTTTTCCTATTATACTAAGAAGACAAATGCCCCTATGATTACCACACACTTCTTTTTCCCCTTTTCCTTTGTACAAGGGAATAATTATACCTGACTTCCAATCCTCCGGGACTCTACCTTCCTCCCAGGCCAATCTGCACATCTTCCACATCCATTCTACTACTATCTCTCCCCCATGCTTCAGCATCTCACCACACACTCCATCAATTCCTGGGGCTTTCCCCGATTTAACTTTCTTCATTGCTTCCACAACCTCTATCCTACTGATTTCTTCCTGTCTTCTCACCTCCCTCCTTCTCCCAGCCATTCCCCAGCCACTTATACTCGCATTACTTCCATCCTCTACGTTCAACAATTCCTTAAAGTGTTCTCTCCATCTGCTCACTTTTTCTCCCTTCTCCACTAGTAATCTACCATGTTTATCTTTCACTCCCCTGCTAACTTCACTTCCACCCTGTCTTACTCTTTTCACTTCTCTCCAGAACATTTTCTTACAGTCCCTCCACTTTACATATATATATATATACATATATATATATATGTATATATACACTTATATATATATATATATATATATATATATATATATGAAGATTCTCCTGCCTAGCAAGAAACCAGAAATGGTAGCTGTTATATTAAAGTTGCCATAAATCGATAAAGATTTTAAAGGAAAATAGACACTGCTGACAAATTAAATTACCCCAATTCTACTTATGAAATTAAGCCTTCATCAAAGCTAAGCATACCCAAATCTGATGACTAACAGTAGTTTGTAAGATGTTCTTGGTTGATGGTATATAATTCTGAGTACCGAAAAACCGAATTATTTAAGAAATTAAGACTTGACAAAACTATGGCATATCCACTCTTGATTAGTAATTGTATTTAATCATAGTAGCCTGTAAGTTGTTCTTGGGTGATAGTATGTAATTCTAATTACTGTTGTGTGTTTTTTAATAGAAATTCGTATGTAAGTTTTTAATAAAGTGAAAAACACGATTTATAAATCACTAGTTTTCTTCACCTATAAAATTGCGAGTTACAAAAACAGATGGGACTTCCGTCCTCATGGAAGATGATAAGATTATGTCTGTGAATGCAGTATTATATACAATATTTACATCTGCATCTGTGTTTTTTAAATGGGATTCAGGTTGAAAATAACAATAAGGATAATTATGCAGCCTCTATAAAATCGCTCATAACTATTGGTCCCTTCAAAGTCGGGACTACTGGTAAAAACTGTATTTACTTCATGATGAAAATTGTAGTGGGATAGGACATACTTATACTAAAAGCCAATTCGTAAGCCTCAGTGATCAGGGAAAAAGGTTTCTTACTTCAACTAAGGAACATGGATTGCATCTATATACTCCACTACTGATGGACTTAATGGACTGGATGGATATTTACTTGATAACGTTGACGTCAATGTTCAAGGTGAATTTGCTAATCCGAGCTTTATTATCAACACTCATCAAGATGAGGGCAATATGAAGGTCCACATAGCTTTGTGTAAACTATGGGTTACTCGTGTCTTTCTTCAGCCGATGGCTACAGCTGCACTTAATGCTTCGTTATCTGATCCAGGCTCATTTGTGGAGTATGTGTATAATAAGCAGGTGGTAAAATCACACGTTATTGCACAAAATCAAAGTTCAATTACTGTTGACAACCCTTGGGGGAACTGTATTTGTGCATAGTTGATATGGAGGTGTTATTAGGATCGTATAATATGAATCCTTTGTATATTACTCATGCTGACTTGTCAGGGCTTTCTGTGTCAATGGAAGAAGTCAGCATAACTTCACAGTCTCTTTTACTTATCAGTTCGCATCATTGTACCATTATACCTTGAAGACTCTAGGTCTTAATAGGGATCACTTAACTATGACGCCTATACCAAGGAATGAATGATTTTAGTTTGAGACCTATTACCTGAGAACGTTAAAGCCAGTGGCTCTAATCGTGTCCTGCTGATGTCTGGAGACACGCAAGGAATTCTAAGAATAAATAATGATCGGCAGATACATTCTGGTGTGAGAGCTTAAAGGAAAATGAAGGAACAAGAACTCGAAACTGTGATTCGTAAAAGTTACACTGGGTTAAGCAACCCTGGGGGGTGCTGCAGCTGATGAAATGATACATTTTAAAATACATGACAAACTTGACCCTGTGTTTATCATCACTAACATATTACCAGAGCTGGGCACCTCAATGTAAAATTCAACTCCTCAATCGCAATTCTGCAACCCTAACTTCCCCTTCCGCAATTCCGCAGTAACTTGGAATGTGCAGTTATGTTACCTCAATTACCTCAATACCGCAACCGCAGTCCAGTTTCACAATTTTCAATACAAAGTGCACAAACGGGGGGTAAATCTCTTGGTAATGTAGTGAATTATTGTGTTTATAATCTATTTATGACATTTATGATGTATTTTAAAATCGTCACCGATACCGGTACCTTGGTGTATTAACTGACAACTTACCCATTACAACCATCTTTCTCAGAACAGTAATTTTGTAAGGTACTGACTTATACTCAGGTGTATATCTATCACTTTTTATTTTGTATCCGAGTTACGGTATACCATGAAAATCTCGCAATACTAATATTATAATAATATAATCATATCCTTTATTAGAAAAATAATAATACAAAGAAAAGAAATAGCCTTTGTGCCACTCAGGAAGATCAATCTGACCAGCAGCAGAATGAAGTCTATGAACTTAAATAGATGATTCATAGAAACATGCTTACTGTTGCAGATAATAACTCAGTAAGACCATAAAAGCAGTACTTCCAGTGATCACCATTACATTAGTCCATAAGATCGTCATCTGTCAAACTGTGGAACAACTGCGCATGATGAGCTATGCGTGCCACAAAATTTACTGCCATGCTGGCTCATGGTATATCGTATCATTTCTCCTGGTATCGCCCAACTCTACTGGTAACTGATGCAGCGACGCCTCGCCCACCGCCGCTGCTGGCCGGGAATCCTGTTCAAGCTTGATATTCATGAGTCATGCTGTAGCCTGTGCTAACAGACACCGACCGCCACGTAGGAGATTGCAGACAGGATAGCGATTACGAAAGCGCTTCTGCAACGCAATACCGCAAGTTTCGGACGAGCTTGCCGCAATCGCAATTCCGCAGCTGAAATAATGCAGTCTGCTATTGCAGAAATTGCGGATTGTGGAAGTGATTGCGGAACCAGCTCTGCATATTACTCGCTTCAAAATCTGGAGATATTGGGTTACTGGGTTTGTTTTTTCAAAATGGTCACATCACATATTTCCTTCATTCATTTGGTCTTCTATCCAATTGGTACTCTGAACATTTTGTAACTTTTTAAAGAAGTCATAAAACATTTAAAATGTGCACACAACTCCACCTCCTGCAGAGGGTTTCTTCTTGTGTTTGCGGGGCTTATGAAATATTTTTCATACATGTCGTATGTACAGGGGGTGTAGATAGATAGATGATTGTAATGAAAAACAGCTCTGCAAACATAATTATGTCGAGAACGATAAATGGGTACTAAAATATGGGTATAAATACTTTCCTATGCTTCTCCATAACTGCTGATGCACTTTCTGTCTGAATAAATATACTTACAAAGAATGAGCATTTTGCCCGTGCAAGAATCTTCACTGAAGAGTGCAGTCACTGCATACTAGTAAGTATCAGTCCTTGCAGTTCCATAATAGGTGATGGGTGGGTGAATGACAGAACTTGGTAATAATCTAGAGATATAACATCTGGAGGTGAGACTCCAACAAACATATATGGGAAATGGAAGACACGGGTGTGTAAGATATCTTTGTGGGGGGATTTATGAAGTGTTCATTTTAGCGTATCTGAGTGATTTATTGGACTTTTTATTTTTCCTTGGGTACAAGCACAGGATATGACCAATGGACTGCCATCAAACTCGAGCAGAGTTATGCGAAATCCCCTTTCGCTGAACTGTGGTGTGATGAACATTTGGAAACACTGTGACCCACACAACATACCCATGATATTTTGCATTAAATATGCTGACCCACTGTACCTGAGTGATGGGCAGTGCCTATTATGTCCAAGATTAGAATGTAGGCAATAGGAAAACATTATTATTAAATGTCTTTAAATGTTTCAGTTTGTTTTAATTTGTCGTTTGTATGAAAAGACGTCTCTTAAATCAGATAAGTGTGGCGGTGTGTTAAATGTAGCTGTACAGTGTTTCTGACTGTGGTAACAGAGACGATAGGAAGAAATTAGGGAGAAAACATAATGAAGAGAGACGGGGGGGGGGACTATTCCATACTTTTTTTTTTTTTTCAGCACACTTACCTTGGTGAAAGTATCCTACCACAGTCAAGGTCAGGTAAAGCATCCAGGAAACGGATACGTCTGTTGTTTTATTTTGCGAGGTGAAAGATTCACGGATATGAAAGTTGGTTAAAATCACTCACTTGGGTCTCCCCTTCCCTCGGTCATTTACCTAGTAGCTACAGTACGAGGTAATCGTGTGTCTCTCATGATTAAACACTAGCCTGCATAGGTTTGGATGGGGGTTGTGTGGCTTAATAATCGAGGGTGGGGGGGGGGATTGCTTGCGGGCATGCCCATTACTACACACATACATAGAAATGGGCAGGGGGGAGGAGGAAGGGGGAGGGTGGGTCTGGGGGGGGGGATTGCTTGAGAGCATGCTATTACTATGCATGTGTAGTAATGGGCACTTAATACTACTGATATTTGGACCAAATATGAGTTTTCTGGTTGGTAACACTGGAGGTCATAGAAAGAGAATGTAGTTGCAATCATATAAGGGTCATGGTAGCGAAGGATAATGTGAAATAAGCTTCCCCAATCAATCATCTGAAGGTAGTGAAAGTATTAATGGTGAGGTTGGGATCATGAAGCACTCTTCCTGCAGCACTGGGAGACGAGGCATCATATACGCGACCACTAGTGATATCTACACTAAATTGTTATGACCAGAAGTTAAAATCACTAATCATTATCTCCACACCGAACAACACTTCGTTGTTTATTGACAAGCTAATAATTCTGGTCTTCTGATATTGGTTCAATGTAAAGCAGTTTACATATAATACTTTCCAGTATTCTTTCAGTAATAATTGCAGCCATTTTACTGTAATATATATCAACTCTTTCACAATGATGCTATTTCACTTATTAATTTTCAGTCCTTGCTTTTACAGCCAGTGTCTTGGCTAGAGTGATTATGCTCTAAAACGAAAAGCCAATGTGTAGGCTAGAATGACTATTCACTAAAACGAAACACCTCGAGGCTTATTACATCATTTCCTCTCTCTCTCTCTCTCTCTCTCTCTCTCTCTCTCTCTCTCTCTCAAACAAAATGCAGGATTTAGAGCATGAGACTTTCCACTACAATTAATTCCAGGTCACATGGTAAGGGTGACAAGATCCATCCAGTCTTGTTAAGCAACTACTCTCTCTTCTCTCTCTCTCTCTCTCTCTCTCTCTCTCTCTCTCCCCCCTGTAATTTGTGACTATGATTTCCATTAACAGTAATGCTAGACCAAGTAGTGTAACAAACTGCGTAATCCCAATCCTAGGAAGGGCACTCTTACAGTATCAGCAAATAAATACACAGTTGGCCCTAAACCGATATCCATAGCGTAAACCATTATTATAATGGGTTTAATCAGAACGGCTTTACCATCCTCCTACTTCTTCTCCTCCCCATGGAGAAAAGACGTGCATCTGACGCTCCCAGATGAGCTAGTTATGGAGTGGAAACAACAAAATCTTCTTTCTCTTCTCTCCCCTTTCATCCAACATTACCCTCACAACTATTGCTCCTCAGGCCACTGACACATTATGGTTCAATAATAACCTCATACTGTATATTACAAGGAAACTGTTACCAGTGAAGTAGCCAGCAATATTTGCTGATAAAAGTGAAGAAAGTTGCCTCGAATATCAGCAATGTGTGTAATGTGTGACCCAAGAATTGTGCCAGAATATAGGAGGAGGATACTCCTTCGTTAATTTTGAGTAATGAAAGCCATATCGACGTAAGTTCAGTTTTTATTTGGTAAGGAACTACAATTACTGATGCCCTTACAGGTGAAAATTACGTCCATCATAATTAACCACATGGATCTATGTGACTGTAACTCCGTGAAGTTTGATATTTGGATCCCTACTAATACAGAGTTGTTATTTAAAAGAAGCCCGAGAAAATTCTGAATCTGTCAAACTATTTATGGATCACCCTGCACAAAAGAGGTACAGATGAGTGAATGCATATGTGATGATATTATTTTTGGTAATGTTTCCAGGATAATGATCTATAGGCACGCTAATTATAGATCACCTCTCCGATTTTTATGCATCTGGATCCTACCGACTAAATTTTCTTTTTGGGATACTGGAATAAGGTCATGATGATGATGATGATGATGATGATGATGATGATGGTAATGCTACTCCTCGTAATACCACATAGAAAACCATAAACGGAAGTTAAGTTGCTTTCACCTCCACAATTAGAATAGCCTAAATGATGGTCTTCACTGAGGAAGTGTGCAGCTTATTACCAACCCCATAGTTGTTTGAATAATGCACATAATCATGGTTAGTGAGCTCAACAACATGGTAAGCCTGGCTGAAAGTAAGGATTCCACGATAACTATCAGAATAATATTAATGGTTCCTGTGCTTTTCAACATCCCTGCCAAAGGTATCTACTATATGGAAGCGAAAACTGGAGAGAGAGAGAGAGAGAGAGAGAGAGAGAGAGAGAGAGAGATCTTAACGTCTTTAACCTCAAGCCGCCGGGAAAACGTGTATAGCTTTCACGTCACAATCGGGCTGCTATGGGGCCACCAGGTAGTGGCTATACACACAAGCGTCTTCCCGCCACTGTTTGAACCCACGACCACTTCCTCTCATTACCAAAGGGTAGGGAGGTACCCAAGGAACCCCACTGATGCACAGTTCAGTTTCTATTTGGCCTTGTAACAGTTCGGAGTGATGTCTTCTTCAGCCTCCTCATCCGATTCCATCCCATCACCCGCCAGGCTGACTACATCATCTATCCCCACCAAAGTTCAGCCCTCACCAGCCGGGAAAGGACTTAGTGACAGTGCCATATGTCGTGCCCTGGAGGAAACTGTGTCCTCCATCAGCATGAGTGGCGAGACTTCCTCCAAAGGAGGGGGAACTACCATGTTGAAAGTGAAGTCTCATGCCATCCATCCTCAACCCACCCTGAAATGCCTGAACCACTCTAATTGCTACAGGAGGAGGGCAGGGCTTAACAGTGATAAATTTGCATCAAAGGAGGAGTTGGATGACCCTGGCCACTGGGAAAGCAAGGGAGATGGTGAAGGTCATCTCCCACATAAACGCTGCCACCGCATCTCTTCACCACTCCTGCGGCCAGTTTGCTGCAGTCTCTCCCTCCAACGTCCCATGCCACCACAACCCAGCACTTCTAGGGCATTATCTCCCCAAACTGGCCCTTCACAAGTGGAAGTTTCCACTGCCCTCACATGGTGTGACTAGGCCGCCAGCATTTCCCCAGGGAAGGCCCATGTCAGGTAAGTCACCCCCCCCGTACTCCCCCACCTCTGTCTCTCCTTCCCCTTCCTCCCCTACCCGTGGCCACCTCCATAGGTGTGGGCGAAGGTGTGCTGCACGTGGTATGAAAAGACAGGCTGGCCAGAAAGCACGGCCAAGGCTCTCAGGTGTATGGAAAGTGGATGCCTTTGTGTGGAAGGAGGGGAGGGGGCAGGATTCGAGTGCTCTGTGCCTGCCTTTGATGTGGAAGAGACAGGTGTGCAGTTTGGTGAACTGTTGCCCGGACCCAGGACTATGGTGTCTTTTTTCAAGGCAATCTTCACCACTGCCATTATGCAGTACCTGGTTGCTGAAATAAACTATCACCAGGCCATAAGTGTGCGCTGGCTGGAGGTTTCGGCCAGCAAGAGTACAAAAATGAAGGATTGGGTTCCAGTGGAGGTGGGGGAGTTATCTGTGTGGCTTGCCTTGACCATGTTGATGGCCCACATGACAAAACCTGTGCTCCATGATTATTGGTCTCTAGACGGACTTGTGGGCACACCTACCTTTGGAAAATATATGGCCCATGATAGGTACCTGGTCATATTACGGTTCCTGCATTTCAACAGGAATTATGGGCCAGCAGCCAATGACAGGTTACGGAAAATAAGGCCTATTGTGACCATGTTCAAGGAGTCTTTTGCAAGGTTTTTCCGGCCATTTCATAAAGTGGTTATCGACAAGCTGCTTGTGTTGTTCCAGGGCAGTTTAGCATTTATTCAGTATATTTCCTCAGTGTCACTGTTTTGAATTGAAGATCTTTGTCCTATGTGACTGCAAAACTGGATATGTGCGTGAGGTAATAGTTTATTCAGCAACAGATACTGATATAACTCCTGATGATTCCCATGGTTTCTTGGCATCAGTCCTGAAAGTGTTCAAGGACAGGCATTTCAACAGGCAGCACATCCTGTTCACTGCCAATTATTACCCCTCCCCCACATTGACCAAGTACTTACTTGAACATGGTACTGGGTCCTATGGAACTGTCCATGCTTGAAGAAAGAAGTTTCCATCTTTCCCAGAGAAAGCTGAGAAGGGTTCCCTCCTAACCTGAAAATGTGGTAACATGTTAGCCCTTTTGTGGCGCAACAAGTGTAAGGTTACCATGCTGACCACAGTTCATAAGGGGGTTATGGAGGACACAGGCAGGACAGACTTCAGGACCAGGGAACCCCTTGCTCAAGTTTGATGCTGTCAACGACTACAACATCAACATGCGGCTCATTGATAAGTCAGACATGCAGACAGGGGAAGTTGATTGCCTCCGTAAATCCTGCTGGTGGTACAAGAAGGTGTTCTTACACCTTGATTTTACCGTCCTGAACAGTTACGTGCTCTTCAAGGAGGTTTGGCGAAGGGATCTTTCTCTATGAGAGTTCAAGAAAGAGCTACCACATGAGCTATTTGCGGAGTGTGCAACTGCACAGGTGACAGTTTGGAGGGGGGGGATGTGCCAGGAGATGACAGCAGACAGGCTGAGCCGGTCTCAGTATTTACGGTGTCACTGTCTTGTTGACATAGACTGTAATACCTGCTGGGTGGCCAGCCTACAGGCGTTGCCATGTGTGCAGCAAGACAAAGTGCCATTCCCCCACATGGAAGGAAGCCCCTGCAAGTGTGATGAATGCAAGGTCCTGCAATGCCCTAGATGCTTCTTTGAGTATCATTCTGAATTCTGAATGTGATCAATGAGAGGGTGTGTGGAAAGTGTAAAAAGTGAACAGGCGTGCACAATATTTTTTGTGGGGTGGGGCTTATGAGAAAAGTGAAAATGATTTTATATGGTGCCATGCTTGGGAATACCTTGAGTAACCCTACCTGATGTAGGGAAGAAAACCAGGAGTGCACATCAGAAAATGACTGTTCGGTAGAACTGTAGTTTCATTTCACTCTTGAAATATCTGCGAAGATGTGACATGAAACGTATTTGTGAGCTGAAGCACAAATATTATAAGTTGTGCAGAACAAAGTAATATTTTCAAGATGCCTGAGAATAGTAGGGGAAAAAATACAAAATTTATGTACAAGTGTATAAGCCATACTGAACCGGACTCCATGCAATATGTTGAGCAATGATGTTTTCAAGTGCAATACTTTGTTGGGTAGAACAAGATTTTTTCTATACTTACTCCGAAAATATTTGCGATGTGATATGAAGCATATTAGTGACTTGAAGTACAAATAGTATAAGATGTGGAGATAAAAGTAATATTTTCATGATGCCCGTGAAGAGTAGGGAAAAAAAAAATTACGTAGAAGTCCAAACCTCATACTCAACCTTTACTGCGTTCAACAGGCTGAAAAAGTATTTTTTTTTTTTCAAATGCATTAAACCGTACGTGTGATATGAAGTACATTGCACGTCCTGTTGAACGTACAGTTTAGGGTAAGTGCGGTGGCTCAATCGGTAGAGAGTTGGTCTGCAGTCCTAACGGACCTGGGTTCAAATCCCGCTGGGGCAGGGAACAGTTTAAGGATTTGAATTTCATAAATATCAGACTTTACTGATCTACCAGAAGACCCGCCGACATGTCGTAAAAATACCGCCGCTAATACCAATACACCAGTCCTGTATGAGACAGCCCTAGCATGTATTCAGTATGGACGGTGGGTGTTAGCGCCGAAGTGGTGACATGTAGAGGTGTGCGGTACATAGGAGGACTACTGGGCCCTGAAAGCAGGCTGTGAAGCCTATGCCCAGAGTCGGTCACATTAAAAAAAAAAAAAAAAAAAAAAGTATAACTGATGCCTGAAAAATAAAAGCAAAAAGCATAAATTTTCCCACACACCTATGGGGCATAGTGCCACTCTGTTATAGTTGGAAAACCAATGGCGAGCCACATGGACAGGGTGATGACTTATGCTTATGACGGTGGGAAAGGAAAAGTGTAATGAAGAATGGAAAAGTGTAGGTGTCTGCAAAGGAATGCCGGGCAGTGTTACAATCACCACTTCAGTCAGTGCTGCCAACGCTAGCCAGCCTAGCCAAGGCCGATGCCAGAAACGAGCACTCTGAGACTCCCCATCAAAACACCGAAAACCACTCATCTTCTTCTCGTCCTTAGGCTACTCATTGACGGGACAACCTAGAGACCTGGGGATGGTTTCAGTTGCAAGAAGAAGAGTTGATGAGTAATATAGTTTTTAATTTATTTCTCTATTTTACTTTTCCAGATATTAAGGTTTGAAAAAGAGCTACTTTGCCAGGAATGACAGTGAGAGCACAATTGACTAAATATACTGTATGTCCGACATTTAGGGGTTAATAAAGTGACTTTTTTTTTTTTTTTTTGCTACTTTTGCCATCTCTTAATTAATTTATTTATTTATTTATTTATCTTACTAGAGGAGATTTGTCGATCTGCAGGAATTGAATATAGCATTTCATTAGCCAGTGTTATATGAAATGTGTTTTCTAAATAAAATTGTGCAGAAGTACAAAGAATGATAAAAAATAAGAGTACTTAGTGCAGTAGTTTCAGGGCCCTAAGGTTCCATGGTGTGCTGTGGAAGTGATATTGTTTGGTGTGTATGACGTAGCTTTGCAGATGTCGCTAAGGTCTATAAGAGTGCACGCAACTAATGTCCGAAAATCGTTGGTGGGAGGAGAAACCGGCTCCTAGAGATGGCCCCGCGGAGAAAAATTACAATACTTCCTCGGACTCAAGAGACTGACAAAAAGCGGCATTTGTTGAACTGGTCTTGTGTTAGAAACATCATGTGTGTATAGCTGCAAATTCCTGGTAAGAAACCACAGACAGAAGGCCACCAGAGTGAAGAATAAAAAATAAGGACTATCGATGAGGACCATCTGTGTGATTAACTGACACCAAAAGCCGTCATTGCATTGCCTCAGGGGGTATCGCAACACTTTTTCCTCAGCAGCAAAAGTCGCATCACCTTTCTTGGTTCGTCCTCCATGGGACCTGGAAATCAATCTGATTAATTTGCAGCACCCGGCAGTGGTAAATACGTGTGGCAAAAGATCAGTGTCGGCTTCTTTGCATTCACTTGGTTGATTATCAAAATAAGTGGAGAGAAAAGTACAGCAGGAGATCAGACTAAACTTTTGCTTTCGTTATTACCAGTACATTTGAGGTCAACAGTTTTTCGTTTTTTTACAATACCTTGAGTCCATGTCATGAGTAAATTAAATACTAAACTATTCAACTGCGTTTTAAGGATTGTTGTCTGGTTCCGTTCTTTTACAATGTATCGAAATTGTACCTGACCCTAAAGAAAGCCTGTTAAATTAACCGTTAATATACAACTGATATGACAAACTGGAATTTCTTTTTATTAATTCGAAATCTCATGGGTCAGGTTAGAATAATTGCCTCCAACTGTTCAGTGCAATTTAACATTTGCTGTAGGAAATTAGCGCAAAGTAGGTGACATTAGCAATCTAAAGTTCCGTTGTTTAGCTTCACTTGAATGAAACTGGCGTCATTTGCAAGACAACAGACACCAGCCAGAAGAGGGTGAATGGATATCATATTATAATTTTCACACTTCAGTGCTCGATCATCTGAAATATATATATATAAATATATATATATATACCATTGGAACCCGGTATATATATATATATATATATATATATATATATATATATATATATATATATATATATATATATATATATATATATATATATATATCCCATTGGAACCCGGTATATATATATATATATATATATATATATATATATATCCCATTGGAACCCGTATATATATATATATATCCCATTGGAACCCGGTATATATATATATATATATATATATATATATATATATATATATATATATATATATATCCCATTGGAACCCGGTGTCCGGAATATTGGACATAACTGGGATTTTTCAAGTCTGTGTAAAGTAGGGAACCCCCGGGTAGGGACCTATGAGCTTCGCGACTATGAGCCGATAGGCGGAGGGCGGTACGCTTAGTACCCACCCAGTGCCATGCCTCGCCCAGCACCCCTAGTATCCAATGGTATATATATATATATATATATATATATATATATATATATATATATATATATATATATATATATATATCCGGTGTTAGTTGGAACAGACTACAAAAGTTGTTCATTGCATGAGATGGTTAGAAATATATATTAAAAAAAAAAAAAAAAAAACTAATGACGGGTGGATATAATTCCTCCTGTTTAAAAAGTCTCTCCGACGATACTCGTGAATAAAATCATTAGGCTGCAGTAAAACCATTTACGGAAGACGTCATCGGCATATGATACTAAACACATACACAAACACACACACACACACACACACACACACACACACTCTCTCTCTCTCTCTCTCTCTCTCTCCTTGCTTACTTAGCAGGCTGCTTGTTCGCTTTTCTTTCGTTTCTATTCACTGTTATTTTTCTAATGAATGAGATATGGTTGTTTGCTGATCTTTTATTCATTCAGTCCTTGTTCTGCCCCACCAGGAGCTTAGGGACCGCGACTTGGCTACTCAGTCCCGAAATTTTATAGCTTTGGGTACACAGTTGGTGGTCCCGTGATGGCATTATGTAAGCAAACACCCTCAACTACCCATTGCATATAAATCCTTTTGGGCCACAACCAGTTGACGTACCGTAACCCACTATACCGACAGGCGTCCGTTTAGGTACACAGTTACCTGACATCGAATTAAATGGTTTCTTGGGTTTCAGGAATCCATTTTGCTTCCATTCAGTATCCAGCCATCTGAAGGTAGTAGTACTTTGGGTGAGTGGACGGTTTTATGATTATGATTTCCTTCTGCATCTCAGGCGTTCCTACCTACCCGTCCCATTTATCCTGCTTTCAGTCACTTTTAACATGTTTTGCACCTTACATACCGTGCTGTGAAATGAAAGTGTTCTGTCAACCCCTTAAATCCGACGACGTATTTCATAGTTCGTTTTACTATTTCCAGATTACTGTTATCAGATATGCATATATTATTATCATCATCATCATTATCAATATTCAGACCTCCATCCCCTTCCAAGGTGAGATACGGACAAGGGTGAGGACTTCTTTTATTTAATTCTAGCTGCTTTCAGACACTTATATGAGAGATGAATGGAGCAAATCAGGTTGTGATGCCATTAATGGAGACTGCATGTAACCCCATGACGACAAATGATTTATACACAATAAAAAATCAGTTTGGAGGTAAGAAGAGAGAGCATACTGTGGATGGGTTGCTCTGCCTTCAGAGGCCCTTTCACTAGAATCTGTTCTTTGAGCTGAACTTAATTGCCTGGAAATAGCGTGAGTAAAAGGAAAGATGTACAGAATGTCATCGTGATGAAGCGGTTAAAGATGCCCATGGTGAAGGCCAATTGTCAGTGATATAATTACTGAAGTACAGCCGGGGACAATATAATGATTTCATTCCATGATGATAACTAGTGAAACAGTATGCAATAATCATAGATGCCTAGTGAAGCGATGTCTGGAGCTCCGCAAGCGATCCATAATGAGGTTCATAACTGTTCATCTAAAAACAGTAAGTATTTACGCCCGGATCTGTACATGAGGGAGGAAAAAAGTGTGACCTTTGCACCTCATTGCTGAATGCTATATGTAGTACAATGGAAAGCAGTAAATTCCCTCAAGCTGATGGTGCAATTTTTTATTTTGTTCTTCTGCACACTGACTCTATGTTCAGCTTTTGAGAAACTTCCGAACTGGAAAGGTTTGATACAGATGATATTATTTTATCAAAAGATGTATTCCAAAAGCTGCATAAATTCGTCGGGAAGAGAAAGTAAATACGTCACCGGACTGAAGAAGTAACTTTCCTTTGTCTTTACACATTTGAAACTGACTGTCATAAATGAAGGGATTGAAAAATCCTTCACATTCTCAGCTTTAATAGTATGGATTTACCTTCAGCCCGAGTATTTAATTTACTGTACCGTTTGCTTTCATTTTTTACGACAAGGTTAATTTATTCAGCTTGGGAACCTCCTGGTTAACAGAAAGTTAATGAAGTCTATATCTAGTCCAGTTCGTTTTAGAATTCTATAAAATGTGAACAAAATCGCCTGGAGATAGCATGAATAAACCGTATGTTAAGACATACAATGTGTTAAGAGTGTATGGTAAGACGCGTAATTACTAAGCTCAAACAAGTAGTTTTGCCGGGGATGGAGAAGGCTTGAACGATAAGTAAAGAAGATTGTGATTATTGGTTATCGACAGGACTAGGGTCATTAGGGTCATGAACAGTCGAATTAATATCAAGGCCCTCGACTGTGCAGAGACAAGACAGAGGTAAGAGAGAATGTGGTGTGAATGAGGCTCCCCAATTATTCGGGGCACTCTCACGACAGGCAGGCCGTGCTTGTGTTCTCCTTTGTTTAACGGCACATGTGTATACAAACGGCATAAATTCGACAGGTTCCGGGTTCAGTTCCCATGCCGACCAGTAAACCTTCAGGTAGGATCTATTCACCTAAATTTGTTTGCACGTGCAACTGACACACACAAAAAAAACATAAATTTGCAAATTGACGGTTGCAAGATGAAGTTTGGGCTAATCTTTGTTGAATGTTTTATTTGTCAAATGTATACACTGAGTTAAGATTAGTGAACAAGTGACTTAACTCTAACGATGACGTAGTCCTTAGACGTTGACTGTTGCTGCCAGCGGACTAAATTATTAATCGTAAGAGCAGTTTGTTGTAGTCTAGGATGTGACCCCTTCACTGAAATCACATACTTATCAATTACTTAGGCTACTATAAGATCTTATTCAATTTAGAAAGGTTATCTGGGAGAGATAGAGACAATGAAAGCTATATCAGCTCGATGTCTCCAAAAACCTAATGGAATCGTCAGGAGAAGCAAGAATAAACTATAATAAAGAGTCATCATGGTATTGGGCTTTGACATAAAGGAGTTAGGCGCAATTATCTTCAGTCATACATTGTAGGGCGCTCACCATCCACTCATTCAATGTTGTGCTGCTATCAGGTGTCTGTCCTTTCCTCTTCTCCATCTTTCTTTCCTTACATCCTCATCTATCTTTCTTTCCTTCATTCTTTCCTCGTCCCTCTGCCTACGAGTGACTTTACACTCCCTCTTCTGTCTTTCTTGCCTTCATTCTTTCCTCGTCCTTCCGCCTGTGGGTGACTACACAGAGTGACATGCCAAATGGTTTCCTGTACACCAGGAAACGATTTGCTACGCTGGGTGGTAACTCGATTCTTCTGAATTCTCTACACTCTGGCTTCGGCTTTCCTGTCATTCTCTGACTAAATATATCTGTGCTGTTTACTTATCTCCTAATTCTACTGACTATCAAAAATTCTTCGATTATCTTACTTCTACGATGGAACACATTCTATCCATTTCTCCATTCTCTGAAATCTCCATTCTAGGAGATTTCAATGTTCACCACCACCTTTGGCTCTCCTCTCCTTTCACTGATCCACCTGGTGAACAAGCCTACATCTTTTCTATCCTTAATGACCTAGAGCAGCTTGTACAGCACCCTACCCGTATCCCAGACTGCCATGGAGAGAGCTCCAACATACATGACCTCTTCCTCACAACTAATCCTTCTGCTTACTCTGTTAATCTTTTCTCTCCGTTGGGCTCCTTCGATCACAACCTTATCACCTTAACCTGTCCTATCACTCCGGTACAGCCTGTGGACCCTCCAGGGAAACGTCGTCTGTGGCATTTTGGAGCTGCGGACTGGGAGGCCCTCAGGCAGTACTTCTTTGATTTTCCCTGGAATGATTATTGCTTCCATGGCCGTGAGCCATCTGAGTGTGCCTTACGCATTATGGAGGTTATTCTTTCGGGTATGGAAGCATACATTCCCTTCTCATATCCTTTGACTAAGACAAGAATGCCTTGGTTTAATCACGCTTGTTCTAATGCTGTCCACAACAAGGAGAGGGCCTACAAAAGGTACCGGAGCCAACTCACCCCTGAATCACATCATCTTTACGTTTCTGCCCGGAATCGCGCTAAGTCTGCTCTTCGCTATGCTAAAAATAATTTCATCTACACTAAATGCTCTCAACTCTCCAACTCGAATTCTTCCCGCTCCTTCTGGCACCTTGCCAAAAACCTTTCTAACAACTTTACCTCATCATCCTTCCCTCCTCTTTTCTACTCTGATGGTTCTGTAGCTATTTCTTCTACTGATAAAGCAGATCTCTTCGCACAGACTTTCTCCTCCAATTCCACCTTAGATGATTCAGGTGTTGTTCCTCCATCACATCCCCCCTCTGACTTCCTCATGGCTGACATTAAAATTTCTACAGCTGGTGTATTTTCTGCCATCACTGGCCTCAGTTCTAACAAGGCATACGGGCCTGATGGAGTCCCTCCTGTGATGGGGTCCCTCCTGTTGTTCTCAAGAACTGTGCTTCTGTGCTTACACCCTGCCTAGGCAAAATCTTTCGCCTTTGTCTATGAACTTTAATCTTTCCTTCTTGCTGGAAGTTTGCTATCATTCAACCAGTCGCAAAGAAGGGTGACCACTCCCAACCCTCCAACTATCGTCCAACTGCTTTAACGTCCTGTATTTCAAAAGTTTTTGAGTCAATTCTCAATAGAAAAATTTTAAGGCATCTCTCCTATCACAACCTTCTTTCTGATCATCAGTACGGGTTCCGTCAGGGAAGCTCCACTGGCGATATTCTCACCTACCTTTAAGACTCCTGGTCATCCTCCTTTCGGGACTTTGGCGAAAGCTTTGCCATTGCACTTGACATCTCAAAGGCTTTCGATCGAGTCTGGCATAAATCTTTGATTTCCAAACTGCCCTCTTACAGTTTCTATCCTTCTATCTGTGTCTTCATCGCTAGCTTCCTTTCTGGTCGTTCTATAGCCGCTGTTGTAGATGGCCATCGTTCTTCTCCTAGATCTATCAACAGTGGTGTTCCTCAGGGCTCTGTCCTATCACCAACTCTCTTCCTTTTATTCATCAGTGATCTAAGCTGTACATCTAACCCTATCCACTCATACGCTGATGACTCCACCTTTCACCTTTCCATTCGGTTCCTGCAAAGCCCATCTCAACAGTTACTTCAACAAACAAGGGATGAGGCTATGGCACACCTAATGTCTGACTTGGCTCGTATCTCTGACTGGGGTAAAAATAATATGGTTGTTTTTAATGCATCTAAGACTCAGTTCTTACACTTATCAACCCAACAAAATCTTCCACAGGTATACCCACTAATGTTTAATAATATTCAGCTTAGTCCTGCATCATCCATGAACGTGCTTGGGGTTTCATTTACTCGGGACTTATCTTGGAAAGATCATATTACATCTCTTGTAAAATCTGTTTCCAAGAGATTGGGTGTGCTAAGCCGACTCCGCTCTTTCTTTACCCCTGCACAATTGTTGACTCTCTACAGGGGTTTTATCCGCCCCTGTGTGGAGTACAACTCTTATGTGTGGGGAGGCTCCCCACATACAGCTCTTCTCAATAGCGTGGAGTCAAAGGCTTTTCGTCTTATTAACTCTCCTCCTCTTACTGACTCCCTTCAACCTCTGTCTCTTCGCCTCACTGTTGCATCTTTATCTCTTTTTCTATCGCTACTTTAATGATCACTGTTCCTCTGAACTGTCTGCTTGCATTCCTCCACCTCTACGACGGGCGCGTAGCACCCGTCTGGCAGCAAACTCTCATCCCTTTTCTATCCAACTCTCTAATGCAAGAGTTAACCGTTACTCCCAGTCTTTTATTTATGCAACAGGTCAGCTCTGGAACTGTCTCCCTCTGTCTGTATTTCCTGCTGCCTATGATCTCCAGTCTTTCAAACGCAGCGTGTCCAGGCATCTCATAATGATCGGATCTTGAATTTGGCTCTCTATTGTATTTTGTTTTCCTCTTGGAGGGAACTGTTACTGCGGGCTCATGGCCTTTGGTTCCTTCTTCCTCGCATATATATATATATATATATATATATGTATGTATGTATACAACCAAATTCTGGCGCCTGGTGGTTTAATGGGTAATTACGGCGCTCCAATCGGACTGAACCGGTGAAGGTTTATATTCAAGGGGTCGTTGGGGTTTATTGCTCATGTAATGTCATTCAGGGATGAGTCACTCTCATCTTAAATGTTAGGACCAACTTGCCTAGCCCCAGGCTCTTACGCTTCTCATGGGGAATGCTATTGTTACCAACTCTGTCCCGTTTCTATTAATCTTAGGGGAAATATCTTGCAGTGAAGTGCTTAATGAATGCTACAGTGTATCTAACCTTTCTGGTTCGAAAGGTCTCCCCTAAAACTTATTAAATCATCTTTCAGTATCAAAAATACATTCGAAAGTTACTGGAGTAAGGTGAGTGAAACAGTACGTATCTTATACAAATTCTTTGTCTTAAGGACCATGAGATGGGGCTTGCTGAAAATTGCACTTTCATCTCATTCCAACAAAGAAAATCAAGTAACCTACGGTATATATGTTTCTTATCCTAACAAACGACTTGAACTGCTGCATTCTATTTAAACAGGCTAATCATATTTCTTTTTATTCAAACCAACCTCGTATTTAAGTGGTTAAAACACTATCCATGAACACCGTCACTGTAAAGAGGTTTGTTTGTTTATTCAGTCGAGTGAAGTTGCTCCTATTAGGAAACCAGTGTCGTACCGAGTGAGTTAAAATGGACAAAGTTATATTGCTATAAAATGAAAGTAATGAAGCCGTTAACCTTAATAAAATTTGCATATTTCGATAGACTGGTAAAATCAGAGCGTGGACATTGAGTCTAAAAGCTTTTTCCGAGGTAATAAATGCAAATTTAATTCATTTAACCCTGTCACTGGTATTGTTGCACCTACGAACTGAGTTGGGTCTAACAAGAGACTATTTTGCACAGCAACAGGGAAATCCTACCAGCTGAAAATTAAGTTTCTTGTGTAAACATTTCATTAAGGGCATAATTTCCGGCAAAAATTCCAGAGCTGATTCAAACCTCTGTAGATGAATGTATTGAGGTCATTTAAGGAACTGTCACTAAGAGAAGTGTTATTTTATGATCAACTTATCTCGTCCTGAAAGGGTTAATTTTTTTTTTTTTTTTTTTTTTTTAAGAACTGAACTTTTCCTCTTGTCCCTGTTCAACCACCAGTCTAAATTGGGACCTTAGTGTACCTAGGAATGGAGATCAGAGTCTCAGAATCCTTACTTAATCAAACTATAATCCGTCAACGATTACATTCCTTACTGAATTCCTGCATATGAAATACATAAATCTGTTTCAACTAAGAAACTTTGTGGTGTGGGTCATATCGTATGGGGAGGCTAGCGATGGACGAAAAAAAATAATCTGTGTTGATGGCATTCCTTAGGCATTAAAGCTTTAACTCTTTCCAAGAAAAAGAAAGGAGGCAGAAATCATAGAACCTCCTCTCCTCTTATCTCTTAATCGTTATCTACCTTAATGAAACTTGTACAATGGAATGACATAGATCCGTTTTATTGATCAAAGTACAATATCTTCCATTAGGAGAGAGGAAGCCATTCCTAAGATGAAACCCCACTGAGCAGGGTCACCTTGACGTGGTGGCGGGGCTTCAAACGTGGTTGGCAGTGCCACCTACTTTGCAGGCCTGCCTACCTTTGCAGGGTTCGGCATTTGTCGGCCACGTGGATCAAGCACCCCCAACACCTCTGGTGGAGGAGGCCTGCTGGTGATGCTAGTCCCTACCCATTTGCCATCTAGAGCAGAACTGTTGCCTCCCCACGTGTTTGCTGTGCATGGCGTCCAGTAATGCTGGGAGACGGGAGTCCTGGGGGTTAAGCAATGTTGCACGTTGCACCCTGCAGCTAGCAATACACCTCTTTGGTCCCTTATTCTGGCTAGACGGGGGGCCTGGTTGGGCCCGACCAGGTCAATCGGCTGGTCATGCTTTGGCTAGGGTCAAATTGGGCTCTGGGGGACCTGCTGGCTCCTATCACCCTGGAATCACTCTTGTCAAAGTCCCCCAGTGGTTACTTGCCTATACTCTCCTGCTACCTCTGGGATCACCAGTGGTGTCATCCCTGGCATATGACCTCCCCTTGTTGGGCTCCATGATGGGTGGAGGGGTGGGGGAATGAAGTATAACTTGCTGTATAAATGAATTTTTTAAATACAAAGAACCATCTTGTTGAGAATGCTGAGCCTGTCCCTGGCCATTCTTCAGACTTGATCTCCCTTATTGCCACTCTGGAGCCTTTCAGGCCCGTAGTGAATGTCGTCTTTACCTCAGCGTTCAGCTGGGATTGGCAGACGTTCACATCGGGTTGGTGTGGCTCTGGGAATGGTCCTGGACAAAGCAGTGCCCACAACCTACATGCGATATCTAGTGCTGAAGCCCTCTGTGGGTGGGTCAGTGTTAGATATGGGCATTTTTTATCTGCACCGTACCATTGTTTCTGCTTGTGGGAGGGAACCAAGGATATCTACTCAGGGGAATGGAAGCAACCTTCTTGAGGTGTCCTCCACAAAGGAAAGTTCCTGGTTGCTGGCTCTGACTTCCGTTTCTGGTGCCGTTGTTTCCTGCATCCCACATGCTACATTCGACCAATGTAAGGGTATAGTATTTTCACACAATCTCCTCTGATACTCAGAGGAAAGACTGTTGGATGAACTGCGGTCGTCTGGAATGGTGAAGGTTGAGCACCTTCAGAAGAAGATAGATGGCATTTTGACCCTGACTCCGACCTTGTTCCTGACATCCGACAGATTTGTGTTGCTTACATCTGTGAAAATGGCATGGCTATCACTTTCTGTGAAGACATATGTGCCAACCCCAAAGTGCTGTTTCCACTGTCAGGAGTATGGGCATGTTAGCCAATTTTGCCGCCATGCACAGGCTGGCCTTCTTGGTATTTGTATCTTCTGTGGCAGCCAAGTCATACCAGTTACTGTCCAGAACCCTTTAACTGTTATCACTGTGGAGGTCCTCATTCTGTATCATCTAGAAACTGTCCTAGATACTTCCTGGAAAAGGAAATCTTGACCATTTGCACATGTGAGAAGGTTTCATTTCCAGAAGCAAAGAAGAGGGCCCAGACTATCTTCTTTCAACCAAGGGTTACTGATGCTTCTATCCTTTCTGGAGCACCAGTGCATCGTTCCATGTCTCAAAAATCACCTCAAGCCGTTAAAGTGCCCATTTCCACATCTGGTGATTTGCTGGATGCTGTTCCTGGAGTTGGTAATGTATGTGGGAATGGTGCTCACCAACCCACTGAGACTGTTTCTGCTGCCATTTTGGTGACTGACAGTTTGCACACTTCTGTGGTGGTGGCAGATGTACACATTGATGTGACTCCTTCTCTCACCTAGTTCAGTATGCCTGAGGCTCCATCTGTATCCGGCAAAAGTCAGAGTCCTCTGAGCCTGAAGACCTGCCATCTAAGGTCTCTGTTGTCGAACCTTGTGTCTACCTCTCTCCTGCTCCCCCTGCCCCGAAGACTGAGGGGTCTAGCAGGGTGGAAGCTGCACCTAATGAATCAGTCTTCGTTGTCGAACCTTGTGTCGACCTCTCTCCTGTTCCCTCAGCCGCATCCCCATCTGGTCAGGTCCCTACCCAGGGATGGTGTTGGACAGACCATTGGTGCTTCGGTTCTGAAACATACAATGACATCCTCATAGCACTCTAATACTGTAAACACTCCTTCCACTTCTAGGGCTTCTGATGTTGGCACTGGCTGTCCTACATCACGTAGGGCAGCCTCCAAGCCACTTTCCAAAGCACTTTCTAAGTCAAGTGTTATTCCACCTCAGAGCAAGAGTGTTGTAAAACTTTCCTTTTCCTCGTCCTCACATTTGCCCACAGATGTTCGACATAGGGTGCCGATTCCTGGTGCTCGGCAGTGTCCTCCTAAGGGCCTTCCTAAGCATCAGTCCAAACCCACTCACTTGTCAGGTGTACAGTCCTGCACTTAATCATCATCTCTCCACTATGGATTCTGTCATCCAGTGGAACTGTCCGGGTTTAGGTGCTAGCTATGAGGAACTGTGTCATCTTGTTTCTCAATTTACTCCTCTATGCATGTGCATCCAGGAGACCCTAGTAGGTGATACTGTTCCTTCCGGTCCTTTTGGCTACCATGCCTTTTATTCTGATCCTTTGCTGGGCTGTCATCATGGAGGTGCTGCTATCTTCGTTTGCCAGGATAATTCATATGGTCACCTGGACATCTCCACTCCCCTGCAGGCTATTGCCACCCAGATGCTTTTATGCCAGCAGTATACAGTTTGCAGCCTTTATCTTCCTGCTAGTGCTACTGTTGAAAGGGGGGATCTGCAACCCCTTATTCATGGCCTTCCTTCTCCCTTTATGTTACTAGGAGATATGAATAGTCACCATCTACTACGGGGTAATAGTGAAGCCATCCATTGGGGTGTTATGCTAGCCTCTAGGAAAATGAGGAGTTGGGCATTTTAAGCTCCAATAAGATGACTTATTTCCATAGCCAGACTGGAACTTCTACTGCCATTGATTTGTCCTTATGTTCAGCTGATGCTGTTTTAGATTTTACCTGGGATGTGTTGCCAGACCTGTATGGCAGTGACCATTTTCCTTTACTCTTAACCCATACCATACCAGGCACATTTGCGATTTTATACCCACCCAATCCCAGACCAAAAACGGAAAAAATTTTTATTGCATAAAACAATCCAAAAGGACATATAAATCAAGGAAAAGCAAAAAAAAAAAAACTCCTTATAGGAGAAATACATGCAGGATGGCCGTCCATCATGTTTCTAGCCCAGTTTCCCAAGCCATGAGCTACATTTTCCCGCCCAGCTCGGCGGGATGAGAGAGAACGGGGGGGGGGGGTTGGAGAATGGGGGAATCCCCATTCTCAATATCCTTCTCCACTGGCTTCTATTCCTCCCCAGAAGAGTCATCTAGGTCTTCCTCTTCTATAGAATCACTAAATGAAGGGACAGAGGGTCCATGTGACAGTTTCAACTGCCTCCTCCAGCCCAGTGAGGCGGAAAAATTGCATGACTTCCGCAACATTCTAACACTGTGACGGACAGTGGCACACCGATGTTACCCAGCCAAGTAGAACCAAACTCAGTGCTATAAGTGCTTGTGCACAATGTTGCCAATACATTAAGCTACTCTTCAACAAAAAATTTGCTAGATTGAAGCAGTTAGAGACGAGCTACAACGCTCAACTTTTGCTGTCAGCACCATCACATCGCTGGGATTACTTGAGACGTTTTGTACTGTTGGCACCATGCCGACAGCGGGATTGTACGGGTTAACTGCTAGTGCAGGTGGACCTAAGGCTTGTCATCCTGACTGGCTTTTGGATAAGGCTGACTGGCTACTTTCAGGGAATTAAGTTCCATTTCCTTCTGCCAGCAAGTTTGGTTGTCTTACTGAGGCAGTGTCTTATTTCACCTACGTGTTGCACTCCACAGCCCTATTATTTGTTCCAAGAATGAGGGGTCAATTTCCTAAATGTCCTGTTCCTTGGTGGAACACTGAGTGCAGTTCTGTGATGAAAGCCAAACGAGTCTCCTTCTCTTGACTTCATCGTCATTGTGGGGATCCTCAGTATTTGATGACGTATCAGAGGGCACGAGCTTAAAGAAGGCCAGCCGCTCATCCTGGAAGGGTTATGTTTCCTTCATCAATTTGAGGACTTCGCTCACTCAAGTGTGGAACCGTGTAAGTAAAATTTCAGGAAGATTTACTATTCCCTCCCCGCCTGTTTTATCTGCAGCAGGTGGAACTGTGGCTGATCTTTTCACTGTTGCATAGCTGCTTAATTCTGCTAGCATGTCATGGAAGGATGCAGATTCACCTTTGGCTTGTCAACGTTGGCACTTAGATTTTCGTGGTCTCAGTTTTGCCTCTTCTGGGGGAGAACCTTATAACGTCCCCTTTTCCATTTTCTGAACTCCAGGCAGCTCTGTCTTAGTGTCATGATTCCTTTCCTGGCTGTGATGATATTCCTTGTACCTTTCTATGTCACCTCTCTGATGAGTTCCTTTCGTTTTCGTTATCATTATTTAACCCCTTAACCGCGGGGCGTCACTTTCGTGATGCTTGGGAGCAAGGGATCATACCACTGGGCATCACTTTTGTGATTCTGTGTTATTTTGAATTCTCCCGGGCTTTCAAGTGGTAGCTTATATCATTTATCAGTACTGCCAATGTCCAACACTAGTCAGCACTCCTAATCTCATCTGTACTCCCATCCATTGTTGACAACTTAGCCATTTCTCCCCGTTCTTGACTCCCCTCCCTACCTTTCCTCCATTACCCTCTCCTCTCGCTTGCCCGGCCGTGCTATGCTAAGTAAATCTTCCCTGGAATTTTCCACTGATTTCATCCATTGAAATAAGCCCTATGCCCTATTCTTATACCAAATAATATATATCAAAACGAAATAAGGTAAGTGAGAGTGCCATACACCTGGAATTGGCTAATTATCACCTGGCAACACCTCACGTGCACTCGTTCGCTAATTTTCGCTGTTTATTTCCCCTTGAAATATGCTGTATAATATATTCTCGTACTAAAAATATATACAGGTAACTCGCACGGAACACGATCTCACGGAACGCGCTCGCAATTATACACGGTAAGGGCTGGGATACATATAAGACAACGTAAGATTAAAAAACCATTATGAAAACTACAAATTAACGCAGGAGAGGCCTTTGAAAGATCAAATCCTCGAACGTCACCGCACCGCGCGGTTTGTTTTGATTACGTGACGATCTAGGCGGGAAATTATTCAGCGAGTGAGACATTCCCGAGTACAGTAGCACAGTATTTGTAAGTTAATTATTTACAGTACTGTACTGTTCTGGTAGGTTTATGTGCAACTTAAAGTACTATTAAATAACGTTAAAGCAAGAAATAAAGTCTTATAACCAGTTTACCTGATAGGCGTCAGAATATTGCCTTTTTTATTTGTTCGTTTTTTCCACAGTGCTGTTCAGTATTTGTAAGTTAAATATTTACTGTTCTTGTATGTACTGTACTTGTAAGCACTTAAATAAAGTTAAAGCATTAAATAAAGCCTTGTAACCAGATAACCCGAATTATATGATTACCCATGATCGGCGTCGGAATATTGCCTTTTTTGTTTGTTCGTTAAACTCTTACTGTACTGCTTTTCTACAGTACTGTATTTGTAAGTTAAATATTTACTGTTCTGGTATGTACTTGTAAGCAATTAAAGCATTAACCTGATTTATATGATTACCCATGATCGGCGTCGGAATATTGCCTTTTTTTTGTTTGTTCGTTAAAGACTTATAATAAGAGAAAAATACATTTTTGTCTTGGTATCTTTACCTATTTGCTCAGGTTTGCTGTAATGGTTTGCAACTTGTAGAAAACTGTGAAAACTTTCGGGAAGTGAACGAAAATCTGGGACATGACCTTGACTTCATCGTCTCATGTATCATCTGTCAGTTCACCACCGGCTACCGTGATGAGTGGATGTAAGATTTTTTCGCTCGTGGCCATGCCTATAGTCTGACAGATCGAAACGTAGGGTTTTGGTGGAGTCACCCCCTCCCTGCACTGTTGCCACGTTTCCGAGCTGACCTCTCCATCAGCGATGACCTTGACACTGTTTCCCTCTTGTGATCTCCGTTTTTCTAATACCCCCTATACCCCTGCCACCAACACCCCCTGTGAAAACTTTCGGGAAGTGAACGAAAATCTGGGACATGACCTTGACTTCATCGTCTCATGTATCATCTGTCAGTTCACCACCGGCTACCGTGATGAGTGGATGTAAGATTTTTTCGCTCGTGGCCATGCCTATAGTCTGACAGATCGAAACGTAGGGTTTTGGTGGAGTCACCCCCTCCCTGCACTGTTGCCACGTTTCCGAGCTGACCTCTCCATCAGCGATGACCTTGACACTGTTTCCCTCTTGTGATCTCCGTTTTTCTAATACCCCCTATACCCCTGCCACCAACACCCCCTATACCCCTACCCCCAACAACACCCCTATCAACAACACCCGCTATACCTCCACCACCAACACCTCCTATAAATATAGACCCCCACCATCAACACCTGTATAATAATTAGCCGTTGATAATTGCTATACTTTTATTGAGAGCATACATTCTACCCTATTGCTCAAACTCCCTAATCTTACAATCCCATCTGTCTTAATCCTTCCCACTGCCTTCGTTCCTAAATCCCTTAATTGATCTATTTTTAACCTAAGTGTCCCCACACCTTTTAAACCATTTACCTCTCTGTCACTATTCTCCACCATATGTATCAACTTGTATTATATTGTGTATAGAACTTTCATACTGTATGCTGTACTACTGTATAATGTATAAGAATACCCACTGTTTAGTGGAAATAAAGTTTTATTATTATTATTATTATTATTATTATTTCTCTCTCTCTCTCTCTCTCTCTCTCTCTCTCTCTCTCTCTCTCTCTCTCTCTCTCTCTCTCGCTAGATTTTGTTATGTGTCATCCATGGTTTTTTACTTCCATTTTTATGTATGGATTATAATTTTGACTTTATTTCCGCACCACCCTTGAGGTAAAAGTCACGGCGCGTTTTTTTATAGAGGTTTCCCCAATAGGCCTAAATCCTGTAGGGGGTTGGTGACCTCCCACAGCGTACACACAAACACGTGTCGCGTGAGTGCTGCCACCCCAGAGCTGTTTGATATATTTATTTTAATTATGAAAGGATCGCCTCTTCCCACTTTTATCCCTTCAAATTTTCTTGCAATTATACTTGCTAAATTAATTAGCAATGTTAGAAGTGTTGGGGAAGTAAATAATAATTAGAATATTTTTAGAGCAACACTGCCAAATTTTTATGCCACGTTTCTCTATTATCGTATAATATAGTATGCAGAATAGTTTTATTCTTCCTTGATACATGTCAGCACTTTCATTACAGTTATATTAGTATGAGTTATGTTTATGTATCATTCCTACTACACAAACCACAGGCGTTATACATCGTAGGGTTAGGAAACATGGCAATAGTGTAGGGAGGGGGTGACTCCACCCAAACCCTATGTTACGAGGAGGAACACTATAACCACACATAGTTACACTCATTATCTCGACCCAGACAGAAAATACAACCTTTTTCCTCCCTTGCAAAACACAAACAACCACCCTGTTTACGAGACAGCAATATATATTGCGAAAATAACAAGGTAAAATGATAAAGATGAACGTAAAATGATTGAGAAAGATGAACATGTTATGACGGAAGAAATACGTTTTCCCTGTCTGTAAACGTATTTATTTCTGCTTTGTATCTGTATTCGTAATAATTAGACTTATTGTTAGTTCTGAAACTGCATTACGATTCTATTTTTAGCCATTCTCGTGGTGTGGGAGCTGGAAGTTGTGACACAACTTCCTTATTGCTAATCGGACTGACCCTCCACTTTATTCTCCCGTGGCAGAGTCTAGCCTTGGAGGACGTGCAGTTTTCTCATTTAGGACTGAAAATTCAACTCTTTCGCTCCCTTTTCCAAGCATGGGCACAACGATAACGTAAAAAATAACTCGAAACTACCATAAACATATATCAAAAAGGTGAAAATGTATTCATAACATTTTTTTCCAGCCATTCCTAACAGATTATGTACTGAAATCATTCGATATCACAGTACTGCATTTCTAAGTTAAATATGTACTGTTCTGGTATGTACTTGTAAGTTAAAGCACTGGTACCAGTTAACCTAATTTATTACATATGATCGGCGTCGGAATATTTCCTTGTGTTTACGTACAGTATTTGTGTGTTGAAGTTTTGCTCAGGAGTACTGTATTTGTGAGTTATAACATTAAATAAACCTTCTAACCACTTAAAGTGCTTTCTAGTGACAGATAACAGCAAAACAACACATTTGGGGGGTCTAGGGAGCAAAATACGGAGTAGTTTAAATATACGCGATTTCGCACCTAACACGGCACGGTAGGAACGAAACCCTCGTGTTCCGTGCGAGTTACCTGTATAAGGAGGGAAGGGAGAAGCCTAAGTGATATTTACATTCACCTGGAACTACCTAATTTATAATGTATTGTCTAGATTTCCTGCCAATCATTTCACTGCTATATATTAGCAGCTTTCAAGAGGCTGACGTTGGCAGTAATGCATTTCCCTAGGTAGGCCACCCCGGCCCACCCCTATCTCACTGTCATCTTCCAAGGTGAAAGTATGTCTGTTCGCTCCTGCTAACTTCCGCCGTTTTATAGCCCCATGCAAAGGGCCCTGTGACCTTTACCCTCTACTCAACCTCGTGTGGAAAGAGGTAAAGGGCTGACGATTTAAAGAGAGTGACTATGATCTTTCTGTTGAGTAAAACAGTGCAAGTGGAATTGTAAATAATGTGTAAACAGCAAGTGAAAGCAATGAATGTAAATATAAGTGAACAGTGGAAAATAGTTTTATAAATTACTTCAAGTGACAGTGCCTAACAGTGTAAATAAAATAGAAATGTAAATAATGTAAATAAAATAGAGAACGTAAATAGAAATGTAAATGAGTAGTATTATAAGAATACGAGTATATATACTAGGAGTAATGAAAGTGAAAGTTTCACTCTAGCATGTATGAATACTATGAGTTATGAGAGTGAAGGTGAAAGTGACATTCACTCTCAATGCTAGTATACAGGACGAGAAGGTAAATGCTACGTATTTTACTGAAAGAAATTGAATGCCTATAGTGACAATAAACTACTATTACTGAAGGAAACTTATGGATAAAGACTGTATATATATATATAAGTGTTATATTGTAACAGAAATATAAACTGTGAGTGTTTTTATGAATAATAAATGACAACACCAGCGGCGAACTAGCGCAAGTGGGAAGGTCATACGCCCTCGTAATTTTCATTGCTTTCACAGTTTTTTTTTTTTTTTTGGAGTATGGATTCCAAACTATTTGAGAATCATAGAATAGTGTTTCTAGTGATAATATCAGGCTGTGGTAATCATATTACGGGTTGTCGGGAAGTGTAAAGTGGAGACTTCGTTACTCAAATTCAGAGGTCTCCACAAGTCCTACGGTACTCGACGAAGGCTCAACATACACCCCAGGAGAAAGCTGAAGGTATGTGCCATAAGCATATTTGATTTTAATATTCTAGGACTAATAACTGATTTTTGGCAAATATTTTTAGAGAGTCTGTCGGAGCGCGAATATGCCAGCGGGTGCCACAAGAAAAAGCAAAACAAGCCCGCGGTTAAAGGGTTAAGACGATCTGGTGTTCTGGTGAGTTCCCTGCTTGTTGGGGTGTTGCTGTAGTTATCTCTATCTCCATGTCAGATAAGGACCACTTGCAGGGGATGAATTATCGACCCATTTCTCTTACTGCTTATGTATGTAAGGTTCTGGAAATGATGGTCATTGTTAGGCTTGTGTGATTTTTGGAGAGAGGTGACATCTTATCCCCTGTCCAGTATGGTTTTCGTAAACTGCAGTCTACCTCTGATGCGCTACTGTCCTTAGAATCTTCTGTGTGTGAAGCTTTCCCCACTAAACCAACACCAGGTCACGGTCTTCTTCAATCTGGAGAAGGCATACAACACTGCCTGGCGTCATGGCATCTTACTTTCTCTTCATGAGCTTGGTCTTTGTGGGCATTTGTTTATTTTTATTCAGCAGTTTTTATCTAACCGTTTTTTATCCCTTAGCTGCTGGGGGGTTCCCGGACGCAGCACACTCCTCCCTACGGGCGATTTCTGTGATTTTGGAGAAAATACCCTTGCTTCAAACTCTAATATCTGCCAGACTATAATAGCTAGAGAATCAAAGAAAAGCTCATAAGACTCACCAACTTTTCCTCTTCCATTGAACATATCCCGAGATATCTAGGTCGTCCCGTCGATGAGTAAGGATGAGTTGAAGACGAGTGTTTTTTCATGTTTTGGCTGCCGCTCCAGGCGCGCACCACTCGCCATGGCCTTGGCCTGCGTGGCTAGCATTGGCAGCACTGACCGGAGTGGTGCACTGCCCATGCATCCTTGGATGGAATGCGGAAGACTCCACTCGTTTTTTCTACTTCTCTTTACTCATCGCCATGAAAATGAGTCATCACCCGGTTCCTGTGGGTCACCCAAGGAATACCACCCGCACCACCATGCCACTATGCCCCGTAGGTGCGTGGGAAAGGAAATATCTCTTCGTTTTTCTGTACTCACATCTTCTGTAAATACAGTAATCATAATTCTCCTTTACTAAGACACTTAGAACTGCACTTTACATCACGATTATGGGTAATTGCAATTTGACAAATAAATGCTGTTGCTCTCACGCATTATCGTAGAGTATGAGGTAATTATTTGAACTGTAATTCAGACCGCTTTGTACTAATCAGGGTTATAGTGAAAATCATATAAATGTTTTACACAACTAACATTATTTGTACTTCACATCACAGATACACTGATGCTCATCTTCGGCACAATCCTTCTGAATATTGAGTGAAATGATTTAGGTACAGCCAAACAGGTTTTGTTCTTTGTGGCCAGCTCAAAGTGGTTTTCTTTCAAGTAACGGGTAGGCAAACTCAAGGTATCTCCAATAATTTTCTAACCAATGTCCAATAAACAATATCAATTTCTGTATTGCACTTACTATAAATCACTTATATGCACTTACAGAACTTAATATAAAAGACTTATATCACAGCACTTACTGTAAATCACTTATAGTACCACACATTTCACTCATGAAAATACATAAACTTGTGCATTGCTGTACACTATTTACACCTCCCCACACACCTGTTCAGTACTCACGGTCGGAGTGATACTCTGAGAAGGATCTCGGGCATAGGGGGACCTTGCATTCTGCACATTTCATCCTGGGGGATGGTGTTTGGTTGTGCGGCAGATGTGGCACTGCCTGAATGCCAGTCGACCTGCTGTGGTTCTCCTGATATCCACCAGCTTGTGCCGCCGGGAATACTCAGCACAGCTGAGCTTGTCCACTGAAGCCACTGTCCCCTGCCTAGCACCTGCCACCTGAGCAATTGAATATTGCTCAAGGAGTTCACGTGCCAGCTCTCTCTCAAACTCTCGTAGAGCAAGAGGTTTCCTGACAAGCTCCGTGAACAGTATGAAACTGTTCAGGTCAGCGATATCAAGAAGGTGTAAGAACGCCTTCTTGTACCACCTGCAGGACTTATGTAGGCAATCGACCTCTCCAATTCGCATGTCCGATTTATGAACCAGCCGCATGTTGAGATTGTAATCGTTGACTGCATAGACTGGCATTCTCATGGGTTCCCTAGTCCTGTAGTCTGTTTTCCCAGTGTCCTCCAACACACCCTCATGAACTGTAGACAACATGTTAACCTGTCTGTTGTCATGCCAGAGAAGGACTAACATGTTCCCACATTTCTTAGAGGGTTTTTTCTCAGTATTTTTTTTTTTTTTTTTAAATAACAGAATTGAGGAAGTAAAAACAAATGAATTAAAAAAAAAAAAATCCATACACCAGATTACTGGTGCCCTCTGTTCATAAAATATCTGTAACAGTTAGACTTGAACAGCTGTGGGTTGAAATTTGGAGGGAAACAACTCTGGGGAAGCGAGATCCAGAAAGATGCAGTTCGGGATTGATTGATTGATTGTAGTAGAAACTGGCGGCGCAACTGCTAAAGTCACATGCCGCCGGACAACAAGCTAAAACACATGGCAAATAAATAGTGCATAGTTAATAACTTTTTCTAGAAATAATATACTGAAAATAATAAAAGAATAGTTAAAAGAGAAAACAATTTCTTATAAAAGTGGAAGGAGGCCTGCCTCCTGAAGAAAACCAAAAACATCAGTAAAATCGCTATGGGCTCCACCAAGCATCGAGGAGAGACAGTAGGCACCATCTACCCCTGTATGCCTATGGAGGAATCTCCGACGCAGGTCCCACAAATTTGGACACTCGACCAGCAAGTGACGGACAGTAAGGGGAACAAAGCAATCATCACAGTATGGTTAAGTCTCGCCACTCATCAGGAACCCATGTGTAAGCCGAGAGTGCCCAATGCAAAGCCTAGCAAGAGCTACATCCAACTGCTGAGGCATGGAAGGGAGAACCCTTGGCACAACCACTCTCTGGAAGACCTCTTTCAGCTTATTATGAGCAACACCATCCCAGCGTCTCTGCCAACACACACGCATTCTGTCCCGCAAGTAAGGTGTTAGATCAGATGCAGGAAGCGGATATTCTGTTGGGGGCTGTTGAGTAGCCGCAGCCTTGGCCAATGCATCCGCAGTCTCATTGCCCACCACACCATGTGTGGGAACCCAGCAAAAATCCACTCTCTTCCCCCGACAACGAATGAGCAACAGCCACTCCAAAATAGCTAGAACTAAGGGATGGGAAGAGTTAAAAGAGTCCAGGGCCAAAAGCGCTCCTTGAGAGTCGCTAAAAATAGTAAAATAATTGTCGGGATGAACAAACACCAACTTCAAGGCTAAAATGATGGCTGACAACTCCGCAGTAAAAACTGTGGCAACCAAAGGAAAACTACCTCCTTCGCTAAAATTGGGATATACCACTCCAAAACCAACACCAGATGCGGATTTAGAGCCATCAATATACACAGGCACAGAACCACAATGAGTAGAAGAATGTTCTAAAAATAACCTTAAAAGACACTGAGAAGCGACAAAATCCTTTAAACCTGCAATAGGCCTGCAGAAAGTTACCTTGGGCAATATCCAAGGCGCAACCCTCGGGATCCGAACAGGATTGACAAGTACTGCCAACAAACCAAACCCCTCCATTATATCCTGAACCCTATAGCCAAATGGACGAGGCATGCAAGGGTGTCTACTATAACACAAAAGACAAGACTGTTTCATCACACCCTCACAGACAAGTGAGTCTGGAAGGCGACGAATCCGGAGCCAGCACCGTACTGCAACAGACTGACGCAGTAGATCTATGGGAGGCACACCAGCTTCCACCAATAAGCTGGGAATTGGAGAGGACCGAAAAGCCCTAATTGCAAGGCGAAGACCAGTTTTTAGTCTTGATTCTGTGGCAGAGGAATATACCTCACACCCATATGACAGCTTAGAGGTTACAAATACCTGAAACAAATGCAAGAGTGTCCTTCGATCAGCACCCCAAGAGGTATGGGACAGAACCCTCAATAGATTGAGAGCCTTCATACATGATGTTTTAAGATTTGCCAAGTGTGAGACCCATGTCAAACGACAATCAAAAGTCAGGCCCAAGAATTTCATCTCTGTCACACAACGGAGTCTCCTGCCACAAAGCTGGAGATCAGGGTCCGGGTGTACCCCTCTCATCCTACAGAAGTGCATAGCCACAGTCTTTGAAGGGGAAAACCGAAAACCCTTGGAAGTGGCCCAGGCAGAAATCTTGTCCACGGCAAGTTGCATACGCCGCTCAATAGCAGACATGCGGGAGCCAGAAAACCATATAGCTAAGTCATCCACATAAAGGGATGAGGATACCCCAGCAGGCACAGTGTCAATGATACCATTAATGGCCACAGCGAACAGGGAAACACTTAAGACACTCCCCTGCGGGACACCTTCCTCCTGGCACAGTGGCGCAGAGAGGGTAGAACCCACACGGACCCGAAATACACGATCAGTCAAGAAGTCTCCAAGCAACACAGGCAGGCGACCACGTAAACCAAAGGCATGAAGATGTTGGAGGATGCCATGGCGCCAGGCAGTGTCATAAGCCTTCTCAAGGTCAAAAAACACAGCCACAAGATGTCGCTTGGAGGCAAAAGCTTCACAGATTGACGCCTCGAGCCTGATAAGGCTATCTGATGTGCACCGTAATTTACGGAAACCACTCTGCGACGGAGAGAGAAAGCAACCCTTCTCCAGAGACCACATAAGCCAGACATTGACCATCTTTTCGAACAGCTTGCACACACATGATGTTAAAGTGATAGGGCGATAGTTGGAGACTTGGGAATGATCTTTACTAGGCTTGGGAAAGGGGAGGACAATACCCAACTTCCAACTCCTCGGAATAGAGCCCTCACTCCAAACCCTGTTAAAATGGTCCAATAAAAACTGAAGTGAATCAGTCGGAAGATGACGCAGCATAGCGTATGGAATATTGTCAGGCCCAGGAGCAGTGTCACGACACTCTGAAAGGGCAGCACGTAGCTCACGGAGGCTGAAATCTAAATTATATGGCTCTCTGCCACGAGAGCGAAAGTCAAAACCCAGTCTCTCCTGATTCCTACGAAAGGTGGCAAATGGCTGAGAAGGATCCTTTGTGGAGACAGCGTAAAACTGATCTGCAAAAGCAGAGGCTACTGCATCTGGTGCAGACACAAGTTCTCCGTGAAGGCGCAACACCGGAGGGGAGGGGGACGAGAACCTACCAGAAATCTTGCGCACCTTTTTCCACACCACAGACATTGAAGTTGAAGATGTAATTGTTGAAACATACGACCTCCACGAGTTACGGCGAGCATTCTTGACCCATCTATAGTGAGCACGTGCTTTGCGAAACTGTATTTTTAGAAAAACAACATTACGATTGGCAAAATACCAACGAGCAGCTGCTTTGTAAGTTCCCTTTGCTATGGAGCAGTCATCATTCCACCATGGCACAGGTCTCCGGGAAAAAACACCAGAAGTCCGTGGGATAGAATGAACCCCTGCTGAGAAAATGGTCTTAGTAAAATAGCATTCGGCATCATTGATAGTTAAAAAATCAGTAACCCTGTTGGTAAATACACATAGTTCCTCAAAGAGAGACTAATCAGCCCTGTCCAGACACCAGCGTGGCAGACGGGCTACAGGAACAGAGCGAGTAGGCTGGACCACTACAGGATAATGGTCACTACCATGTAGATCATCCAAAACCTCCCAAGAATAATCAAGGGCACAGTTTGAGTAGGAGATGGTAAGGTCAATGACAGAATACGTGCCAGTCTGAACATGAAAATGGGTCGGCCTTATATCATTTTGGACAACCAAATCTAAATCCCCAACCAAAGAGGCAAGAAGATCACCCTGGGGATTTGAAAGTGAGTCACCGCACAAAGGATGGCGGCCATTAAGGTCACAAAGGAGTAGGAAAGGGGGTGGAAGTTGGCTGATAAGGGTTTCTAGATCAGCACATATAACAGGAACTGAAGGTGGAAGGTGCAGACAACAGATGGTATAGCACCTCCCAACGTGCATCTGTACTGCTAGAACTTGAAAAGGCGACTGAATCTGAGAGAAAATAAAGGAGACATCAGAATGGCACAAAATTGCACATCCACCGCTGTGACCACCAGGAGGAGATGCATGGAAGGCCTTATACCCCCTAATGGAAGGGAACTGTCTGTCCCCCACCATTGTCTCCTGAAGACACACACATAGTGGGTTCAGAGCAGAGAGTAATAACTGCAATTCCTCCCAATTTGCTATGGCACCTCTACAGTTCCACTGAAGACAGATTGGTAACGATTGAGCCATAGTGATTATTATTAAATATTATGAACTTAGAAAGCTATGTAGCAACCTCGTTGGGAAGGGAGTGAAAGCCCTTCTTCCTAGGTATGGAGCTCTGCCTCACCAACCGAGAAGGCAATGAAGATTTAGAGTTTCCATGGGTGGAAGTACCCTTACCCCGAGACATGTCCCGCCCATCGCCGGAATGAGTCCGAAGCACAGAGACCTTCTTGGAAGACCCACATGCCCCGTCCGCACACCCATGTGAGGGTTCAGCTGGCACCTCGGGGCCAACCGAACCCCCCCCCCAACCAAATCATCCAAAGGTTGGTTGCTGGGTGACGGATCAGAGGGAGCAAGCGACTGAGCTCTATGAGTATCTAAAGACCCAGGCCTCACCGCACCTGAGGAAGAGGCAGGGACGGGAATCCTAGAAGGGCCATCATGAACACCCACAGACTTAGACGCCACCACTGGCTGGGTTGTCGAGCGAAGAGCCCCCTCAGAATCCTCATGTGGTACAGAAGTTTGAACCTTAGAAGGAGGGGAGTCACCCAAAAACTCCTCACTCCTCACTCGTTTGAGGTTGGCAGATGCAACCTCCATCTCTACACCAGAACTTAAAGCATTAGAAACTATAGTGGCACACTGTAAAGAAGAGTGAGCAACAGTAGCAGAGCAGGCAGATGGTACAGGAGCAGCAGTCGGTACAGAAGTAGCAGCTGATACAGAAGTATGAGAGATGCTGTTTTTTTTGGATATGTCAGGACAAGGATGCACAGGAAGGACATTGGGAGTTTTGGATGTGTCAAAGCAAAGTGTAGCATCAACACGGGTGTTTGTCACAGGAGGAACCGGAGGAACTGGGATGGGGGAGGCACTCCCAGACGCTGGAAGAACCACTGCAGAGGGGACACCCTCAGAGACAGGAGGCACCTCCCTGGAGGGAGCACAGCTGCTTCCAGGCTGCACTCCCTCAGTGGAACCCCCCGGGCGAGAAGGCCGGGAAGTAGAACCCCGACAATTTGATGGGGCATTGTGTGATGGCAGGGGCTCCTGCCAGGTAGCTTTATGGTGAGACAACGCAGCAGCAAAGGTAACCCCAGGGAGAATGAACCGCTCCCTTACCCTGGCCTTTGCCTCAGAAAAGGAAATTTTCTCCTTCGTTCAGACAGAAATAATCTCGTATTCATATTTGTATACTTCGCAATCCCTTGAAAAGGCTGCTTGTGCTCCTCCACAGTTCAAACATTTAGAGGGTTGAGAACAATCATCTATACCATGAGAAATTCCACCACAATTTCCACAGACCTCAGGAAGGCCAGATGCTTCCCGCCTGCAAGAACGGCAGACATGACCAAATCTTTGACAATAATAGCATCTTCTAGGTCGGGGAACACAAGGTTTAACCTTTAGCTTCCACCATGCAGCAGTGATAGCCACCGGCAAGGTAAGACGGTCAAATGTCAAGATAAGAGTGGGCGTGGGGGTTAAAACCCCATCAACCTTCTTCATAATTCCCTGTACTCCTACAACACCCTGAGGAGCCAGCCCCTCTAAGAGGGAAGAATCAGAAAATGAGATCAAGTGACGAGAATACACAACCCCTCGAGACTGGTTAAGGACCAAGTGACGAGAGGCAGATACAGGATAACCAGCGACCATAGTTAGGGACTGGATGCCTGAACTCTCCTCTTCATTCCTAGCTTCTAGCAATAGAGAACCATCACCCTGCAAAGAGACCTTGGGGGTAAATCCACATGCTGAAGCTAGACCATTGTGAATCTGAAAACAATTCACGTTCCGGAAAAAAGTACTATTATCCATTTTAAGGACTATGTATTTTGTGTAAGAGTTATTAACAAACACACCAGGTAACACCTCGATAGGAAGGGCATCTTCATTCGCAGTTTTGGCAGATGACCCTGGGGGTACAGGGTCATCGGCCAGAGAGTGACCAGGTGATGCCAACTCGTGTGGCTGGTCACCGACCACATGAGTGGTTACAGAAGTTTGGTATGTATCCATATATACATTCTTTAGACAAAATGGCACCAGGAGCCAAGGGAAACCACCTACCAGGGCGTGAGGAGACCGAGCGTGGTCTGATGGGAGCGGAGTACCTCATCCCCAGAGGGTGTCCCCAAAAGGACACCCTGTGATGCGAAAGTTTGCTCCCACTAGTGCAAAGACCACCTTCCCCAACACCCCCCAGCCCAGACACCCAACCAACCATGCAGTTCGGGGAATGAAAGAATTCTGATAGGTAGAAGTTCTGCAATATGGCTGAGTGACATTCCAGTCATGAGCCAGAAATACTACAAAATTCTTTCTGTTGGCCCTAACAGTCACAGGACCCAGTACCATGGCCAAGTAAATACTTTGTCAACACCAGGATAGTGTAATTATTGTCGGTATACAGGATGTGGTGCCTGTTGAAGTACCTTTCCATCAGCTCTTTCACTACTGATGCAGAGAACCGATGAGGATCATCACTAGGTATATCAACATCTGCTGCCAAGTAAATTATTAAGTCCAGCACGTATCCAGTTTTACAGTCACAAAGCACAAAGAATTTGAGGCCAAATCTGTGACACTTTGATGGCACATACTGAATAAATGCCAGACTGTCCCTGAATAACACCAGTGACTCGTCAATAACCACTTTCTGGAACGGACGGAAAACCCTTGAGAATGACTCCTTGAGCATGGTAAAGATTGGTCTTATTTTCCATAACCTGTTGTTCGGTGCAGGCCTGTAATATCGGTTAAGTGTAGGAAGCTAAGGATGGCCAGGTACCTATCACGGGCCATGTACATGCCGAAGACAGGTGTGCTCACGAGTTCATCCACCGACCAATAGTCGTGGAACACGTGTTTTCTAACGTGCGCCATCGGCATGGTCAGGGCGAGCCACACAATCATATCTCCCACCTGAACACATATCCAACCACGCATGTGCGTGCTTTTGCTGGCAGCCACATCCAGCCAATGCACACACATGGCCTGGTGGAAATTGATTTCATCCACCAGATACTGCATTATGGCAGTTGTGAAAATAGCTTTGAAATGACTGTTAATAGTCCAGGGCCTGAGGGGAAGCTCATTCTCCTGCACACCTGCAACCTCCTCATCAAATGCCAGCACAGACGGCTCAAAGCCAGCACCATCCTCCCACACAAATGTGTCAACTCTACCCACATGGGGTAGAGCAGGCCGTCTGGCAGTTGCAGTACATTTTTTCATCACTCGTGCACGACCACGTGCACGGCCATGGGGAGGTTGGGGAGTAAGCGGGTGATGACTCGCCTGATGCGGAACTTTCCTTGGAAGATGCTCGGCACTGCGTATCACCATGTACGGCCCGTCTTGGCAATACCACCCCCAAAGGGCCTGGTTGTGGAGATTCTGCCCTTGAGGTGGTAGGCTGAGATGTGGGGGAGCGCTCGAGGATGATACGTCAGCGAGCAGGTGGCAAGAGTGTGGGGGAAACGGCTCTGCGGCTTTTATTCCACAAATGACCACCAGGTCCAGGACCACTTTCCCAATGTCATCTAGCATCTCCTCATCACCGAAATCGTCGTTCTCATAGACTGTCCCTTCCTCCTGGAGAAGTCGGAGAGCCCTCTCTGGCTTTGGAGAGCGAGTAGGAGTTGGAGGGGGAGAGAACTCGCTCTCCACATGGTAGCTCCTCTTCTCCTCCGAGGACGTACTCTCGCTGAGTGTACGAGAGGATACAGTGTCATCAAGGAAGTGTTCAGTGGCAATATCGCTTAGCCCTTTCCCTGGCACTAAGGGCTGAAATTTCGTAGGGGTCGATGAGGTGATCAGCTCTTCATGTAGTGGAAGGGGATCGGACGATGACGAGGAAGATGACATGGCTCCTCACACTACCACTGCAGAGTACAGACTGAACTGCACAAACACGGGGTACCTGGGGGTCCTACCTACTTGGTAGGTATCACAGAAAACGGTCCCGTGGTCAAACAGTGGTGGGAAGTTTAGTGCAGTATATCAAGTCAACTGGCAGTGCTCCGTGCCCTGAATCCTGTCGTGCATACACGTCAACCAGCGGTTAGGGTTAAGGGCCCAAATGGGAGGAGTGCTTTCTAATGCCCATGCTCTTGATGATAGGGTACCACAGGGGAGTATCCATAGTGTTACTCTCTTTGCTGTGGCCATCAACAGTGTAATCAGGGTATTTCCTGATGGTGTATGAGGCTCAGTATATAGAGATGACCTCCCAATTTCCTTCACTGCATATAGAATGTCTCTGACAGAGAGAAAGTTGCAGCTGGCTATTAATAGAATTTCTGAGTGGGCTGAGGCTTGAGGCTTCCATATTTCTTTAACAGAGGCATTGGCTATGCATTTTTGTCGTCTTTGGGGGGTGCACCCAGACCCTGACTTGTATCTTTATGGTCGCAGAGTATCCTGTGTGGACGAGACGCAGTTTCTGGGTTTTCTATTGATAGATGACTAACTTCGGTTCCTCCTATTAGTTCTGTTAAGCCGGCATGTGTTAAAGCTCTGAGTCTTCTGGCTCATACCTCTCAGGGTGCTGACTGTCAGACCCTCCTCCCCTTACACAGGTCTCTTACCCTTCCAAAACTTGAATATGGGTGTGAGATCTACTCCTCTGCAACAAATGCCCATCTCCAGTTGTTAAATTCTGTGCATCATGCTGGTGTGTCTGGCAAATGCGGCATTCAGGTCATCCCTGATTTCAAGATCGTTAGTGGATGCTGGTGTCCTCCCTCTGGATTTACATCACCAGGCATTGATGACGAGGTGTTGGTATCACTTTCACCACATTTTGGACTCAATTTCTTGTAACACTGCCTCCCAGGAATCCCGATCGTCTGTTTATGACACCCGTCCTAGTTTCCCGAAGCCTTTTGGTTAAAGGGTCTGGTCTGTTATGTTAGCCCTCTCTGTTCCAGGACTAGCAGTCTGTCCACATCAGATCCCGAGGATGGGTTTTTGGCTACTCCCACGTGTGACATTTTGTAGGTCTGTTGTTGGTAAAAAGGGCTCACTTCCCTCTCAGGTGTCCCTCTCTCTCTCTCTTTTTAGAACATGCCTCAACTCATGAGGGCTCTGTCGCTGTCCGGTTCTAAGACTGATACTGGAGTAGGCTTTGGTGTTGTCTTCCCTTCCTTTAGTAGGGAGGGGGGGGGGTAGCCTTCCTGGTATTGCTTTGGAATATAGGGCGGAACGGACTGCAATTTTATATGCTCTTCAAATAATTTTTACTCTCCGACAATCTGCTTTTGTGATTTTTAGTGACTCCCATAGTACTATATCTGCACTGCAGTCTTTTAATGCATTCCATCCACTGGTTTTATCGATTTTAGAGTGGCTTTTTCTTCTTGGTCATAGTGCCCATCATTTGCAGTTCTGTTGGGTTCCTGTGCATGTTGGTATGGTGGGCAGTGAGAGAGTAGATACTTTAGCCAAAGCTCCGTCTTCTCAATGGCCCCCTACCAACTACCCGCTTCCCAGTTCCAACGTAACACCTTACTTGCAGTACACGATTCATGAGTGTTGGAAGAAACTGTGGGATGGTGTTACTCATAATAATCAAGAAGAAATTTTTCAGAGGGTTCTCATGCCCAGGTGATTGGAGGTGGCTCTTGCCAGGCTTCGCACTGGGGCTTTCGTATTACACGTGTTCCTGACGAATGGTGGGACTCAAACGTACTGTAATGACTGCCTTGTTCCCCTTACTGGTTGTCACTTGCTGGTCGAGTGTTCAAGTCTGAGGGACCTCCGTCAGATTTTCTTCCATTGACATCATGAGGCAGGTGGTGCCTACGGTCTGTCATTAATGCTTGGTGGAACCTTCAGCGATTTTACTGATGTTTTTAGTTTTCTCCATGAGGTGGGCCTCCTTACACTTCTATAAGTGACTGATATTTTATGAACTAGTTCTTTTATTATTTGCAGTGTTTTTATTTCTACTAATAGGTATTAACTTTATTTTCATTATTTACGTTTTATTTGCGGCGTTTTTTTATCTTGTTGTCCAGTGGATATGACCCTGGCAGTTGTGCCGCCAGATTTTAATTATGTTCAGTCAGTCAATCCTAAGCTGAAAAATATCACCTGACAATAATGGGAATAGAGAACTGAGAAACTTCTCGCCGCGAAAGGTCTTTATCATAAAAGAAAGGTAACACTAATAAAGCTGACGGTCAAAAGAGGTATGGGAACACAACTTTTGATATTCATTTGTTGTCCTCTTGATGAGAATGAAGTGTATTTGACTTCTCTACTTCGCTGCAATATGCACTGTTCAACGTGGCATGCAGGCTCACCACATCTAATGGTAACAACTTTTCCCAAAATGGCTCTGATTTGGGTAGCTTATTTGTGCATTCGCCATCTCTTTACTGCCGTAAATATATTAATGATATAAAGAAGTTTCATACGCCAGTGGTGACCTGGCTGCAAATAGTTTAATAAATGTGGAGACGACAATGAGGCACATTGAGTCAAACCAGTGCAAAAGGGTGGCCTGCATCCTGGCAAGGGATAAGAAAGGTCATGTCACAGTCAGGTGACATAAGGGAAAATTAATTTATAGCATTTCTTGTGTGAGAGCAGTGGAAATGAGTTCTTTGAGAGGAGCATGTGGTGTGGATGTGGCTGTGATAGGAAGCGTTAGGAGAAACACATTGAAGTGGTTTGGCCATGTAGAGAGGATGGAGAGTGAGAGACTGACGAGGAGAGTGTATGTGAGTGAATTGGAAGGGTGGGGAGAGGAAGGGGGAGGCCAAGGAAGAGATGGAGGGATGGAGTGGAGAGGTATACGAAGGGTGTGTGAGCTAGGAGCATGGCAGTGAAATGCCGGGGAACAGGGGGACATGGAGGCGATTTGTTTGTGTCCACCCCTTACGGGATTAAGGCGTCTGGTAATAGATAGATAGATTTCTTGTGTGCAAAGACACATTATTCAGTATCAGTGAGTACTTAATAGCCCAGCCTATTATACGTACAAAACTCTTATTGGCAACCGGAACTTTTTTTTGGTAAAAAAATGCAAGAAAAATGGAACAGCTTGGCAGTTTTTATGTACTGTAAGAAACTCTTTTTTGCACAGTGAAATCCAAGAAATATGGAAGGTAACTGTATTCCTCTGAATTATGCACCCATACTGACTGCTTCTTCTATAAATGAAAACGAACTTCAAAATCTGAAATATCAGCCACTGGTCATACTGAAAATATCTCAGTCAACGGCAGAATATTTGACAGCTGTGGGCGCAGACATCACTATTTTGAGAGAACATTATCTAGAGTGTTAGGTACCATTTCTGTCAGAATAGTCTGAGAAGGCTGTAGCATATTATCAGGTTTTGTTTTGTCTAAACTAATAAAGGAGCTTAACTGTGAAATCTGCATCTCTGCTCGGAATTTTTGGTGAAACTGCTACTAGAACCAGTGTAATGATGGGGATTTTGTGACAGGTGAAGTTCTGAAACAATTTTAGTTAACAATGCAACGATCGGAATTTATTAACCCTATGGGGAATGGGGGTAGAGTGATCTTCTTTATGACTAAGCCACCAGTGTAATGACCTTGAAATACCCTTTTTAAATTACCAACGTGGCTGCCATTAGGATACCGAGCTTACTTTTGAGAGTGAAATCCAAGACTAACTGGAGTGATTTAATTCCCTACTCAGTGATAGGTCCAAACTAGTTATAGTCTGACAAATCTAAACATAGGGTTTGGGTGGAGTCACCCCCTCCCTACACTATTGCCATGTTTCCTAACCCTACGATGTATAACGCCTGTGGTTTGTGTAGTAGGAATGATACATAAACATAACTCATACTAATATAACTGTAATGAAAGTGCTGACATGTATCAAGGAAGAATAAAACTATTCTGCATACTATATTATACGATAATAGAGAAACGTGGCATAAAAATTTGGCAGTGTTGCTCTAAAAATATTCTAATTATTATTTACTTCCCCAACACTTCTAACATTGCTAATTAATTTAGCAAGTATAATTGCAAGAAAATTTGAAGGGATAAAAGTGGGAAGAGGTGATCCTTTCATAATTAAAATAAATATATCAAACAGCTCTGGGGTGGCAGCACTCACGCGACACGTGTTTGTGTGTACGCTATGGGAGGTCACCAACCCCCTACAGGATTTAGGCCTATTGGGGAAACCTCTATAAAAAAAACGCGCCGTGACTTTTACCTCAAGGGTAGTGCGGAAATAAAGTCAAAATTATAATCCATACATAAAAATGGAAGTAAAAAACCATGGATGACACATAACAAAATCTAGCGAGAGAGAGAGAGAGAGAGAGAGAGAGAGAGAGAGAGAGAGAGAGAGAGAAATAATAATAATAATAATAATAAAACTTTATTTCCACTAAACAGTGGGTATTCTTATACATTATACAGTAGTACAGCATACAGTATGAAAGTTCTATACACAATATAATACAAGTTGATACATATGGTGGAGAATAGTGACAGAGAGGTAAATGGTTTAAAAGGTGTGGGGACACTTAGGTTAAAAATAGATCAATTAAGGGATTTAGGAACGAAGGCAGTGGGAAGGATTAAGACAGATGGGATTGTAAGATTAGGGAGTTTGAGCAATAGGGTAGGATGTATGCTCTCAATAAAAGTATAGCAATTATCAACGGCTAATTATTATACAGGTGTTGATGGTGGGGGTCTATATTTATAGGAGGTGTTGGTGGTGGAGGTATAGCGGGTGTTGTTGATGGGGGTGTTGTTGGGGGTAGGGGTATAGGGGGTGTTGGTGGCAGGGGTATAGGGGGTATTAGAAAAACGGAGATCACAAGAGGGAAACAGTGTCAAGGTCATCGCTGATGGAGAGGTCAGCTCGGAAACGTGGCAACAGTGCAGGGAGGGGGTGACTCCACCAAAACCCTACGTTTAGATTTGTCAGACTATAGGTGAAACGTGGCCAACCAGTTAGGCTCGAATTCCACTTAAGAGTGTAGCGTGAGTTGAGACTGGCTCGAATCTACGAGTCCATTTACTCCCTACTACACCTTACGGGCCACCCACTTAATGTATATTAGAGAAGGTAGTTGGAAAAACCCGAGGTAAGATGTTGCATTCCCTTTAATTATACCCCAAATATTCAAATTCAATTTTCTTAATTTTCTGATTACTGACTCCTCTAACAATGGCTTATTTTGAATGATCTGTTTGGCTATATCAGGCGTCGTCCTCCTTGGTCACTGGTGGACTCGGAGAGGGTCGATACTTAACAGTATGAAACTCCACTATCTTACTAATAATGAGACATGTTTATAATCACTCAGTTCAGTTAACAAGAAGACTCAGAAGTTACAACCGTATGCTTACAAATTACTGTAACCTAAGGAGTAAGTTTATAATAGTTAAATGCATTCTGTTTATATTATTCCACCCTTGAATTATAATGAAGGAACTTCTCAGCCTATGTCAATGAACAACTACACTCCGATGTCTCAATGAAATAGAGAAAAAAATTCGATCATTTGCCCAGTTACATTCCAACTAAATCTAGATTTGGCCTAAAACAAAGAAGGGGGGGGGGAAGTAAGACATCTATGTGTGATGACGTGGCTGGCAGACTATGACTTGGTCGGTGCTGAGGTCTATGAACGAGATGTGAGATGGTTGCAGAATCACAATTAAGAATTTTACTATTGAGCAAAACTCTTAATCATTCTATTCTCCACAACTCAAAACAGACTTAATGAGGAAGTAAATGGGGGGAGGGGTATATAAGGATTTTTAGCACTGACCTGTGAAGGAGACGTGAGATGGTTGCAGAATCACATGCATGATGCATGCTCTGGTTTATGTAGGCTAGGGGGACTAGTCCAATTACATCTGGGGGTGTCAACTCCCCGGTTGCTGTTATTCCTTAGCAACCATGTCACGACTCGGTTACTTTGTAGTTGACCTTTTTAGAGTTTATAGTATTTCACAAAGATTGTACGGTGATGGTTAAAATTTGAGCACTACTGTTAATAATCTCATCGCTTAATACTAAGTTCTCGTTATGGGGTTCGGACGTTACTTTGTCGGTTAAACTTGGCTTGGGTATGTACACAACGATCAGAAATTCAAAGTTAACATCCCATAGGATATTGTGAGCTGCTTCTCCCTTTCTGATACTTGTCAATTAATGTTCTGTCATTGAGATGGGTTAGGACTGAAGGATATTCCCTAGATTTACTCCATCAGAAGGTTACGAAGTCTCGGCTAACTTAAATGTTCGCTAAATCTCTGTTACCAGCGTGTTTCATGGAGGAGGGAAGGGGGAGTGTGATCGGTTGATGCAATACTTAATGCGAATTACATAATACATAGATGTTTACCTCCTACCTTAACTCTACTGTACAATACAAAAATCACACTTACACTATACTTATATTATACTCATACTAAATTACAGTTATTGACACTTATACTAAATTGTTCTTACTTACCAAATTACACTTACATTAATATTTCACTTATATCTTAACCTAACCTGCTGGCAGTACACAGGTCCTTCCTCCGGGAAACAAATTTTAGCCATTGGAAGTCAACATTCGATTCATTCATCTACATTTCCTAGGGATGTGTGTTAGGACGGGACAGACTTACCGAATTTGACTGTGAACTCTAGAATAAGATAAAGATTTCCCTGACTCTTCCTCCAATAAATGGCACCTGTTGGTCCACAAGTAAAATCACATACTCCAGGGGGTCGCTTCTCTGTCACAATAAACTCTCGAAATTCAGTGGAGAGATGCACCCCAGCCAACCTCCTGCCTGGGTGGTAACATGGTCGTCTCACCCGGACTGACCAGTGCTCTCACTGCCAGGATTGTCCCAGGGGCACTTCCCATTCAAACAGCCTACTAACTAATCGCATTCATTCTCTCACCCATTCATTCTTACGCTTCCAGCTCTCCACCTAGTAACTGACAACCGCCTGTCAGGTCCTGAAGTCATTGTTCCACCCTAGATGTCAACTGTAATGTGAGGGGTACGTCCACACTGCCTCTCAAATTAAGGCAAGCTAATATTCCCAGTAAACTGGGCTGCACCCATAACCCAAAGTCCTATAAACACTCTAAACTGTCACGGTCAATAGTCAGACAGTCCAACCTGCACACATTTCCCTATCCATCTCCTAACTTAATACTGCAATAACCAGCTTCAGCACTCAAAACTCCTCAGTAAGTCTCCGAGGATGGTGTCTCTCATGGGGTGGCAACTATTCATCCACCGGATCAGGCTCAAAGGCCCCCTCCAGGGGTTCCAAGAGCCACTCTTATCCACTGCAACAGGGCTTCACCTGTCCTGTGGCCTCCCATATCCTCTTCCCCGTGAACGCATCCTCTACCACATACACACCTCTGTCCATCAACACTTCCACTACTCAATGGCGTAATGTGTGTGGATTGTTTTGTTTTGAGGGGGGAGAACCTAATAAATCGGCTATAATGGTCCACTGAGCAGCACTCGTTCTTCTTGACATGTGATCCCTAATTTCCATCAACAACTCATCTTTCACCTTACTTCTCCTCTCACTAGACCAAACCACAAAATACATAAGTTGTGTTTCCATCTCGATAGTCATTTTATTATCAGTGAAGAATACTTTTGCTCATCCTCCAGGAGATTTAAAGATCTTGAATTCTAGAAATTTCACATGATTAAGTGGGCCTCCAGTGTACTGTTATTATGGGATTCTATCTCGATTCATTAAATGTAATAATATCTATCCCACAACATTACCTTATCCCGCCGCTGCCACCAGTGTAATGCTCGGAATTTTTTGGTGAAACTGCTAACAGAACCAGTGTAATGATGGGGATTTTGTGACAGGTGAAGTTCTGAAACAATTTTATTTAACAATGAAACAATCAGAAATTCAGAGTTAACTTCCCATAGGATATTGTGAACTGCTTCTCCCTTTCTGATATTTGTCAGTTAACGTTCTGTCATTGAGATGGGTTATGACTGAAGGATATTCCCTATATTTACTCCATCAGAAGGCTACAAAGTCTCGGCTAACTTAAATTTTCGCTAAATCTCTGTTACCAGCATGTTTCATGGAGGGGGGAAGGGGAGGTGTGATCGGCTGATGCAATACTTAATGCAAATTACATAATACATAGATGTTTACCTCTTACCTTAACTCTCAGTACAAGAATCACACACTATACTTTTACTTATACTAAATTACAGTTATTGACACTTATTAAATTGTTCTTATTTACCAATTTACACTTATAATATACTTATATTTCACTTATATTATATCCTAACCTAACCTGCTGGCACTACACCAATACTTTAACTTTTATATAAGTTCGGGGGGTGGGGGGAGATTTCTTTCACTGGATGTTAAGATACCTCTAAGGTGTAAAAAAGTGTATAAGGAATATTGTCATTTCTCTGAGATGTAATGTATAAACTGAAATGGTCTACAATATTCAGAAAGTCGCATAGACTGTGACTAATTAATTTTAGAGAAAAGTTTTATTTAATTTAGTTTTTATGATTTTATTTATTTAGCTTCAGATCCATTAAAGAATCACCTGTTTTTACTGCAGGAAATTTGAACTGTCCATGCAGCTGAGACTCGGAATGCTCTAAGTGAGAAAAGTTTTGCAGCTCCTGATTGGCTAGCAACGACATAATCTCAAACACTGCCAGATGATAGAGAGTATGTGATGACCATTTTACTCTCGTCCCCCCAGGGGAAAAAATACTCAACTGTTTATCAAAAACATGAGGTATCTTTATTCTCTTCGCCTGATGCACATATTAACATTGTCATTGTTTTACTGTAGAAAATAATGAATAGTACAGTACTTGCGACAAACGGACACCTCTCCCAAAGGAGTTTGAAATTATGTAAAGTATGTTGTCCATTCTTTAACTCTATCACAAAAATTCGCTTTTGATCGTCTATCTGTCTATTTATCTATTGACATACGCCTTAATCCTGTAAGGGGTGGCCACAAACAAAGCGCTTCCATGTCACCCAGTCCTCTGCCATTTCATTGCACTACTCCCATCTCACACACCCCTCTCCCATATACCTCTCCTTTCCACCCCTCCATCCCATCCTTGGCCTCCCCCTCCCTCTCCACCCCCTCTCCACCTCACTCACATACACTCTCCTGGTAAGTCTCTCGCTCTCCATCCTCTTCACATGGCCAAACCACCTCATTGTGTTTCTCCTAATGCTTCCCATACCATCCACACTGCAGTGCTCTATCACTTCCTCATTTGTTTGTCTGTCTTTTGATCATGTGGTAATTCTGGGGCATAGCCAGAAAGTTCACAAGGGGGGGGCGGGAGAAAGATGCCTATAGATTCGTGAAAAGGTTGTGGGAGGCAATCAAAGTGAGCCTCTGCAGCAGGGGGGTCTGAGGGGGCTCTGTGAGCCCCCAGGAAAATTTTTTGAAAATGATGTACTTTTAGGGGTTTTCTGAGGCCTATGAAGGTATGTGTTGGATACTTAGATGATAACTCATTACAGTGAAAATGGCGAAAAGTAGAGCAAGAAAATGATTTTCACTGACAAAAGAAGCCTTTTTAATTATCTTTAGGGGATAAAAGAACAATAATGCATCTGGGAGTCTCATGTGCATTTTCCTCGCCTTTAACCCTTACACCGCGGGCTTGTTTTGCTTTGATTTGTGGCTCCCGCGGGCATATTCGCGCTCCGACAGACTCTAAAAATGTTTGCCAAAAATCAGTTATTAGTCCTAGAATATTAAAATCACATATATTTATGGCACATACCTTCAGCTTTCTCCTTGGATGTTTGTTGAGCCTTCGTCGAGTACCGTAGGACTTGTGGAGACCTCTGAAGTTGGGTAACGAAGTCTCCACTTTACACTTCCCGACAACTCGTAATATGATTACCACAGCCTGATATCACTAGAAACATTAATCTATGATTCTCAAATAGTTTGGAATCCATACTCCCCCAAAAAAACACTGTGAAAGCAATGAAAATTATGAGGGCTTATGAACATCCCACTTCCGATCGTTCGCCGCTAGTGTTGTCTATTATTCATAAAAACACTCACAGTCTATATTTCTGTTACTATATAACACTTATATATATCTACAGTCTTTATCCATAAGTTTCCTTCAGTAATAGTAGTTTATTGTCACTGTAGGGATTAAATTTCTTTCAGTAAAATACGTAGCATTCACTTTCTCGTCCTGTATACTAGCATTGAGAATGAATGTCACTTTCACCTTCACTCTCATAACTCATAGTAGTCATACATGCTAGAGTGAAACTTTCACTTTCATTACTCCTAGTATATATACTCGTATTCTTATAATACCGCTCATTTACATTTCTATTTACATTCTCTACTTTATTTACATTATTTACATTTCTATTTTATTTACACTGTGTTATGCACTGTCACTTGAAGTAACTTATAAAACTATTTTCCACTGTTCACTTATATTTACATTCATTGCTTTCTTGCTGTTTACACATTATTTACACTTTATTTACAATTCCACTTGCACTGTCTTACTCAATAAAAAGATCACAATCACTCTTTATCAATTGTCAGCCCTTTACCTCTTTCCACGAGGTTTAGTAGAGGGTAAAGGTCACAGGGCCCTTTGCATGGGGCTGTAAAGTGACGGAAGTTAGCAGGAGCAAATCAGACATACTCCCACTTTCAAAGACGACAGTGAACTGATAGTGGTGGCCTCCTGCCACCTGGCTAGGGTAGGTCCAATACTACCAACTTCAGCCCTATGAGACCAGCTAATATATAGCAATGAAATGATTGGCAGGAAACCAAGACAATACATAAAAAATTAGGTAGTTCCAGGTGAATGTAAATATCACTTAGGCTTCTCCCTTCCCTCCTTATATGTATATTTATTACGAAAATAGATTATACGGCATATTTCAAGGGGAAATAAACAGCAAAAATTAGCGAACGAGTGCACGTGAGGTGTTGTCAGGTGATAATTAGCCAATTCCAGGTGTATGGCACTATCACTTACCTTATTTCTTTTTTGTATATATTATTTGGTATAAGAATAGGGCATAGGGCTTATTTCAATGGATGAAATCAGTGGAAAATTTCATGGAAGATTTACCTAGTGTAGAATACAGTATGGTGGCTGCAATAATTAGGTAGTTCCAGGTGAATGTAAATATCACTTAGGCTTCTCCCTTCCTTTCTTATATATATTTTTATTACGAAAATAGATTATACGGCATATTTCAAGGGGAAATAAACAGCGAAAATTAGCGAACGAGTGCACGTGAGGTGTTGTCAGGTGATAATTAGCCAATTCTAGTTGTATGGCATTCTCACATACCTTATTTCTTTCTTGTATATATTATTTGGTATAAGAATCGGGCATAGGGCTTATTTCAATGGATGAAATCAGTGAGAAATTCCATGAAAAATTTACTTAGCGTAGCACGGCCGGGCAGGCGAGAGGATAGGGTAATGGAGGGGAGGTAGGGAGGGGAGTCAAGAGTGGGGAGAAATGGCTAAATTGTCAACAATGGATGGGAGTACAGATGAGATTAGGAGTGCTGACTAGTGTTGAACATTGGCAGTACTGATAGATGATACAAGCCACCACTTGAAAGCCCGGGCAAATTCAAAATAACACAGAATCACAAAAGTGTCACCCCGCGGTATGATCCCTTGTTCCCAAGCGTCACGAAAGTGACGCCCCGCGGTCAACCCGCCCCGTCCCGACCACTTTTTCACCACTGGTACCCTCCAATCCCGACCATTTTTAGACCCAAATTTTTTTTTGCTCAAACTTTCGCTTTTGGTCAGAAACAATGGTCAATCACCAAGTGTTCACCGGGGTCCATAAGTGGCCTAAACAGGTATACCTTCATTACACCTGGTACCGTGTTCTGTGGAGGTGGTCTGTGGCTCTCACGTTTTCTATGGTATTATAAGTCTGGGAAACCAATAAAAGTAAGTAGATGTATATTTATTACAAACAAAAAAACATGTGATACAAGAGTAAATTGGATTTTATACAAAAATAGAGGTGAAATAAGCATTGTTCCATCAGGCGAACCGAGCGAAATCGGCCAAACTGTTCACTGATGAATCGCTAACATTGCTGATTCATCATACATATCATTTTTTCTACTTACATAATACATCTCCAATAACATTATACCATTTTACATTTTACAAACTGTTTTTACGTATTCACAGGCCTTTCGATAACATTTAGCATAATGTTAGCGGATATTTACGTTGTGAGTGAACTCGCTGTGACTGTTGTTTCAACTCGCATTGTGTTTTTTCAACTTACATAATACTTTCCTAATAACATTATACACTTTTCCACTTTAGAGAACTGTTTTGAGATAGTTTCAGGCCTTACGATAATATTTAACGTAATAATAGCGCATAATAACACAGCGGGTGAAGTCGCTATGACTATTATTTCAACTTACAACCTGTTTTTGTACTTATATAATACTTCTCCACTAACATTACACATGTTTCCACTTTATATCATTGCTATCACATAATTGGAGACCTTACTATTCTACTGAGCATCATATTATCGCATATTTACACAGTGAGTGTTCTCGCGATATCATTTGTTTCAGTTTACACTATTATTCAACTATAAATTACTTTCCTACTAACATTACACCCTATTCCACTTCATATCATTGCTATCACATATTTACAGACCAGACTGTTCTACTGAGCATAATATTTTCGCAGATTTACACAGTGGGTGTACTCGTGATATCAATTGTTAAAATCTGCACTATTTTTCAACTTATACATTACTTTCCTGCTAACATTACACCTGTTTCCACTTTATATCATTGCTATCACATATTTACAGACCAGACTGTTATACTGAGCGTCATATTTTCGCAGATTTACACAGTGGGTGTAGTTTTGATATCACTTCTTTCAACTTACACTATTTCTCAACTTATACAGTACTTTCCTGCTAACATTACACCCGTTTCAACTTTATATAAAACTTATCACATACTGACTGGCCTTACCATTGTACTGAGCGTAATATCGCCATCCCACACAGTTTCAGTAGTGTAGGAAATTAAGATACTCTTTGAAACGGGGCTGAAGGAACAACGCAACATTGCACTCTGCACACTCGTACCTTGTGTCTTTTCTCTGAGTGGCTGGTCTGACTGTCGAGTGCTTGCATACATGGCAGTGGCGCTGGGGTTTACGACAGTTTGGTTGGGAAGAGATTGTGCTAGGGTAGTGGCGTCCTGCAAGGTGTAGGGGAGTCTAGGTAGCCATGGGGGTGCGTGTGCGGTGTGTGGGCCTATCCTGTGCGTACCTGGCGATAATTACACGTGACAGCTCCCTCACAAACCCCTAAAAGGTCTCAGAGATTCCCATTGTCATGGCGTGGAGGTAGTGTGCGTTGAGGACCGTGATGTCGAGCAAGTGGAAAAAGAGCTTTTTGTACCACTTTGTGGTCCTGGCACAGTCCACACTGGAAATCATGGAGTCTGACTGATCCACTTGCCTCATGTTCAGATTATAGTCAAGTACAGACTCAAGTTTCCAGACGTTGCGCCTCCTCTTGCTACGGTGATCAAAGGAGTCTGTGCGGTGCATCAGGGGGCTGTGTACAGTTGATAGGAGGCAAACTTCCCTGTTGTGGTTCCACAGGGTGGCAAGGATGTTATTTGCCTAGAAGAAAACCACCTCGTTCTTCTCAAGTTTCCTCCCTATCTTGACCATAAGCGATGGTTTCTCATTACTGTACCACAGACTCTGGTGTCGTGTTGGTGGAGGAACCGAGTGAGAAGAGGGCTAGTGTACCAGTTGTCCAGGTACAACACATGACCACGATGAAGGTACTCCTCTATCATTGTCTTCACCACGGCCCCTGAGAGTCCAATACTACGATCTTCTGTTATGTCTGTCTGTGCGCCCGTGTACAAGACTATGTCATGCACATAACCAGTCTTACAGTCACACATAACAAAGATCTTGAACCTGAAACGGTGTCTCTTGCTGGGTATGTATTGGCGAAAGGAAATATTGCCTCTCCACAACACAAGACTCTCGTCTATGACGAGGTCTCTGTAAGGATAAAATGAGGAGTGGATCATTTCCCGTAGGTGATCAAATACAAGCTTAATTCTCATTTTATCAGTGTTATTTGCATTAGCTGGATCTTCTGCATCAAAAAAGTGGAGGCGGCCGAGAATCTGCTGAAATCTATTACGACTCATGACCTTTCCAAAGAAAGGTGTGATGGTCATTGGGTCAGTGGTCCAGTATGCCGGTATTTGATTTTTCCTGACAACACCCATCAAGAGAACCAGTGCAAAAAATTAGAACATCTCAGAAATTGTTACAGGATAGTCATATTGCTGGGAGTGCCTGCTAGTTGTACCCAGACGTTCAGTTTCATGCACTGTGTTCTTGAAAAGAGGTTTGTCTGCTCCACTATGCGCCCCACAAACGCCTCCCCAAAGAACAGGTGGAAGAAATCCACCCTAGTGGAACCCGCATGCACACTTGGAGCCGTGCAACCAGACCGCCACTCCTCTGTGAAAGGGTGAATGATGGGAGTAAAATTACTCCCATCTTCCCAGTTCCACGAGACACTACCGTCTCCAGCCTCGTCCCCATCATCAGGGTTGGGAGGTGAGGGTGGTGGGGGAGGTTGGGAAGGTGGAGAGCAGCGCCCTTCATCACGCACACTTCTCTTCCATCTCCCTTTTCCTTTACCCTTTCCCTTCCCTTTCCTTCCTTTCCCCACATCCTGGGGCTGTGGGGAGGAAGTTTGGGAATATTGTGGGGCGAAAGACGTGCTGGGGAGTGGCTCCACCTCATCTCCCCTATGCCCACATACACCACGTGCTCGTGCTGCCTCCCTCACACCACTTTCCCTTTCACCGCTCACTCCCGCCACACTACTTTCTCTTTCACCCCGCACTCCTGCCACACCACTTTCCCTTTCACCCAACACTCCCGCCACACCACTTTCGCCCTCCCCAGACAAAACACAAGGACCATACCTGATTTGCCTTCTCGCCCCACCTTCTGATCCTCAGGGTGAGATTTTCTCCTTCCCCAACCACGAGGCAACATCACATCCTAAGCCGCCGTCCTCATCCTCGTCCTCGTCCTCATCAGAATCTCTCTCTAGGGGATGGAGAGAGGTCTGTGCAGGTGTTTTGGGTGCAGGCTGGCCTTCCCCCGCCTTACAATACGTAACATACCGCTTTTTCCGTGGCGAAGGGACATCCTCATCACTGCTGGTTATTTCCTCCTCAGGCTGCACATAATCATGATCCTCCACATCGTCATCAAGTGGAGAATCACTATCTCCAGTGAAGGCATCCAGGGCAGATTGTATCTCGTCCTCAGAGAGACCTTTACGCGCCATGTCTGACCTGGGTCACTGCTAACAGGTGAGTGACCGAGACAAGGGCGCGCGCGGGTCATGCGGGGTCTGGGAGGCTGCCCACCTGGTGGCAGGTAGGGGAGGCTTGGGTAGGTGGGCGAATCGAAAATCTCGTGCGAATTTTGAAAATTGTGAAAATTATGGACCTTGCAATTGCAGCGCGTTAAAGTACGTTGATGGGATTGTCAGTGACAAAACGTGAGGTCGTTAAAGAACGTCGACGGGACGCCGCGGGTTAAGGGGTTAAGAGCATAGTAATCCTAACTAAGTTAGTTGGAACCCGGAAATGTCAAAATTCATCTGACAAAAGGTGATAACAAAAAAATTTTGTGTTCTAAAGGAAAGCAATATAATTTCCAGTATTTCACAAATCTCATGGTACCTCAAGACTCAAGTATCATGTAACATAATTAATCCCTGGATTGCGCAATTACACTTTTTTATCCCACCCTGTGGTGCACAGAAAAGGGGAAAAAAAAAATCTTTTTTTTAGTTTTTTTTATTATTAACTTGAAGATTAACATCCAGGGCATCATCTGGTGAAAATAAAAAACTCTCTCTCTCTCTCCGTCTTTGCGTAGGGCCATGCGTAATTTTCCGTAGGGGAGCACTTAAAAAATGATGAGAAAAAAAAAAGTTTTTGTTTATTATAAATTTGAAGATAAACATCCAGGGCATCATCTGGTGGAAAAAACAAAAATCTCACTCCGTCTTTGCATAGTAACATGCATAAGTTTGCATGGTGGTGCACGGCCAGCACAGCCTGAGCTGTGGCTCGCAGCGTGACGCTACCCAGCCTGAGCTGTGGCTTGCTAGCCATGGGTTAAGAACCACTTCCATAACCCATACATCATCTGTAATTATAAATGTGCCACGCATCGGAATTCTACCCACTTGGTTAAATTAAAAGGGTAAGCCTTTAAATTATGCTAAAGTATTTAGACTTGTCTGCTATTTTTATCTGACTTCTAAAAACAAATACTTTAAACTATATATATATATATATATGTATATATGTATATCATCATCATCATCATCAGCCATTATAAGTCCACTGCTGAACAAAGGCCTCCCCCAACCTTCTTCACGAATTCCTTGGCTGAGCCAATCTTTGCCACATTTTCCCTGCAAATTTCTCTATCTCATCTCTCCACCTCCTGTCTGGCCTTTTTCTGCTACGCTTACCATCTCTTGGTGTCCAGTCAGTCAACCTCTTGCTCCATCGATTATCCCTTGTTCTTGCTTCATGGCCTGCCCACCTCCATTTCTGTTGTTTTATAACTTCTATAATATCTTTGACTTTAGTCTGCTCTCTCACCCAAGTTGATCTTTTCCTGTCTCTTAAAGATATTCCCAACATTGACCTTTCCATTGCTCTCTGAAAACGAATTAATTTATTTTCCATCGATTTTGTCAGTTTTCAAGTCTCACAACCATACGTCATAGCTGGAATTATACATTCGTTACATACTTTTCGTTTCATGCAAACTGGCAAGCTACTTTTCATAATGTCTCTGTGTTTACCGAAAGCTTTCCATCCAATTGTAATGCGTCTTTTAATTTCGCTATCATTATCTTTCGTTAATTTTAGTATTTGTCCCAGGTAATTGTACTCCTCAACTTCTTCAAGAATTTCTCCACTTATTCTTATGATGCTCTTTGGTGTCTGAGGATTAAACATTACCCCAGCAATGACCGGCGGCCCGCCGTCGGTTTATGAGAGGCTGGGGGAGGCTGAATGCGGGCAGCTATGCCCCCGTTGTGCCTGCGATTGTCCGCTCTGGACTTAAACTTTCAGCAGAGTATGTTAAGTGAAACGTCGATCGAATTTCCATATCTGACGTATCTCAACGTACATAAATTATGGTACTCTGAAAAACAGTTAAAACAAACTGCAATTTCATCAGCATATATATGAAAAAAAGTATTTAAACAATATTGTACGTGCTTTTTGTGACAAAGGTATTATGTAATTCTATTTGTAAATGATATAAAGTTTTCATAAGATATATATTCATGTGGAAAAGCGAACATCAAATTTGCGTTGTCAGATATTATAAATGAAGGCGCCGGTGCACCGCGCCAGCCACAACAGTGCTCTCACTTTCAAGGTAATTACCTTGAATCAAGTAATTGATGAGCTTTCAAGGTAATTTTCAAGGTACGAGAATTTTTAAGGTAATTTCAAGGTAATATGAAGATAAGTGCAAGGTAATTCGGGTATTTTTTGGGTACGAATATAAAGGATTCTTCTTTGGAAAATCCACGATTCGGTGAAACTGATTTTTTTTTTTTTTTTTTTTTGGCTAGGAGCAATATGATATTGGTAACACTGATTCTGGTAACACTTGCAAGTCCACATGAGCACGGCTGACTGAGCTGAGCTTCGCGAACCATTCACGTCCACTCTACAAATGTTATACACACGTTGCATTCTAGTGTTCAGGGCTCAGGCTTCAGATCTCTTTACTAGTCTTATACCCAGTATTAGAGCTAGCTACGACAACTAAAGGTAAGTAATAATCATTGTTGTTAATTAATAGTAGATTTTTACCCCTTCAAGAGGAAAACAATATTCTGGTGTAACTTATAAACTGGTGGCTACCATTTGAGAATTTTATTGTTTAGGCCAAAAAGACTGATTTATTAGTTTTATGTGTTGTGAGTTTTAGCCATGTCTACGACCAAAGTTGGTATAGGGCCTACCGGTATTTGTTTTTCTTTAAATTATGGCTTTAGTTATAGACAAATGTATTTACCTTTGAATATTCCGATCATGCATAAGGTAATGCGCTGATCATTGCTATGCGAATTGTGGAATAACAGTTCTATGTATTTTTTCTTGTTTTATTTGATCAGTGCTTGCTGAAAGTTGTGGCCCCTCGGCATTTTCTCAAAATTTTTTCGGTTTTTGTTTACTTATGGACCGGGTCCAGTTTTTTTTAATTCGAATATATATATATATATATATATATATATATATATATATTGTAGTAGATAAGTCGGTGAGGTTAGATTACGGTAGGTCTAACCTAACATTTTACATCAATTCTGACATTTTTACTGTTGAATGGAGACCATTTTTATGCTAAGCAAATATGTGTATTGACAGGTTACGTCCTTTCAATGGAGAATGCAAGTAAACCTTTTTGCATTTCATCTGAACAGGGCGTCAATCGGGAGTTAGTTTTTGAACTACTAAAACAACTGAGCTTCTGTGATAAAGTACTAATCTACAGTACATAGACCTAGTCAAAAGCAACCTATCAAAGACTGATATTTTTCATATAGAATTTTAAATAGCCTACATTAATTCCAAACAAATTTTAATAAGTTCATTTGCTTGTTTTCAGCGGTTTTAAATTTATTTTTATTTTACAAGTTTCTGGAATATAACAGAAAATGCATTGTTTTCTCTCTAGTTTATATTGTAATTTCATATTGCTTCAGAAATATGGCATCAGCTGTTGTGACGGACTCGGATGTGACTTCGAGTGATGAGGAAGTCATTGTGGGGATATCAAGTGGTAGTAACTCAAAGGGTCAAGATAAACAGCTCACAACCAGTGTTAAAAAGAAACGTAAAAAATTTACTCAAGGATTCCGAAACGAGTGGCTGCAGAACACAATATTCAAGAGCTGGTTGCAGTCCCCTGCACAAGGAAGTACTAAGCCAGTTTGTAAATTTTGTTTGACTACTGTTCCATGTGCAAAGTCAGGACTTGAAAGGCATGCCAAATCAGCAATGCACTTGAAAAATGCTAGCATACAAAATTCACAAGTGCCCATTAAACAAGCCATTCAAAACACCCACAAGAACTGTAATTGCTCTCTTAAAACAGAAAGCCGTATATGTGCATTTGTTGCTGAACATAACTTACCCTTTTCTCTTTCACAACCCATACTTCAACTGATTAAAGCCTCTTGTCCAACAAACAAGGGTGAACATGAGAATCTGCAAAATCTTAAAATGTCTGCAACCAAATGTACAAACATAATGAGACAGGGGTTAGGTTATCATTTTTCCAATGAACTTGTTGACAAATTGAAGGTTACCAAATTCAGTGTGATCCCAGACGAAACTACTGATGTTAGTAGTGAAAAACAACTAGCTATCTGTGTAATGTACTATGATTATGATACACATGAAGTTGTAACATCATTTTTTGACATGGTGAAAGTCCAAAAATGTGATGCAGAATCTCTCTATGTATCACTGAAAAAATCTTTTGAAGAGAAGGAAATTCCACTGGATAATATCATAGGTTACTGTTCTGATACATGTAATGTGATGTTCGGTGAACACCAGAGTGTAACATCTCTTATGAAAGCAGATCTCGTTGTAGCTGTTACATGATTCATTTGTGTGTTTCCCATGCATGTTTAAAGCTCTCAGTTTCCCTTGAGGACCTGTGTAGAAATGACTTTTCCTATTTTAGTAGGTCAAGCTTACGTAGACAAGAACTGGAAAAGTTCCAAGAGTTTTTAGATATCACTCCCCACAAGCTCTTAAGCTACGGTCAGACCAGATGGTTATCACTGGAGGCATGTGTGGATAGAATCTTAGAACAGTGGGATGCTTTAAGGCTCTCCTTCACTAGTGTGGTAAATGAAAAGAAAGATCCTTCACATGTGACCGAGAGCATTCTTACCAGTCTAAGTAACCAGTTCATCAGGGCTCAATTGGAGTTTATTCAGGTACAGCTAAAGAGAACTAACCAGTTCAATAAAATATTCCAAAGTGATAAACCCATGCTTCATTCTCTAGACAGTAGGTTACAAATGCTGCTTCGAGAGGTAATGAGTGACTATATACATTTAAACTATGTAAGAGAATGTGATCCTTACACTCTGGACTTTCAAGATGAGAATAAAAGAGTCCCCATAAGTCAGGTATATATTGGTATAAATGCCACAGAAACACTGTCAAACCCCCCAGCCTGTCATGACAAAGAGGGGATCAAGATATTCAAACGGAATTGTTTGTCATTTCTGATAGAATTAACCATTCAAATTAGGTCAATGTTTGCAACAATTCCTCTGGCTTTCCTGGAGTTCTTGAACCCTCAGAATGCTCTGAAAAGACAACCAAATAGTCTTGCAAATGTGTTCAAAGCAATGCCCTACCTAGGTGAGATATGTAGTAAGGAAATAGCAGATATGGAGTGGCGGCAGTTAGCTTTAGAAGGCAGTTCAAAGATGTGAAAGATCCAGTAGAATTTTGACAAAAGCAATTCCGGCAAGTAAACATCAATGGAGAGAAGAAATATCCAAACCTTTGTAAAGTTGTAGGGACGGCTCTTTCCTTGCCCCATTCAAATGCATCCGTAGAAAGGATTTTTAGCCATTTGAGGCGCATCAAAACTGATATGAGAAATTCATTGAAAGGAGAGCCTGGTAGGTCTTTTACATACAAAGTATGGTCTGAAAAGAAAGGGAATATCAAGTGATCAGCTACAAGTGGATGAAAAACTAGTAAAAGATATGGGGAAGATAGTTTGTAATGCAACTGATGAGGAGTGCAGGAAGATACTGTTAGAAAAATTCAAGTAATATGCAGTTATGCACTGCATCCCACTAAGTCTTGTTCAGTTGTTTGATTCCTGTAGGTCAGGTATTTTAGGTAAAATGACATTTCCATTTATGTTTATACAGTAATTGTATAGTCTCTCTTTTTAGGCGTATTCCTGTAAGTCTCTGTGTTGAATTACACTCACGTCGGTAAGTAGAGGATCAGGCTGAGAACCCCATATGACACTTCAACCACGAACACACAAATTCGAATACACTCGTCTGCCACTTCAGCTAGTTTGTTTGACCAAGTCAAGGGTAGTGGATAGACAAGTGTGTGTGAATGTGTGTGTTAGTGGTTGCAGCAGTGTATTGTGAGATTCTTAGCTTGGTTCACTACTTAACATCATGAGGGTACATACTGTTTTATAAAAAGGATTGCCTTATGGCACTATTTCTATTCCATGAAAAGTTTTTTTTATATAATACTGCAAGTGACATTTTTTTCCAAAGCTAAATTACTTAGTTACCAAACTTTCGAAAAGGATATTTAAATGATATACACATAAATATGATAATTAATACTTATTTTTATTTTCAATGTATTATTGTCCATATTTTGTGTAATATAGGAAATATATATATTAAAACATTATTTACTATTTTCAATGCGTTGCCTATATTTACTGTAATTTAGGAAGCATATATGGAAGCATTATTTGTCAAGGTAATTCTGTTGAATTCAAGGTAATTTCGGAGTGGTTTTAGGGTAATCATTGCTGGCAAAAGTGAGAGCACTGAGCCACAACATCAACAACCTTCTCCTTTAAATCAAAAGTTGTGGATCTTGATACGTCGTTTTCACCCACATTCTGAGGGAGTCAGAAGCAGTTAAAAGACCAAGAAGACGAGTGTTTGGATTCAAGTGACCAAGAAGACCAGTGTTTGGATTCAAGCAACCAGTCAGATACCCCACAAGAAGATGGAAGGACAAGATTCTTCCGAGGACTATTCTGGCAGAGAATATCTGAGCAACGACATGGAGAATGGAGAAGGAAGGGCCACAGAAGGATCAAACAATAAGAATAATAGTGGTGCAGCAGAGGCCCCAGGCAGCAACGACGACAGTGAGGAGAAGGATAAACAAGAAAATGGGAAGAAACGGAAGCCTAGAATGAAAGACACAGAAGCACGGAAAAATGTTGAAAAACAAGAACGGAAAATTGGGAAGCGAGGACGAAAAAATGAACAGGTGACAGACGACAAGAATGACTCAGTAAACATTACTTTTAACAGTTTGGAAATCATTACATCTACACAAAAGTCTCCAGATACAAAAAGAAAGTGTGCTAGGTGCAGAAAATATGTGGGGAAACAAGACAAAGCAATGTGGTGTGATGGATGTGAAGAATGGATTCACATACAGATGGGGACAAGAAGACATTGCACTGAACACAAAATGACAAGTGAATTATATGAGGCAGTTAGAAAGGACAATGGAGAGTGTGTAAATATAAGGTATAAATGCAATCAGTGTCTTAAAGGTGAGAGAGAAAAAGGAGCAGGCAAGGAAAAGAAGGGATTAAAACTTGCTCATAGGGAATTGGAAATTATGGCAGAAAGATATAAGAAAATGGAAGAAAATTTGGAGAAATCAAAGGAAAGATATGAACAAAGTGAAAAGGAGAAGGAAATATTGTTTAAAGAGAAAGAAAAAGCAGAGGAAATGCAAAAGAAAGTAGAAAAAGAATATGAAGAAAATAGAAAGAAAAATTCTCATGGTGAAAAAGAAAATGAATGTAAAAATCTGAGGAAAATAATTAAAAATTTGGAAGAAAGGGTCATGTATGAAAGTATTGAAAAAGAAGAAGCAAAAATAAATGAGGAAAAACTAAGAGAAATCCTAATTGTAGTAAAGGAAGAAAACACTGCATTGAAAAGAAGATTAGATATTGAGAGTCAACAAAAACTTAAAGAACAGTATGACAAGATGGAAGAAGAAACCAGGAAAAGAAAAAGAGCAGAATACAAACAAAATATAGAAAAAATTGGAGAAAGCAAACAAAAAGAGATAGAAATAGGAAATGAAAATAAAAAACAAAGTGAAATATATGAAATAGTAGGGAAAAACAGCCAAGTAGTGAAAACCAGTGAAGATAATGTAATAGATAGTGAAGTAACAGTAACTGATAGAGAGAATCATAAGGAACAAGAAAATTATGAAGCTACTGACAGAAAAGAAAATGGTATAAAAGATATGGCAGAAGGAGAAAAAGAACAACAGAAAGAAAGTACAGAAAAAGTTAAACAACAAAAAAGACAGGGAAATCTGGAAGAGGGCAAGGAAATAAAGGAATGTTGGTATTTTACTAGAGGAAAATGTAAGTTTGGAAAAGAGTGTAGGTACAAACATATAGTGAAAATAAATGAGACAGTCATAGAAAGAAGGAACATTGAATGCAAGTACTATAAGAAAGGAAAATGTATGAAAGGGAATGGATGTAGGTTTTATCATATAAGAAATGAAAGGTGTAGATTCTTTGAAAGAGGGTATTGTAAAAAGGGTAAATACTGCAACTATGTGCATGAGGAAACAAAAGACAAAATAGTAAATGAAAATAGTGAAACAAAAATGAGGAACATAAGAGAAATATTGAAGGAAGAAAATTTTTGGGAAAGCAGAAAAATAGTATTAGAAAAATTGATATTGAGGGTGGAAGACATATGGAAGGAAATGAAAAACTTGCAGGAAGAAAGAATGTGAGGGAAAATGAGAATATAAGTGATAGGGAAAAAGAAGACAAAATAAAGAACAAAGGTACTCATAAAACAAATGAAAACAGAAAACATAGCAGTATAGAGTATCAAAATTATGGTAAAAATAATATTAAAATTTTGTATGCAAATTGTAGAGGAATTAAAGATAAGCAAGTAAGTTTAAGAGAAGTGACAAACAAAATAGACCCAGAAATTATAGTACTTAATGAAACGTTCTTGAGAAGAGGAGAAGTGGTGAAGTTAGAAGGATATAAAGCATATAATAATAACAGAGAAAATAAGGTGGGTGGAGGAATAGAAATTATGGTCAAAATAAATTCACAGTTAAACACAGTAAAAATCAGTGAGGAAACAGAAGATATAGAAGAAATGACAGTAAGAATAGAAACCAGAAAAAGACCACTGAATGTAATTAGTGTATATGGAAAAACAGAAGGAAGGGTGACAAACAATAAAATTAGGGAACAGTTTCAGTATCTCAAAGAACACATTAGAAACATAGAAAAAGTGGGTGAAGATTATATAATAATTGGAGACTTAAACGCAACAATAGGAAATCAGGAAGATGGTATAGTTGGAAATAATGTAGGGAAAAATGAAGCAGGCAAAGCACTGATTCAAATGGTAGAAAATGTTAAAGGTGTAATTGTAAATGGAACAGAAAAATGTAAAGGTAAATGGACAAGAGTAAACACAAGAAATAATGAGGAAAAATCTATATTAGATTATGTGATAACGAATAGGAGTGTATACGAGGACATAATAGATATGAATATAGATGAGGAAGGAATGTATAAGCTAACAAAATACAAAAACAAAGAAGTTAAAGAAACAGATCATAATACAATATTAATAGCAATGGATGATAAAATGAAAGAAGTAAGGAATGACTATGTAAAACAATGGTACTTTAGAAAAGGAGGAGGATGGGAAAAGTTTAAAGAAATGACAGAGATAAATGAAATTTTTGAGAGGATGTGGAAAAAAGTAAACTACCAAGAACAAAGTATTGAAATTGAGTGGAATAAGTGGAAGAAAGTAGTGTATAATATACTGGATAAAGCATTTGGGAAAATAAGAATGTCAAAAAGGGTTAAACCAGGAATAGATAAAAGGGTGAAGATATTAATGGAAAGAAAAAGGAAGATAAGGAAACAAATAAGAAAAGAGAATGATAAAACCAGAAAAGCAAACTTTATAACAGAAAGAAAAGAGATTGAGCAAAATATAGCAAAATATATAAATGAAAATGAGGAACGAAGAATAGAAGAAATTAGTAATCAGCTTAATGATAAAAGAAATAATAGTGATACGCTGTGGAAGTTAAGGAGAAGACTTAACAAGAAACCCCAGTGGCAGTATGTAGTAAGAGATAATGATGGAAGTGATATAAGAAACCCAGAAAAGATAAAAGAAAGAGTTACAGAATACTATAAAGAGATATACAAAACAAATGACTTAACAAAAGGATATGAGGAATACACAGACTGCTTAGAGAGTATGATCAGAGAATGTTGGATGTATGAAAACAAGGAAGAGGAAAAATTAAGTGAGGAAGAGGTGAAAATGGTAATAACAAAGTTAAAGACTGGTAAAGCAACTGGCCCAGATAAAATTAGCAATGAAATGATTAAAAGATGTGGGAAAAGTATGAAGGATTCAATAATAAGAATGATGATGAAAATATATGATAGAGAAATAATACCAAATGAGTGGCACAAGGCATACATAAAAAATATATATAAGGGAAAAGGTAACAAGAAAGATTTAAACAATTATAGAGGACTGATACTGAACTCACACTTAATGAAAATGATGGAGAAAATAATAGAAATGAAGGAGACAGAAAAGCTGGAGAATATGAGTGATTACCAGTGCGGGGCAAGGAAAGGAAAATCAGTAAGGGAACATCATTTTTTTATAAGAAATATTATTGAAGAAGCACAACAGAAAAAGAAAGAAATAACAGCAGTATATTTTGATGTATCAAAGTGTTTTGACAAAATGGTATTAAAGGAAGTAATGAAGGAGTTATGGCTAAAGGGAATAAAGGGTAAAAACTGGAGAATGATATATGAAATTAATATGAAAAATGAATTGATACCTATGACAGAAATTGGGGAATGTAAAGGAGTGTATGTACAGGAGATGATAAGACAGGGATCAGTGCTAGGGGCCAAAATAAGTTCAATAACTATGGATTCACTAAGCGGAATGATGAGGGAAAAAGAAAGTAATTGGAAAATAGGAAATGTAAGGATAAGCCCATTAATATTTCAAGATGATATCATGGCAATAGAGGAAAATTACAAAATACAGGATACAATAAACAAATTGAAGTATTTCTAAAATTAAAAAGACTAGAAATCAATGAACATAATACAAAGCAATGTGCATTAGTAGGCAAGGGAAAAAGAGTAAAAATAAATGGTAAAGAAATTGTAAGAACACAAAGTCATAAGTACCTGGGAATAATTATACAAGAAAAAGGGAAACAGAATATTAAAGTGGAAAATATGATAAATAAAGCAAGGGTAGCAGCAAATGAATGTATTAACATCATAAATAGAAAAGAACTGAAAAAAAGTAGAATTAAAATAGGGCTAAAATTATTTAATACTTGTGTATTACCGATAATGTTGTTTGGAGGGGAAAGTGGGAAAACATTAAGAGAAAAAGAAAAGAAAGCTCTAAATAATGTTCAGACTCAGTACTTAACAAAATTAATCAAGGTACCAAGGACAACACCGAAATGTGCTTTATTATATGAAACACAGGAAGTAAAAATAGAACACAAAATTAATCAAAGAAAACTTGAATATTACATTGAACTCAAGAATAGGGAAGAAGACGCTGTTGAAGTAAAGATGAGAAAACATTGTGAAGATTTTGAAAGAGAGTACATGAGAGAAATAAAAGACATTAAAGAAAAGTACAGCATACCTGAAGACTTAGAAACATTAGAAGAGAGAGTGGCAAAAAGGGTAATAAAAGAAAAAATAATGACAAAAAATAAAGAAGAAATTTGTGAAGACATGAGAAAAGGGAGTAAGACAAAGGAATCAGTGGAACAAGAAATAGGCCAACAGAGATACCTAGAGGAAATAGAGTTTGAAAGCGCAAAGATTATATTTTTTATTCGAACCAGAATGCTAGAAGTGAAGGAAAATTATAAGAAAAAGTATGAGCCTAACCTTATATGTGACATGTGCCAAGAAGAGAATGAAAATCAGCATCATTTATTTATATGTGAAGCATACGAAGATTTAACAAGCGACATTAAAGGAAAAGAATCAATAACAGAAATACTAAAACAAAATGAATTACAGGTTGTAGCAAATACAGTGGGCAGAATAATGAAACGAAGAGAAGTAATTATGAATATAAGGAGCAACATAGAAATGAACAACAGAGACTGAGAAAAAATAAATAAAAAAAAATAAAAATAAAAATAAATAAATAAATAAATAAGCCATCTTGTTTAAAGACAAGAACTCCCGGATGGGAGTAGGCGCCAACAACAACAACAACAACAACAACCGATCTTTAAAACAACGGCCTGGCGGGCTGCAGGAATGCTCGGGATTGACGCTCTCCAAGAAAACTCTCTCTCCTCAACAAAAGGTAAGTAATTCTGATTCTGTTGTAAGTCAAGCTTAACATTTGCTCATTATAGTGACAGATGAGTTTAAAGTAGATGCCAAGACATGGCAGAACAGTCTTACTGGACAAAAAGGAGGCAACTGAAATCGCGTATATCAGCACATTTAGAATTCCTTCAGAATTCCTCTGTAAACCAAGATGTTGACTTGTATGAGACTAACCAACAGTTCCCTGAGTCATGTGCTCACAGTTCAGAAAGCCAAGTGTTGCGTGGTGAGCATTATGACGCTGCAGGAACCTCTGATGTAGGTTTTGAGAGAGCCCAAGCTAGTAACACTCGTATAGCCTCACAATCACAAGGTCATTGTCTGGACAGAGATTGTTATTCCTCTCCACTTTCTGATAGCTCTGAAAACAGCGACATTAATGTATATAAAACTGGTACTCATAACAGTGGTGCAGAGCAGTTGTGTACCAAACTTGCAGAATGGGCAGTTAACTATCAGATTCCACAAACTGCATTAAGCAGCCTCCTTTCTCTACTAAGAAATTATCATCCAGACATCCCAATGGATGCCAGAACTTTGCTTAAAACACCAAGCCAAAGTAAGGTTAAGGAGATATCTGAAGGCACATACTATCATTTTGGTGTTGAAAAATCTCTTGTAAGAATTTTATCAACAACAGAAAGTATGAATGCCCTGAAAGACAGTGAATCTATTTCATTGCAAGTAAATATTGATGGACTTCCCTTGTTCAAAAGTTCAAACATACAATTCTGGCCAATTTGAGCAAGAATTAATAACCCACTTCAGAGTAGCCCTTTCATTATTGGATTGTTTTGTGGGAATCACAAGCCAGAAAACATTGATGAGTTTTTGAAAGACTTTGTTTCAGAAATGAAAGTGACTGATGAACAAGGGATAGAAATAGAGGGACTTCAAAAGAAGCTGGGAGTTAATATAGCCTGCTTTATTTGTGATGCCCCTGCTGGGTCATTTGTTAAACAAATTAAAGGACACGGTTCATATTATGGCTGTGAAAAGTGCAAACAGAAAGGAACTTGGAGAGGAAGAATAGTTTTTCCATCACTTAATGCACCCACACGAACTGATGACGACTTTGATACAATGATCCAAGAAGAGCACCACTGTGCTAGGTCACCATTAATAGATCTTGGAATTAAAATGATTAGCCAGTTTCCATATGATTATGTGCATCTAGTTTGTCTTGGGGTTACAAGAAAATTACTTGGGCTTTGGATAAAGGGACCTATACAAAATAGGTGCAGAGTTGGAAGAAATGTAATAAATAGTACATATCAGAAGATTTGCTGAAGTACTGGAGATTTCTACCTTTTGAGTTTACAAGAAAATGTGGATCACTTGCTGAAATAGACAGGTGGAAAGCAACTGAATTCCGACAATTTCTGTTGTACAGTGGACCAGTTGTCTTGAAAAACAAATTGCCTGTAGACAAATATGAAAATTTCTTAGATATCTCTGTTGCAATATATTGCCTATCAAGCCCTTTTTACAGTACCACACACTGGCAATATGCTCATAAGTTACTCTGCACCTTTGTAAAGGATTTTGGTAAGATATATGGTGAAGAAATGCTAGTTTATAATGTACATGGGCTATCACACCTAGCTGATGATGTAGCAAATTTTGGTCCACTTGATAATTTCTCAGCCTTTCCCTTTGAAAATTTCTTAGGGAAATTGAAGTCTATGATTAGGAAGCCCAATTCTCCAATTCAGCAAATAATCAGGAGATTGGATGAAGCACAGAATTTTCAGCCAGTTACTCTAAAGAAAACTGAGACTGACAAAAATAATGGTGTTCCAAAGTGTATGTATAAAGATGGACCATTGCCAGAAATTAAAGGTGACTTTTATCAATTCAGAAAGGTCACATATAAGAATATGAAATTCACTCTAACTTGTGGAGATAATTGTGTTAAAGTTGGATCAAATGTAGGCTTGATAAGGAACATTTTGACCAGAAAACATTGTAATGAAACACTGGTTCTGTTTGAAGCTTTTATCAGTATATCTAGCTTCTTTCAAAATCCTCTCAGTTCTTCTGACCTAGGTATATACAAGGTGTCAAAACTATCAGGAAGTTGTGATATTGCTCCCATTTCAGAAATTCTGACAAAGTATGTAATGCTGCCATATAAAAATAATAAATTTGTGATCATTCCACTGATTCATCAGTATAATACACCATAGTTAAATGCTAAAAAAAAAAAAAAAAAGTTATTTCATGCATTTTTATACTAGTAGAGTGAGATGTTAGATATCAATAGGTTTGCATTTAATTAAAGGACATTAAAGTAAACCGTCACTATTTTTTTGATGAGTTCATTGATATGTTCTGATTTATTAGTCTATCAGAGTACTGTGTGCATACTCATCACATACATTGCTACAGATTGTATAATTATGAGGCACTGTGAGCTGAAGGGAATTGAAGCAAGTGCCACCCCTGGTAAGAGACATACTCATAGTGTGTATAGCACTATCTAATTTTCAAACATACATATATCTCAGCTCTTTAGCTAATTTAAGGCTGATAAGCAAAGTGCATGAAGCAGGACCTAGTTATCTTATGTATGGGATTCTTACAAAATTGGTGATTACATTGTTGTATGCAGTAATTTGGTTCCAGTAACTCTTTGATGTGTAGGGGGAGCACATCAAACTAGATGCTGGTAAAGTTGCTTGCATCCTTTCAAATATTTCAGGTATATAAATCATTGCCTAAAATTTCAGGCAATTTAAAGTCCACCACTTTGTTCTAAGTATCATATCTCATGAAGGCACATTCTGCTTGCTGCACAGTGAAAATCTAAAGAAGTCTAAGACATACATATAAATATTGCAATACCAGAATATGCATATTCAATATTAAAGAAATTAATTGTATATGTAAGTAGCATGGTATGTACCGGTATTACAGTACTCTGAGTCTACTGGTCTGTAGGTTTAGGTAATTGAGATTTTATGCAATAATAGTGTTTAATCAGTTCGTTATTATTATTCAAAATTTGTATGTATCATATTTTAGTCCAACTATGTGCTGCTTCTGTGTTTTCTTTGCAGTAGATTGGTGAGATGTTTTACGTGGTGGAATTCAGTGATGCACAAGATGTGGCCGTCATCCCATCAACATGGTTAAAGGGCAGAGATGAAGCAGTTTGGCCAAATTATTTATCCACAACTCGAATAGACAATGCAGTTGTCAGCAAAGAAATACCTAAATCTGAATGGAAGAAATACTCCATAAAGATCATGTATGAATCAGGTAAGTACGCACATATCTGGAACTTTTCTTACCAACACCAGTTCTACTTTAAGCAAATTCCCACTGCTCTTTTTAAAAAGAATATATATAATTATACTCATATTAGGAAAATACTTCAGCCATTATTATGTTTACTTTTGGTTGTGATGTATCTATGTATAATGGCTGCTTGCTCTTTCTCCAAGCTCATTGTCACTTCATGTAGATGAAATGGTAATCTTGACTTCTTTATCTTCATACAGATTCCTATGAGAAGGCAAGAGGGAAACTAAAAGAAGCAGAGTATCATTCAGATCTACATACTGATCTACTTACTGATTTTGACGATGAAGTTGTGAGGCCTCGTCATTCAAAGAGAAAACGAAAGTACGTATTGTAAAATACGAAATGTTTTGATGATGTATATGGAAGAGGTGTGGTATGTAACTGATGAAAGGGTTCTTTACATTATGTAGGTCTGACTCTTGGTCATTATCTGCATCAGTTATATGAATTTTCAGGCATCCAAGAAGGTACACAAGCTCTGAAAGCTCTGAAGATGGTTGTAGGACTTCAAAGACTAGAAAATCTGTTGTCAATTCAAGCAGTGACAGTGATGATGACATCAGTAAGAAGACAACAAAAGCAAGACCAGTTCCACCCAAGATGTCTGCACCAAGTCTGACATCAGCAAAATTTACTTCTCCACATGAAACCCCTTCTACATCAAATCAGGTTGAGCCACAGGCTCAGTCTCCCAATGGAAGCTTAATAGGTAAAAGCATTAATGGACTTTGAATTCTGTATGTACACCACTATTGCACAATGTATATTATTTGCTATATTGTTGCCTTTTTTAACTTGATGGCAGGGAAAATCGGCGCTAACAGTTTTTAATAGCATATTCAACCACTTGTTGTTAACTGCATGCTTATGATTTTTGTTTTATGTAATATGATTAGATATACTTATGTGGGTAACATGCATTGCATTTACAGCTTTTGAGACCAGGGTCTTGATGGTGTTGGAGGAGCTCCGCACTATCCTTGAGTCCCTCAATGTGAAAATCAACACACTGCTAAGAAACTCCTCCATTGAAGAGCAGGATCAGGGGATGCTGGAGGGAATACATTTCCCTTTGAATGATAGAAATGATATTGCTTCACTTGAATCCAAGTTGCTTGATCCCAGTGAAGAGGAGAAAGTTGTAAGTAACTTATGTAACATTAATTATCCTTGCATAGGAAGGAAGGATTTTGATGGGTGAATATGAAGGTGAACAAGCAGTTTTTCTTGAGTTTCTAAATTGAGTGGGATGTAACCTGAGTGTACATATTACTTACTTTAAACCAGTTTATGGTGAGCATAAGAGTGATGACTATTTGTGAATGATTGTGTGTGTTTGATTAGGTGTTAAGATTTTTCTTTACCATTTCAGATTGCACGTTTTTGTGTGATAGGGGGTGCTAACCTCCAAGACACAGTGAGGCGCATTCTTAGGTATGCTGTGACAAACTCCTTGGCTATGCAATACAACTGGTGTGGCAAAGGTGAGAAACAGAGCTTTGGCATCCTGAAATTGAAGGACACCATTATCAGTAAGTATAGTAGCCAAATATGCTTGAATCTATTTATCTTTTCTATTCTCTTTGATGCTTGAGGGAGCATCCCCCTAGGGGTGGCCACGGCAGAAGAGTCTCCTCCTCTCCTTGTCCATACACTCTCTCCTTGCTTTTTCTAGCCCTCTTCTCCCACCAGCAACTCTCTCACACGTACTCCTTCATCCTATCCACCCACCTTCCAAGTGACCTTCCTCTACTTCATTTAAATACGAGTACACCTTTTTTACAAACTCAGCAAGCTTCATCCTTTCAACATGGCCAAACCACCTCACCCATTCCACCACCCAAAACTTCACTCCATCTGCACAGGTTCCCATACCACACCTTTCATACACATTCTATTACTCACATCCTCCCACCTTGACACAATTCACATATCTCTCTCAGGTAGCTCATCTCCACAGCACACACTCTCATCTGCTGTGCCCTGTTCCATATTCAAGTCTCTGACCCATGTGTCAAATGTTGGTAGGAGAATGCTATTCCTCAGACCCCATGGACCTCTCTCTCATAACCCTTGCAAGGGATCCTATAACTCTCCTACCCTTCACAGCCTTCTCATTTATCTCTCCTTCCATTTCACCGTGTTTACACAAAAACTGTACCCAAATACTCTAAACTCTTTCACTTCCTCCATTCTCTCGCCTCCTAAAACAATCTTACAACTTGTTACTGATGGTACTCTCACCCTGTAAGGTTTGCTGAAACCACACACCTCTACTTCCTTCCTCTCAAAGACCATTACTTTACTCTTACCAGCATCCACTTTCAGCCCTCTTCTCTTATACACATTACTGAATTCATCCACTACTCTTTGCAGATCCCTTTCACTCTCAACAAGCAATACAGTGTCATCAGCAAAGAGACATGCAGCCACAGCCCAGTCTACTCTGTTCATTTTCAGTTTAGCACCTACATTCCCTATTTTAGCTTTCATTTCCTTCACACAACCATCTATGAAAATATTGAACAACCAATGTAATATCACACATCCCTGTCTTACTTCCACCTTTATAGCAAAACTCGCTCAGCTCTCCCTCCACCCTTATACAAGCACTTGCATTCTTATAAAAGGCCTTAATCCCTTCCAGTAGCCTCTCACCTACACCGTAAATTCTGAGAATATCCCAGAGAACTTTCCTATCAACCCGATCATATGCTTTCTCCAGATCCATGAAAGCTGCAGACAGTTTATTACTCTTTCCCAAATACTCTTCTGTAACTTCAGTTACTAATATTTGATACACACAACTTTTACCCTTCCTAAACTCTCCTTGCTCCTCACTTATCTTCCCTTCAGTAACCTCCATCAATTTCCTTTCAAGATTCTTCCATACACTTTTCCTGGCACACTAAGGAAACTTATCCCCCTCTTGGACGGTGAATAAAACCCACACTTGTAGACGAAGAATATAATTACCAAACAGTTTCGGTGGACACTGCCACCATCTTCAGTGGTCAAGATAGTGAGAGGGAATGACATATTGACTATACAAGGGTTTCTTTTTATGCGTGTGTGTGTGTGTGTGTGGAAGGGGGGGTAAAGGTGAGGTGGGGTGGGGTAGATTGTAAGCGGGGATAAACCCCAGGGGGGACATTACCGGTAATGTCCCCCCTGGGGTTTATCCCCGCTTACAATCCCAGCACAAGTGCAACAGCCAATCATTGACGTTCTTACTGCCTTTGGTAGGAATCAGGAACCCAGTTGAAGTGAATAGACTATAGTAGACTGTCATATTACCCTCTACACTATGGTGCTATAAAGTGCTTAATACTAGTATATTGAAAGTATGAGTAGATAAAATGGTGGGACCACTACCTTATGGTGCTCTGATCTACCTGTGACTAGTAGTGCCATATTGAAAGCACTAAAAGGATGTGGTGTGAACATGACATGAATGTGTCTCTTTAATTACATAGTCATACATGTACAGTTAGTGCAGAACAACAGAAAGCCCTGCCATTATTTTCTTGTGCTAATTTTGCTTCTAACACTAAAAATCTGACAAATGGAACTCTGCAGGTTTTAACTGATGTTTGGATGTGTACAAGTGCTAAAAGTCACCTCTCAGCTCTGAAAGACCAGGTCTCCTTGTAATTACTGCTAAATATCTGAAGGGAAAAGTTTCTGTTTTGATGTCAGACATTATATTAGAAGCATTACCTGCATCATGTTGAGTTACATATATAGATTAATAGATGACGTACCTTGCCCTAGTCAGTACTTTAACTTCAGGAGCCACACAGTTGCTAAGAGTTTGGGAACAAAATTTCCTGTTTTTTTTTTTTTTTTTTTTTTTTTTTTTTTTGCAATTGTATGTTTAAGCTGATTCTGTGATGATGTGATGTTTAAGAATAATACTCAAATTTCTTGATAGATAGATAGGGAATTTCTAGTCTTCTGTACACTGAAATAATGGACTTAAAACTTCTGTATTTTTTGTCTAAGTTACAAAGCTGTGTCAAGTGTCTGGCATGAGAGGGCCACCTCCCTTGTAAAGGCAACATGAGCCCTATATACCATAAATAGATCAACAAACTTCTCGACATTTGAGGTACTTATAATACAGTAGGTTAAGTATGTTTTGTGTTATCTCAGAATTGTATTTTATTTTATTTACTTCTGTGTTATTCTAGCATCATTAATGTGCATCCCAGTCAAACATGATTCTTTGTGCCACATTATGTATTGTCACAGTATGGTTTGTTACTCTGATGGAAATATTATCAATAGGAATACATATTATATTTTCAAATTCCGTGTATGCAGTTTTTTTTTTTTTTTTTTTTGTATAAATACTCATATTTTTTTTAAAAGTTAGGAACACGGCATATATTTACAGTTATACCTTAATATATACAAGTGATGGGTTCACCATTATTATGTACAACTAAGTTGTGTTTTACTTCCAAGTTATCAAAAACATTGTTGTTGAGTTTACATGTATTGAGAATGCTATGAATAAATATATATCTTGATATTTCTTGCACATTTTATTTTAATTCAACCTTTTTAGTGTTTTTGAACCATTCACTTTTTAAGCGGGTTATGGCAGTAATTACCACGTTGGCCTTCCGTAAGCGGCCCTCCGGAGAACTGATAAGCAAGACTGGCAGCGGGCCTACGTCAACAGCCTACGGAGGGCCGCTGGTTGGACATACGTAAGGCCTGCGGAGGGCCGCCCTGTTTTTTTTTTTTTTTTTTTTTTTTTTTTTTAATGTGTCCGACTCTGGGCATAGGCTTCACAGCCTGCTATCAAGGCCCAGCAGTCCTCCTACATACCATACACCTCTACATGTCACCACTTGCTGGGACTTTAGTTTTACTCCGGTTCATCTTTAGCCCTACTTTGAGACTTTCTCTGTTCAGGTCATTTAACATTTCTTGCAACGTCTCTGCTTTTTCTGAGATTATGACAATGTCATCTGCAAATCTTAAATGGTTTAGCTTTTCTCCATCTATGTTTACTCCTTTGTTTTCCCAGTCTAACTTTCTGAAAATACTTTCTAGGCATGCTGTAAATAACTTCGGTGAAATTGTATCTCGCTGACGCACGCCCTTCTCAATCTAAATTTTCTCTGAGTCCTTATGTAAGTTAACTGTAGCGGTCCCTCTTTATATATGTTTTCGAGCAGTTTTACAATGTTCTCATTCACTCCTTGTTCTCGCAATGAATTTATAATTGATATGTGCTCCACTGAGTCAAAAACCTTTTCGTAATCAACAAAACCTAAGCACAGTGGTTTATTCTGTAGTTTTCTCAATTAGCTGATTCATTGTGTGCAGATGATCAGTGGTTGAATACCCGGATCGGAATCCTGCCTGTTCACGAGGTTGGTTTTCCTCCAAATTTGCAGCTATTCTGTTTGTAAGGACTTTAGTGAAAAGTTTGTAAATGACTGATAGCAAGCTAATGGGTCGATAGTTACTAAGGTCTTTTGAGTCGCCTTTTTTTTTTTTTATAAAGTAGAATAACAATTGCATTACACCGTGTTTTGGGAATTTTCCTCTGTTTTATACATTGGGTAAATAAGTGAGCAAGCCTATTTTGTACAGTCGGCCTAAGAAGTGATGGCAGAGTATCCAGAAGTTTTCGGTCAGCAATAATGTACATAATCTTCCTTAGATCTTTACAAGGAGAAACCTATTATGTAAAATTGTTACAGCAAACAAAAAGTAAATGCAAAAATACCGGTATATTTCAAAATTGTGGGAATCAGTTCGTTAGTTACGATAATAGGAAATCCTAAACGGAACTAATTGAAATTTCAGAACTATCGCTCAGGGACAGTCTGGAATAATTTGCGGAGTTCATATCTAATATGTTAACACACAATAATTTCTTAGTAGCGTAAGACTAAAAAGAAATCCGCATTAATAATCAATTAAAATCATTCGTTATTATTTATAAAATAGTTCCCGTTACAATACTGAGGAATAATATAAAGTCATTTTCTTCCGTTTTTGTTGTCTCCATGGACGACGACAGAAAGTGGGAATGTGGCGTTAGTAGGCTAATTTAAATGGTTCGGTCAACATGCACGGAAGAAAACACCTTTTACTCAAAGACATGCAGTTATTACACAGCATTTGGCCAGTTTTTCATTAAGGAAATTCTCTTGAAGTTTTAATATAAGCCAGAGGACTATATCAGTGAATGAAAAATAAGCAAAACCTCGAAAATTTACCGAGAGTCGGAGCTCCTTGGAGAAAGATTCATATCATAGCCTAGTATCCTCAGTGTCTAAACAATTGGCAAGAGAAATAAAATGCAAATGCTCATAAACAAGCCGCTGAGTTCAAAACTTTCAGATCAGCATTTTCAGTTAAGCAGGACACAGAGGTTTATTTTTAAAGCAGGATACTAGAGACAATTAGACAGCAAAAAGTATGTGCTATTTGCATTGCTAGAGTATAAGCTCATGCTTTCGTCCTCTTCATTGCCTAGTTTATGAGAAAAGGGTAAAACTTGTCATATCTTCTCACAGCTTAAAATAATTTTGCATCAATTAGGAATAAAGTCGCTATAAGCAAGGGGAAGACAAGGAATATAAGACAGAATGGTCTTGCTGCTACCGCAGGTACAGTGTCATTACTAAGGTAAATTTCATTGTTTTCTGCATCCTTATTGTTGCTGTATCATCACCACAGCAATTGAAAATAAGGTGGTGTATTGCAGTCACAAGAGTTTTCCTTAACTGGTCTTCGAAACTAGAGCATTCTGTATTTGAAGTCCTGGGAAGCAAATACATCAGGAAAAGGGGTTACGCTGCGCTCCGTGCGCGGAGTAATACATTAGACATTCGTTCAAATCGGGAGACGTATATCTGAGTGTTAACTTCTAATATATCACTACCTCATGTTATTCATTCTACATAATTCTTAGCGTGATATAATATTTATTGTATTTTATATGACGTAATGGAGGCACAGAAGTTTTACCATTTATTCACCGAGTTTACACTGAACATATATCAGTGTAGAGTGACCGAAGCAATCTGAAACTCTGCCATCACTTCTTGGGGCGACTGTACTTCTGCTCCTGCATCCAACAGTAAATCTGCTACTATTTCATCTTCTCCCGGAGCCTTCCCCCTTCATATTTTTAAGAGAAATATTTACTTCGTCTGGTGTTATCGCAAGTATTTCATTTGTGTCAACAGAAGAGTTAGCTATTGGCACTACTGTCTTTGAAGCATACAGTTCTTTGTAAAATTCTTCAACTTGCTTCAGCATCATATCTCTGCATTTAATGGCTTCACCGTTTTTGTCTTTTAGTGATGTAATTTGTTGCTTTCCAAGTGTCATTTTTTTTCGGACCTGTTTCAGACTTTTTCCTTTTTTGATGGTTTCTTTGATTTGATCCATGTTTCTCTTTCTTTTTTCTTCTCTTTGTCTTTTGTTGATAAGCTTATTTAATTCCGCTCGTTCTATTTCATCTTTCTTTGTTTTTACTTTCATTTCATTTCTTTTTTTCATAAGCTCAAGTGTCTTCTCTGAATACTTCCCGGCTTTGGTTGTATTAGGTGTTCCTACTACCTCCGCTGATTCTCTTAGGACTTTTGTTAGTCTGTCATTCAACTCATCAGTGTCACATTCAGCATAACTGAGAGCCTGAAATCTGTTCCTTATTTCCAACTGAAAAGCTGCTTTCTTTTCGCTTACTTTTATTGGGCATATCTTTTTGTCTTTAATCATCTTCTTTCTTTCACTTTTGAAATTGAATCTTGCTGTGCAACCCACCATTCTATGGTCACTTCCAATATTTACTTTGTTGATAACTGTGACGTTTGTGATTGTGTTATTCTTATTTGCTATAATGAAGTCGATTTCATTCTTTATTTTCCATTTGGGCTCCTCCAGGTCCACTTTCTCCCTGTTCTTTTGTGAAAGAATGTGTTCATTATTCTCATGTTAAACATTTCTTCAAAGTTTACCAACATTTCTCCTCTTTCGTTCCTTTCTCCCACTCCAAATTTTCCCATACATGCTTCTCCATTTTTTTATTTTCCAACTTTTGCATTGAAGTCTCCCATGAGTATATTATAGGTGGTCTTTTCTTCTTCCATAATCTGGGAGATGTCATCACAGAATGTTTCAATTTCTTCATCTGACCCGAGAAGTTGGTGCATATACTTGTATCACTTCCAGGGTATATTTTTTTCACAGTCTAATTATAACCACTGCTGCTCTGTCAGATGCACTGCTGAATTTGACAATGTTGTCTGCAAGATTTCTGTTAATTAGAAATCCTACACCACTAACTCTTTCATTTTCCCTTCCTCTGTGGTAAAACAGGAGGCCATTGTCATTTAGCTGAATTACTTTTTCTTCTTTTCTGTGGGTCTCACTCAAACCTACAATATCCCAACTAATGTTTTCCAGTTAGGCCATTAAGTTATCAAGTTTGTAATCTTCAACAAGGCTTCTTATATTGTATGCATAGATCTTCATTGATTTAAGAGTGTTTAATATCCCAGTCCCTATCTTGTCAACACAGTGCTTACTCACTTTCGGTGGCACGCTGCTCATAAGCACAGGAGGCAGTGCGGTTGGACCTTTAATAGGCGATGATCCAACAGGAATGCCCGTCAATTACTTTGCAATAGAACTCATATATATATATATATATATATATATATATATATATATATATATATATATATGGAGCCTTTGTGGTAGAGTGGTAGAGTGTGTGTTTCATATGAGGGTGAACCAGGGTTCTTGCCCCGCCAGGGTAATAAACTTTGGGAGTGTTCACCCGCCCACGTACTGCATTGACAGACACAAGGGGTGCCATGATTGAACCAGTGTCGCATACTATGAAGTATGCTTGCTCCCAATCGGCTTGCACGGGCCTATTACACTTGGTTCACAGACTACACACACATCCAAAGCCACTCCAACACAACAGTTACACTTACAAGCACTTCTCACCCTACATACAATCTCTACCAGACAGCCTAAGCCACTTGGTAGAGATACATTGGCTGTATCGTCCCGACTTCGGTCGGGATAGGCCGGTCCTGCAGTGGATACTCAAACGGCTGATGATGATGATGATTATATATATATATATATATAGATAGATAGATAGATAGATATAGATATAGATATATTAAATAACAGAACGGAGGAAGGAAAAACAAATGAGTAAAAAAAAAACAATCCCTACACCAGATTACTGGCATCCTCCGTTCATAAAATATCTGTAACAGTTAGACTTGAACAGCTGTGGGTTGAAATTTGGAGGGAAACAACTTTGGGGAAGCGAATTCCAGAGAGATGCAGTTCGGGGAATGAAAGAATTCTGATAGGCAGAAGTTCTACAATATGGCTGAGGGACATTCCAGTCATGAGCGCTACCAGATGCCCGTGTAGCACGAGGGAAGGCATGGAGAGGTGGCACCATGGACGCAACTTCATCTGAGCATTTGCCAAAAAAAATATCTGTAAAATAATGCAAGGGAGGCAACATTCCCTCTTACATGCAGGGGAGGTAGTTTATATGTAATGACAGGGTTGTTAATGATTCTAACAGCCTTGTTCTGAATTTTGTCTAGTTGTCTTAATGCAACCTCTCCACAACCATTCCACAAGGGTGAGCAATGTTCAAGCTGAGAGGCACATGACTCTTATAAATTATAGCTAACTGCTCATCGGCGAAGAAGTTACGAACTCTGTACAGTAATCCAAGTTTCTTTGAGGCGGTTTTAGCAAGTAACCTGACATGAGAGGTCCAGCTGAGGGCACTGTTAAGTGAGATGCCAAGAATTTCAATACTTTTGGAGATGGGAATATTAGTAGCACTGCATGTAATGTACGAATCTGGCAATATCTGTCTATTAGTAAACTGTATATATTTAGTTTTACTAGCATTAAAAGAGACAAGGTTGTTTTGTCCCCATTCACTCATCGTAGATAGATCTTGATTTATGGAGATGGCTGTACTGAGTTGAGAGGTAGAGATATTAGACTTTGTAAATGGGTGTCTGAGTGTGAATGAACTATGTGGTGTTGAGTCATCTGCATATGAGTGAATGGGATTGTGGGTGACATAAAAGAGATCATTAATATGAACCAGAAATAGGGTTGGCGCCAGAACTGATCCCTGCGGTACGCAGGCTTTAATTGAGTGGAAATTGGAATATACATCATCTACTTTTACTTTTATTTTCCTGTCACTAAGATATGAAGAAATCAAAGGAACAAAAGACATTTGTCCATAGCAAGGGAGTTTGGACAGAAGGGAACGGTGCCATACTCTGTCGAAAGCTTTAGAGATATCAAGAGCTACTGCATGAGTTTCTCCAAAAAGATTAATTGATTGATGGATGGTAAGAGTTAAGAGATTGAGTATGTCAATGGTGGATCTTTCGTGGCGAAAACCATATTGTCTATCACTAATTTAGTTGTTGGATTCAAGATGTTTAACAATGTGCTTATAAATTAAAGTTTCAAATACCTTATCATGAGAAGATGTGACAGCTATTGGTCTGTAATCGGAGGGGTCAGACGAACTTCCTTTCTTCAGAATTGGGTGGATATTGGCTTCTTTCCATGAATTTGGGAATAAAGAAGTACGCATGCAAAGTCTGAATAATTTAGCTAGGACAGAGGCAAGTTCAGGGAACACTTTTTCAAAACAATTGGCGGAATTCCATATGGGCCTGGAGCTTTGTTGGTAGGTAAATTGTCTAGGATGGATTTTACATATCTTGTCTGTGTTTGAAGTGGGGCAATTTCGGGAGAATCAAGTTCCAGTACTGGGACATTCTGGCTGGTATCGTGTATGGTAGAGTTTCTGGCAAAGGTACTGGCAAAGATATCTGCTTTCCCGCGTGGGTCATTTGTAATGTTGCCATCTGAAGATTTTAGTGGGGGAATGGAAGATGACTTGTTAAAGTTATTATTGGAAGAATTAAAGAGTTGACCAGAATATTCTATTGTCATTAGGGTTGTTAAGTAGTTTTGATGCTTGCTTTTGAAGAAAGTTTGATTTAGATAGATTTAATACAGCTTTTGCATGATTTCTAGCAATTTTAAATTGGGAGAGTGATTCATATGTTTTTGATTTTAAGTAAGAGTTATATGCTAATGACTTTTGGGCTCTTGCTCTGGCACAGTTGCCATCAAACCATTTTGGAGAGTTTGATCTTTTAGTGAACTGTTGACTTGGTATGAATAAATCCATACCAGCTAGTATTAAGTCACAAATGTGGGACTGGGTAGAATTGGGATCACTAGAGTAGAAAGACTGCCATGGAATGTCAGCAAGATAATTTCTAAATCCATCCCAGTCTCCCCTATCAAAGTGCCATCAGGTCACCCTGACAGGTTCAGAACGGGGAGGTGTGGGAGGGTTAATTAATGAGGCTTTGATGAGACTGTGGTCAGAGGATCCAAGTGGTGACAGTACCTCTATCCTGTATTGATCTGGATTATTTGTCAAGAATAAATCCAAGAGATAGGCATTATGGTCAGGATTATCAGGTATTCTGGTTGGTTGCTTTACCAACTGGGTGAGATTAAACGATTCTGCAAACAGTTCGCACTCTAGACCAGCGTCGTCAGTCCGGGCAGAATGCAATAACCATTGAACAATATGTAAGTTAAAATCACCCAAAATGGTTATTTCCGTGCCAAGGGCAAGGTTAAGGTTACTCAAATGAGAGGATATGGATTCAAATACACTGGGTTCCGAAGAAGCATTGGGGGAACTATAAACTACACAATTATATTTGGTATATATATATATATATATATATATATATATATATATATATATATATTATATATATATACAGCCAAGAAACGATTCCTTGAAGGGAAAACTAATAAGCCAGATCCCCAGAACATTCAAAGAACCCTTGTCCTCCCCTTCCATGAAAATTTTCCTGATGTTCACATACTGAGGAAACTCAATGTATAAGTAGTATTCAAATATGAGAACACCATAAAAAAAAAAACATATATATATATATATATATATATATATATATATATTTATATATATATATATGTATATATATATATGGGTATATATATCTGTATCTATATATGTATACATATATATGTATGTGTATCTCTCTCTCTGTATCTATATCTATCTATCTATCTATCAATCAATCTATCTATGTATCTATCTCTCACTCTCTCTCTCTCTCTGTATCTATATCTATCTATCTATCTATTTATCTATCTATCAATCAATCTATCTATGTATCTATCTCTCACTCTCACTCTCTCTCTCTCTCTCTCTCTCTCTCTCTATATATATATATATATATATATATATATATATATATATATACATAAAAGTAATTTTTCCAATATCCAATGTAATAAAGCCAAAGACATGTCCGGGAAGTGGGATCATCCGCATACTGAGACCGTGCTTCCTGGACTGGTAATTACGGACCCTAAACCAGCCTAACTCAGAAAACCACCTACATAACTCCCTATGGGACATGCATAGCACCTATTTAAGACCTTATTCATAACAAATATGGGACAGAAAGAATGAAATAAATGAAAAGGAACCAGAGATTGAGGAATTAGTTGTATGGAAAATATCTAGCAGTGTACAGGTTACTTACTACACGTCCATGGCCATTATGAAAATTAAATCACCTCCTCTAAAGCTCTGGCAGTGGTGAAAATGCTCTTGAAGCACATACAGTAATCCAGTGTTGTGCTGCACTTAATCCTTGCACTGTGAATTATAATTTTTTAACACTGCACATTCTGTTATTACTTGTGCCATACCAGTTGCAACCACCAGTTTGCACTCTCCACTTAATCCTTTGCACTCTGAATTCTAATTTCTTAACACTGCACAACACTGTAAATTCCCATGTGGTCTAGTGGCAAGATATTGCAGTTTATTTACTGTTTATTCACAAAAACGACCACGTGCAGCATCCATTGCAATGAGTGTCTAGTCAGGATGGTAGTTAGGCAGTAACTGAGGAGGGGACCCTGAGAAGGAAGCAAGGGGCCGTGCGTAAACACAGCTGTTCGGCGCCATGCACCAAGTTCAAAGTACTGTTGAAAAAAATGTCAGCTTTTTGTAGGTGGGTGTGTTTTTTTGCGTTTTTTGGCCATTTTTGGGGGTACGTAGGCCCGGGCCCAAAATGTCCGAACATTGGGGTGTTCGCTTACTGGGTGTCCGGATATTAAAGAGATTGCCATATATACTCATGTGTATATATGTATTTATATATATATATATATATATATATATATATATATATATATATATGAAGAGAAAGAGAGAGAGAGATCTGATTTCTTTGATCACAGGCAATAACAGCTCTAGCACTCACTCAGGCTGATCGTTTTCATACTTTAAACAGATATTGCTTATGAATATCATAGTTCTGATTCATTTAATTAGAATCAAACACTGTTTAACAAAAAAGTAAGATATCGTCGAACACAGACAATTGAATGTAGTTTCACTCATACTGATACTCTTTAACCCTTATATCAACTAAAATGAAAAAAAAAAAAAAATTCGTTACATGTTTATGCTATCAGCAATTTTGCATGTCACGACAGTACTGTATATTCATAAGAGGAGATTCAGTCTTCTTGCTTTTCTCTTTCAGAACCGATCCAAAATTATGTGTGCATGATGCTGACTCAGCACGATTCTCTCTCTCTCTCTCTCTCTCTCTCTCTCTCTCTCTCTCTTTCTGTGTGTGTGTGTGTGTGTGTGTGTGTTTAGAAGATGTTTTATTGATTTATTTATTTGTTTTTAATGATTTATTATTACTTTTTTTAGCCCCAAACGATTTCAAAACCCTCCTCCATCCCCCTCCCCTTTTGCTATGCCGCTGTGGTAAGAATTATGAACTGCATGGATTAACGTATCACTACACTACTTTATGCTAAGTGAGAAGTTATACCTTGTTCAAAGCTGTGTGCACAACAATGGAAGAAAATCAAAACTTAAGTCGGCATAATAAATAGCAAAGTTAACTGGCAGGACCCTTCTGCCAAGTTCAATAAAAATTATTTGTTTCTTATTTTGCCTTCTTTTCTTGATACCCTTTTGACATTCCATTGCTAACGTAGCATATGTACTCATTCATGTCCATCATCCTGTATATACAAGAGTTTCTTCATTTATTATCATAATATGAATTCTCTTGCCGTACCAACAAACTTTTCACAAATAGAGGTGAGAGTTGATGCCATCAAAGCCTTTAGAAAAATGAGAGACAGCCAGACAGACAGTTTGGAGCAAAACAAACAAAGCTTAGGAACTGGTGAAGCAACAATAAACATGAAGAAGCCTGAGAATATGCTAAATAACAATAAATGCGAAGCATTTATAAAGGGCATGATAAAGACAGTGTGCAGGAATCGTACATGCATGTTTTTCCCGCGCTGGCCATTTGGATTGACATCGACATTATTACGTAAGCATATATTGGGTCACGGAAAGTACTCTGTTTATTTCTATTATAAAACATTCACAAGGTTTTGTGTGCATCAAACGAAAAGGATAAAGATATTCTTCCTGTTTTTTTATTGACAGTTGAGCATTTTTTCCCCACAAACATGATAGCAAAATGTTTATACACAAATATTATGGATCATTTGGCAGTGTTTGAGATTACATCAATACTAGCCAATCAGGAGCTGCAAATCTCTTCCCACTTAGAACATTTCGAGTTTCAGCTGCATAGGCGCTTAAAATTCCCTGCCAAGGCAGTCAGAGATGTCTACCTGGAAGTAGGCTAAGTTATTCCTATGCAGGACAACAGTTCTCATTTAACGTTCATAAAGAGAAAAGCTATAAAAGTCACCATTGCCTAAAATGAGCTGGTTAATTTCGTCAATGAAAATAACAAGTTAGTGAAGAGCAGTGTAATACAATTACATTACATTATAATCTCGGTACTATTTTCTTGTTAATGTAATGAGATTCAATAAAAGAATTATAAGGCTTGCTTAATTCATTCTCCAGTAACATCAGAAAAATCAAAGATACGTTGCTTATGCTGGGCCGCATTATCTACCTCTATTAAGATGGCGACTGGCAATTCACTTGTCTTCACTCCCCTGTGAGCTGCGTGGGTTGGTTGCTGTCTCACCTTTATAAAAATCTCCTTGCCTGGAGGCAATCTAGAGCAAGACTAGCATTAAACTAAAATGCACTGTCTGCCTTAGCCCTAGAACACTAATGCCCACCCTGACTCACGCCACCACTAACGTGGGAAGAAATATACCCCATTTTCAGAAAATGAAAGAATATAGTTATATTCAAAATTTATCAAGTCTGCAAGTATGCAGAGAAAATATAGCCATTGCACTTTCATTTAGCTGGTAAGGGATTGGAAACCAAATCTTAATACTAAGGGAGGTAACTGAATGTACAGGAAAAACTAAAAAAATACCTTATGTTTAACGGAAAAATGATTAGGTATGAGTATGAAGACGACTGCAGCCGAGGAGTTTATCACTGGCACACACACCCAGGTCATGGGAGCCTCAGCTGGTTGAGTCACAGCCATCTGGCAACACGAGGAACTGTGCTCAAGTGTGATGAAGAAGGGGTATTTTCTTGTGAGTCTTTATGACTGCTATGCAATGGCATTTTGTTTTTTAGTATTACTTACCCCTGTAAATGAACACCAACTGATAATTATTCATCACAAAGGCTATAGCCATTGATTTCTAAAATTTCATGAAATGATTTTTTTTATTTCTGAAAATTTCTTTTCAATCAAAATGAACATTATTGTACTTTTATAAATATTTAGTCACTCAGATATGTATTACACAACATATGAAAGAAAAATACATTAAAAAACACACCAAACACAATCTCGATCATGCAACAATATCCCGTGCACACTGAGGTGGGGTAAAAATTTCCCAAGATGTAATCCATGGCAACCACCCCTCAAGTAAGTCCTGCTTCAGTACTGCCTTCCACGACGGCTGTGTAAGGACTGAAGGTACAGGGAGACCTGGGCCCCTCACCCCCCTATCACGCCATGTACATGTGATCACCCCCTAGCGTGGAGTACCTTTTACCCCATGTAAGTCTTCTAGCGTTAACTCTCTTGTACTTGATACCTATTAATCTAAACTGTCTTGTATCACTGATGCGAAAACATGGAAAGTTACAATGACACATACTGTGTGAACAATCTAATAAAGCTCGTCTTTCCTCTAGCTGAAGAATATAGTCTGGCACATGCAGAAATAAAACCATTTGGTATGAAAAGTGAATAAAAAAAATGCTCTTTAGGTAGATAAAACGAACAGTGGTTCCAAGAATAAAAATCGTTTGACGGTGGCTGAAAGAGGTCCTTTGTTTATAGGACCGGTGGTAACAAGAATAAATTTGATTCTCCGTTATAATGAATCAACGCGACCTTTGGTAAGACATAAACCAAGATTTAAATCGTATGCATTTATGTAGAACAGACATGTCTGCCAGAGAGAGGGAGAGAGAGAGAGAGAGAGAGAGACTGTGCGGTGTGGGTAACCTTGTAATCAGATGGTAAGATCCTCTTCATTTAGGTGTGTGTGTGTGTGTGCTTACTGAACTAACGAAGAATATCTATTGAACAAGGGGTTAAGGATGCTTGTGAAAAATATCCCTAAACTGAAAAACGTCGTCTGGGGATACCAAGAATAAAATATAAGACATGACATAGGAACACTGTGGTTGATGTGCGACACATGCCAGCCTTAAGCCATTCTCCCGCATGTATTAGTTTAATTTTTTTTACTGATGCTCTTTTTACCTCATCACTACGATACGTCTTCTTTAAAGAGACTCAGAAAGTTTGGAGGCAGCAAGAATATAGGCGTCTAGTCATCTGAGGCATTAAATGTCCTGGGTAAATCAGATAAAATTACCTTACGATACCAGGATTATAATAAAGGCAGTAGCAAGAAGACAAGAAACAGAAGGAGTTTAGACAAATGGCGACAGCAGTAATAATATATGCTGAGATGACTTCACACTGAAAGGGTTAATAAAATGTATTTATAACCCCTTCGGTGCAAAAAGTCTCACCTAAACTGAATGTACTCACTTGCCGAAAACAATATCAACATTGAAAAGACGTCACAGAACTGTAGGGTTAAAGGTAATTATTCTCTGAGCATTCAGTATATTTCTCTTAATTCTTATGACTTTGGGTTTCTGGTTGCTATACACCCAAATTATTTTAGCAGAAGTAAAAAGGAAGAGGTAGTCGAAACGGTACTAATTGTTGTGGTTTTGGCTATGACAGTGGTGGTAGAGTGTTTAAAAAAATGGAGAGAACAGGGACAAGACAAAGGTAGCAGAAGATGTAGTGTGAATGAGGCTTCCCATTTTGGGGTGGCATTCTCACGACAGGCAGGTCATGCTTGTGTTCACCTTTATTTAATGGCATTTGTGCAAACATAAGCATTAAATCGATATGTTCCGTGTTCAGTTCCCATGCTGACCGGTATACCTGGCAGGATCTATTCACCTAAATTTGTTTGCACGTGCAACTGACGCAAAATAACACTTCGACATTTGCGAGAAGTAGTTTGGCCAATTTTTTGTTGAATGCTTTATTTGTCAGTTGCACACACTGACTTAAGACTAGTGAACAAGCACCTAACTCTAGCTATAACGTAGATCGTAGTCGTTGACTGTTGCCACCACCGGACTAAATTATTTATCATGAGAGCATTTCGTTGCAGTCTAGGATGTAACCCTTTCTCTGCAATTACATACTTGTCAACTACTCAGGCTACTATAAGATCTTATTCAATTTAGAAAGGTTATCTAGGAGTGACAGGGATAATGAAAGCTGTATCAGTTTGATGTCCAAAACTTAATCGAATCGTCAGCAGAAGCTAGAATAATCTAAAATAAAGCGTCATCGTGGTACTGGGCTTTGACATACAGAAGGAGTGAGGCGCAATTATCTTCTTCAGTCCTGTAATGTATATGTATGTCATTCTTGTCAACACGGTCTCATTTTTATTAACCTTAGGGGAGGTATCTTGCAGTGATGTGTTTAATGAATGCTGTCTGACCTTTCCAGTTCGAGAGGTCTCCCTAAAAATAAATATATCGTCCTCCAGTGTCAAAAATACACTCAAAAGTGCTTTACCGGATTCAAAGGTTTATTTTACTAAGCTGAGCGAGACAGTCCGTATCCCCTTACAAATTCGTTTTCTTAAGGTCCTTGAGATGGGGCTTGCTGAAAATCGCACTTTCATCTCAATTCAGCAAAGAAAATCAAGTAACCTATGGTATATTTGTTCTATTTATAACAAACGACTTGAACTGGTGCTTTCTATTTAAACAGGCTATTCATATTTCTCCTCATTACTGAAACCAACATCGTATTTAAGTGCTTAAAACACCGTCTATGAACACCTTCAGTGTAATGAGGATATATATACTTTAACCGATTGAAGCTACTCCTCCTATTAGGAGAGCTGTGTCGTACCGTGAGTTAAAATGGACTGTTATATTGCTATAAAAAGAAAGTAATGAAGTTGTTAAGCTTAGTAAAATTTGCATCAATCAATCACTCAATCATTTCCTGTGGCACTCCACGGGATGCATAGGGCCTCGATGAACTCTCTCCACCAATATTTGTCTCTTGCCATCTCCTTCAGGTCCCACCAACACTCTTCGCCTGCTTCTCTTTTCATTGTCCTCAACCAGGTTTCCCTCGGCCTACCTCTGCCTCTTCTTCCTCTAGCAGTCTACTATGGCACATCCTGTATTAAACTGCCTTCTTTTCTATATATGTGCTCCAGCCATTTCCAGCGAGACAGTCTCATATATTCATCAACTGCTTCCACTCTCGTAATATCCCTTACTCTTTCATTTGTAACTTTGTCTTGCTACATTACCCCAAGAATTCTTCTCAGTATTTTATTCTTAAATCCTAATACTTTCTGATCTGTTGCAATTGTACTGTACCATGACTCGTGCCCATATATTAAAATTGGTCTAACCATGGGTTACTTCAGTATGTACCGAAAGCATATTATTATTCCAAACAGATTTCAACATCCCAACAGCTAGCCAAGCCTGTCTAATCCTCTCTTCAATTTCATTGTTTAATGATCCATTAGATGATATAATCGTTCCCAGATATTTAAAATTTTCTACATTCTTCACCACATTATTCCCAGTTACACAATCGATTTGGTTCTCCACGTTCATATTAATCATTTCAGTCTTTCCACAATCTATTACCAGTCCCACTTTTCTTCTTCCTCCACCAGACGATCAAGCACCCTCTGCATCTCGTAAATACTTCCCCAGATCAGTAGGCTACAATATCATCAGCATAGTCCAAATCCATCAGCCTCTTATTTTCTTTCCAGTTAATTCTTGCACCTGTTCTCCTTACGACCTTTCTCATAATCCATAACCAAAACATACAGCAAAAGAGAAAGAACTCCTCCTTGAATCACTCCTGACCTAACTTCAAAGGGATCACTCAGAAACCACCCACCATTATCTCACAGAAAGTATATTCATGCAGGCTTCTAATAATATTTACAAACTTTTCTGGTATACCATAGAATCTCATAATTTTCAACATAGCTCCACGTGAAACACTGTCAAACGCGTTTTCAGAATCCACAAAACACATACCAAGTGGCATTCTCATCTCATTAGCTTGTTTTTTTTTTTTTTTTTTAATGCGAGGAAGAAGGAACCAAAGGCCATGAGCCCGCAGTATACAGTTCCCTCAAAGAGAAAAACAAAATACAATAGAGAGCCAAATTCAAGATCCGATCATTTTGAGATGCCTGGACACACTGCGTTTGAAAGACTGGAGATCATAGGCAGCAGGAAATACAGATAGAGGGAGACAGTTCCAGAGCTGACCTGTTGCATAAATGAAAGACTGGGAGTAACGGTTAACTCTTGCATTAGAGAGTTGGACAGAAAAGCGATGAGAGTTTGCTGCCAGACGGGTGCTACGCGCCCGTCGTAGAGGTGGAGGAATGCAAGCAGACAGTTCAGAGGAGCAGTGACCATTAAAGTAGCGATAGAAAAGAGATAAAGATGCAACAGTGCGGCGAAGAGACAGAGGTTGAAGGGAGTCAGTAAGAGGAGGAGAGTTAATGAGACGAAAAGCCTTTTTTTTTTCTTTTTTTTTTTTGTTGCATTAGATGCCTTACAATAAAAATCTGATCATTACAATCTCGACCCTTTCTAAATCCCGCTTGTTCTTCTCTTAAAATTTCATTAATTACTGACTCTATTCTGTTCAACAAGATTTTGGAAAAGACTTTTGGAACTACAGATGTCAAAGTTATCCCCCTCCAATTTCCACACGCACTTAATTCTCCCTTTTTTTTTTTTTTTTTTTTTTTGGGGGGGGGGGGGTATTTTTATAATAACTCCATTTTTCCACACTTCTGGAATTCCACCCTTATCCCAAGCCACATTAAAAAGTTTCAAAAGCGCATTCATCAACTCTTCATTTTCCACGTTAAGCATTTCAGGAAATATTCCATCCTCTCCTGGGGCTTTAAAATTCTTTAATTCCTTTATAGATTTTGCTATCTCTTCCAAGGTTATATCCCCTATTTCTATCTGGAAATCTCTCTCGGCTGGCAAAATGTCCTCTTCAGCTGGGATTGGTCTATTTAGAACAGATTCAAAATACTCCTTCCACCTTCCTTTTATATCCACATCTTTAGTCATCAAGTTACCGTTTCTATCTCGTACAGGCATTTCCTTCCCTCTCTTTTGAGTCACAGTTAACTCCTTTATGACCTGATACGCTGCTCTTGTGCTCTGACCGTCATTTTTACTTAACTTAATTTCTGTCTCTGTTGTCTTTTCATCATATAGCCTCCTCTTATCACGTCTAACGAGTTTTTACTTCAGAATGCAAACTCCAGTACTTTGCTCTAAGTACTTCAACTACCTGGCCATCAACATGTTGGTCTTCGCTTCTTAACCTCGCCTCTTTCCTTTTCTGAATTGCATTCCTTGTTTCATCTGACATCCACTTTTTTCTTCTCGCTTTTCCATTTTTCTTAATAGTAACCTTAACACTCTCATGCAAAACCTCTTTTACCTCTCACCACATTTGATTAATATCACTGTCTTCAGATTCCATCAAAGTCTGCAGGACTAGAAACCTTTTCCTACATTCCCACCGAAACTTTTCCTTCATGTTCTCATCATTTCTCAGCTATCAAAATCACATTTATCTCGTGTACAATTACCATTAACGTTTCTCCTAAGTTTTATTTTAATCTTTGACATAACAAGTTGATGATCACTATCTACAGTATGTCTGTCCCCCTCTTTATGCAAACATCTTGCAGATAACTCCTATATCTTCTGCTAATTGCAATGTGGTCAGTCTGGTTACAGTATTAACCACATGGTGAAATCCAAGTAGTTTATGCATTTTTCTATGCTCAAAGATAGTTCCACCATCTCTACTCAGTAGTAAGCCTAGGCCTTGGTAATGATTTCCAAGACTCCTACCAGAAACCAACAAAGTAATACCATCTTCCAAATTAATTTTATCAAGCAACCGCGTTTCTGTAAGAGCACAAATATCTATATTGTATTCCTTGAACACTGAAATATGTTTTTCCATTTTACCAACCTGATTGAGAGTTCGAACATTCCAATTTCCTATTCTTGAGGTTCTTTTTGGATGTATAAACGTATTCCTACACCGTGGGATTCTTAGCACCCCATGCCAACTTAAGGGCTGCATGGAACTGAGGGCCATTGCTACATAACCAGAGTTCATGAAGATTTCTTAGGCAGAAAAATATTTTACCCTGGAGCCAATGCCAGTGGCTTGCAGGAACCAGACAGTGGAGAGAGGAGATTAACTAAAAGAAAAGAAAATGCAGAGGGTTAGGACAGACACAGTGCAAGGGAGAGACAGCAAAAAGAATGTAGATAAAAGTGTCCCTTTTCGCCTCTTACGACAAGCAGGGAATACTGGGGAAGTATTCTATCCCCCCTTCCCCATGGGGATAAAATGGTAAAGTCGCATAGTTCAATAGAATGATAAAATCAAAGCGTGGACACTGAGTCTAAAAGCTTTTTCCGAGGATAAATCCAAATTTAATTCATTTAATCCTGTCACTGGTATTAGTGCACCTACGAACTGAGTTGAGTCTAACAAGTGGCCAGTTTGCACAGCAACAGGGAAATCCCACCAACTGATAGTTAAGCTTCGTGTGTAACCTTTTCATCAAAGGTATACATAATTTCTGACAAGAATCTTGATGCTGATTCATACTTCTGTAGATGGAAATTTTCAGGTCACTTAAGTTGTTACGTCCACTTTCCACACTGCCACAGGCTCAAACAGCAGTAGTTCAGTATATGAAGGACGTTGTCCAGTAAGTTTTTTTTCCTATGGTCAGCCCTTCGGTGTGCAACAAGATGGCTCAGGCATGGTAAATAAACACTGGCTTCCCAAACTTCGCGTTCTTTATTCATTAGATAATTACACTTAATGCTTGCCAACTACAATTCACTGTTTTCACAAGTACAGTCATGGACAAAAGCCCTGCAACCGGCGCCAGAACCACACCTACCAAGAGGTATATTGGTCAAATTAACCACTAGATGGCTCTGCCACATGGAGAATACTCGGGAACAGAATCGGACACTGTAGTTTAAGGAAGATGCAGGACAACAAACGGAAGTGCATCGCACTTATATATTTATGAGTATAAAAAACAAAAATAATGAAAAAGTTATTGAAGGTTGGCTTAATATAATTAGCCTGTACTTGCGTTGCTATAAACAAGAGTGGGAAATGAACCATACGAATGTTAGGTAAAGGTATGGTTTATGACATAATATCATGTAAATTACTATATACACAATAATGCTATTGGGAACATTAGAGTAAAAAATTGAAAAACTTATTCGGACTGTACTATGTTTGGCTCTCTGTTTCTATTTAGGTGTGACGATCACTTCTTCAAATGTTATACCAAGGCAATGTAACAATATATGTAAAAATATAAGTTCAGTAATCTTCAGGGATTAATTTGTACACGTACGTATTCTAGTTACACTATTTTCGATTTCCAAGGTAAGGAGAGTCAACTGTGCGCGTGTGTATGTGTGTGCATGTAAGTGTGCGTGCATGTATGTGTGTGTGTGTGTGTGTGTGTGTGTGTGTGTGTGTGTGTGTGTGTGTGTGTGTGTGTGTGTGTGTGTGTGTGTGTGTGTGTGTGTGTGTGTGCACGTGGTGTGTGTGTGTGTGTGTGTGTGTGTGTGTGTGTGTGTGTGTGTGTGTGTGTTGTGCGCGTGTGCGTGGTGTGTGTGTGTGTGTGTGTGTGTGTGTGTGTGTGTGTGTGTGTGTGTGTGTGTGTGTGTGTTCTTATCTAATTGTTCTTACCTAATTGTATCTTTACAGGAATGAGTCAAGCTCGTACTGTCCCGTGTCTTAAACCATATTTATCGTACATATCCTTAACATTGTGAATTGTTTTGGCACACTATTTCATTCGGTAGTGCATTCCACTGATCAGTTGTTCTATTTGGGAAGCTAAATTTCCTTACAACTTTATCATCTCTCTTCTTATGCAGTTTTTTGCAGTGTCCTCTTGCTGATGCTTCCCCATAGGTTAAGTAATCATTAATGTCTATTTTCTCCTTCCCTGATATGAATTTATATAACATAATCATGTCACCTCTTTTCCTTCTCTCCTGTAGTGTTGGTAGATTCAGTTTATTTAGTCGTTCTTCGTAGCTTAGAAATCCTTAAGCTTGGTACCCATCTTGTAGCGGCCCTTTGAACTTTTTCAATCTTGTCTATGTGTTTTTTGAGATAAGGACTCCAGACTGCTGATGCATACTCCAGGGTTGGTCTGATGAATGATGTTATTATCTTTCTTGGCGTGTCTTCATTTATGTATGTGAATGCTATTCTCATATTTGCAAGCAGTGTATACATGTTCCGTACCTTCTCACTGATGTAGTCAGCCGGAGATAGTCTGTTATTGACAATCACACCTAGGTCCTTCTCTCTTGCTGATGTGTGTAGGGTTTTATTTCCTAATGTATAATCCCAATCAGGTCTTTTTCCACTTTTACCAAACCTGATTACATGACACTTGTCCTCATTGAATTCCATTTGCCATGTATTGCTCCATTCATGAAGTTTATTTAATACTTCTTGTAGCTTTTTACAAGAGTCTGTGTTAGTAATTCTCCTTTGTATTTTTGCATCATCTGCAAACATATTTAAATAGCTTTCATTGCCAGTGTTATTGTCTATATCATTTAAATATACTAAAAACATGATTGGTGCCAGCACTGAGCCCTGTGGTACTCCACTAGTCACTTCTTTCCATGATGAGTAATTTCCCCTTAGTACTGTTCTCATTTCTCTTCTTATGAGAAAATTTTGCATCCAGCAATACAATTTGCCTCGAATTCCTCCTTGATGGTACAGTTTCCATAAAAGTCTTTGGTGTGGTACTGTGTCAAGTACCTTCTTGAAATCTAAATAGATACTGTCCACCCATCCTTCTCATTCCTGTAATGTGTCTGTTACTCTGTCATAGTAGCTCAACAGATGAGTAGCACATGTTTTTCCTTTTCTGAAACCAAACTGTCTTTCTGTTATCATATTGTGTTCTTCTAGATGATTTACCCAAGCTTTTCTTATAAGCTTTTCTAATACCTTGCTTACAACACTGGTTAGTGATACTGATTGGTAGTTGAGTGGATTTTGTCTATTCCCTTTCTTGAATAAGGGAACAATGTTTGGTTTCTTCCAAATATCAGGTAAGTTACCTTGACTCAAGGATTTCTTGAAAATTAAAAATAATGGTTTACTTAACTCCTTTGCACATTCACGTAGTACCCAACATGAAATTTCATCAGGACCATTTGCTTTTCCTTTGTCTTATTTACTTAGCTCCTCCTGTATTACTTTTTCTGATGTTTGTGTATCTGGTAGTATGTGTGGGCATGCATGTTCCACATAATCCCTCTCAAAATTTTTTTCTTCTATAAAACTGATTGGAAATTCTTGTTTAGTGCTTCGCAAATATCCTTCTCTTGTGTATAGGTGATTCGCTCGTCCGTCATGGATTGTATTTTATCTTTTACTTTGGTTTTGCTTCTGATGTAGCTGTAAAATAGCTTCGGTTGATCACTACTTTTATTTATGATATCCTCCTCAAACTGTTTTTGGGCTTCCCTCCTTATTCTTGTATAGTCGTTTCTTGCCTGCTTGTAATTATTATATGCCCTTTCACTATTGTGTCTTCTGTATCTATTCCACAACAAATCTCTTTTTTCTTTTGATTTTTTACATTCCGTATTGAACCATTTCTTTAGTTTCTTTTCTGCCTCTTTGTGCTTTGGGATGTGCTTCTGGACTCCCATTTCATAAAGTTCACAGAATTTTTTATATATAACATTTAAATCTTGTCCTATAAGCTCCTTTCCCCAATCAGATTCTATGAAGTACTTCTTTAGGTCATGATAGTTTCCCTTTTTATAGTTTAGGCTCTTTTTGTAATTTTCATTGCTGTTAACTATGTCATATGCTATCCTGAAGTTGCAATTTAGTACTGCATGGTCACTTTTGCCGAATGGAGGGTGGTATATTAATTTGTCAATATCGTTTTCTTGCCTAGTAAATATGAGATCTAGCATTGAGGGTACATCGAGTCCTCTTTTTCTGGTGCTTTCCCTTACATGTTGCGTTAGGAAAAACTCTTGCACGAGATCCAGGGGCTTTTGGTCCCAATAGCTTTCTTGGCTTATTATATCTAGAGTATTCCAATTTATATTTGGATTAAAATCTCCAGTTAGAATAATTCTTTCCGATTTCTCTTCCATTTTATATAGTAATGATCTTAAACTCTGAATCGTATTCTCTGCCAGGTCCTCATACTCGTCTCTTTCCCATGTGTTTGACTTGGGTGGCATGTACAAATTGGCTACAATTACTTTCCCTTCAGATGTATTAATCTCTACTGCAATCAGTTCTACTTGTGAGGGTATATCTAGTTCTGTTTCTTTGACTTTTAGATTTTTCTTAGTTAATGTTATAATTCCTCCTTCTTTTTTTAAGTTCCTATCTCTTCTCCATATATTATATTCCTTTAAGTTTAGGATGTCATTTGATAGCCTTGGTGTTAATTTTGTTTCAGTTAGGCATATTATATGTGGTTCATTTTCTCTGACATAATCATTCATCTCTAATAATTTAGATACCATTCCATCCACATTTGAGTACATCAACTTAATCATCTTGTTTATATACTTGTCATGACTTGGTTCTACTACCTTCCTCCTTTTTATTCCCTCCTGTTTATGTACCACTTTCGTACCTGCAGTCCTATTACTTTGTCAAAAAAAAAAAAAATGTATTCTTCTCCTCCTCTGATCTTCCCTTATTATTTGTTTTTGCTTCCTCCCTCTTCTCTTTCAGTAATTCCAGTTCCTCTTGTGTTAGGCATCTTTTTATCCATACATTTTTGAACTCCTCTTTTTCCATAAGATTCTTCGCATTTTTTAGTATCTCCTCCACGGTGTTTACACTCTGGAAGGTTACCTTTAAGGGTCTTGACTTGCTTCTCTCGTATTTCCCTAACCTTTTGTGTTCCTCTATGTCCTTACTACAGATTTCCTCTGATACTTCTTTCAATATGCTCATTACATTTGTCATCTCCTTTTTGTCTCTTGAGATCTTGTTTCTAACTTCTTCCTTTTCTATATCAGTGATTACTATAGATTTGTTGATGTCTACTGAATCTCTGACTAACTTAGGATTGTTTTGGATTATTCTTATTACTTCCTTTTTAATGCTTGTTTCTTCCACCCTTGTTTCTGAGTCTTTCTTTACTTTCACCATTTCAGCATAAGTGGTTTCCACATCATTTTTGTAGCTTTGCACAGCTTCATTCGCCTGTGTTATCTTCTCCTCAATATCACTGCTCTGGTCTATCAGACTGCTTACTTGCCTAATTGTCTCTGTATCATTTCTGTATCATTTTTGAACTCTTCCATAATACTCTTGTGGTTGACTACTGTACTTGCCATTTCACTAATTTTTCTCGTAAGTGTACCCAGTTCTACTGTCAGCTCATATATGGTTATGTCTTTCTTGTTGACTTCCTTTCTGTTTCTTATATTTCATCAATCTCATTTTGAAAAGCCGTCCCTAGCCTGTATACTCGTTCCACCAGTTTATTGTGAGTGTCCATTTCAACCAGTTCTTGGAAGAAATCATCGTCCTGCTTTCTACCTTTATCCCTTTTCTTTTCCAAATTTGTTTCACTAAAGTATGTGGTCATGTTGCAGTACTAAAAACACATATGGTACTTACATTCCCTGGGGCAGTTATAGACTAAATAAACGATCAGCTGATTGTGAGCATTCTTACTCTAATTTGTTTTCTTTTCTGTTTGAACAATTCTTGCTTAAAACTTCTTCTTCTTCTTTTTTTATATATTAGAACACCATTTAGTCTAACCTGGTACACAGCTTGACTCATATATAGATACTAATTTAGGTAATGCCACTGGCCAAGTTGGCCGTTTATGGAGCGATGGCGGCGAGCGTCTGGTCTCCTCGGTGCCTTGCGTGTGTGTGTGTGGTCAACATGAGATAACATGCCCTAGCTGACAAGCGGGGTGTGGTGGCAGCATAACACGTGCCCTCAAGGTTCGAGTGGATGAGCACATACACTGTAGGTCAGTCAAGCAGGACGGGTGTAGACTTCGCAACCCTGCCCATTCAGCCGTGAAGAATCACACGGAGATTTGTGGTGTTTTACTTAATAAAGATCATGTTAAAAATATTAGACAGCTGTAACACCTTAGACCTACGAATTCTTAAATCATTATACATTTCACTTAGACCCTGGTTAAGCAATGCAGTGTCTGCAGACCCTCTCAACATTGTGTAAACCCAATTCTGTTGTTCCTGTAGTTCACTTTGCCCATTTTGATATTTGTATATCATTTTTGGTGTTAGAGCACAGATGATGACATACTGAGATGTCGAAACGTTTGGCGAGTAAAGATGTTGTTCGTATGTACTCTGGATCTACTCTTCCTCCTGAAGCTGAGGTTCCTTAGGATCAAACTAGTGTCTGATGTTTCGCATGTATTCTGCACGGAGATCATTTGCCAATGTTATGTTTTTTCCCCTTCGTGGTCGATAATCTCAGTATTTTCGTAACATTCTGACCGATTATATTACTCTGCTTAAATGGTGCATAATAGTTAATCTAGGATATCCATTCCTCACTGGTAGTTAGATCAGTGTTATACAGAATAATTGTTTATAGTAGGTATGAACTATAGAAAAAATTAGGAGTGTTATCAATAGAAAGACTCGCTTTCAAGTGAATGTAGTCTTTTATTTTATGAGAGGAAACTATAATATTTCTAATCATTAAGTAAAGGCAACGTCTTGCATTATGAAAAATATCTGGACTTTTATATCACAGGTATATTAAATAAGTAAGCATTCATGAGGATTTTATTAATTCATAATAAACACTGAAGAAATTTCTCGTTGCCAGACGATACTACATTAACTGTTCATAATATGATAAATAGGAATGTATGCTGCGCCCAGCGTATGACCTTGTAAATGAACCCTCCACATAAAAAAAAAAAAAAAAATGAATATAATATTTCGAATTATTACACCTTGCTTACATACAATAATTACAATGCAACCTCCAAAATACATCATTACTGTGATGTCCACCCACCACACGCATCCAAAACTTCACGTAGCATGGTAGGAATAAACTCTACGAGATTGGAGCAGATATTTGGGCGCCGCAGCACACTGTCCCACACCTTGCGAGCTTTCATTTCTATAGCAGCCACTCCTTTCGTCTTCTACGTCCCAGTCTCTGCACATAATAGCCTACATATTTTCTACTGAGTTGATGTCACACCCCTTTGTAGGCCAGTCAATTACATCTAACTCGGGGTGTGCACTCAACCAATCCCGCACCGACTTGCTACAGTGAACAAAGGAGTTATCATAAACAAACATTATGAGCAATGAGTGAGGGATAGCCTTTGCTCTTACAGTTGGAATCAACACTTCCTCTAGTATTTGAATGTACTGTTGGCTGTTAAAACGTCCTTCTTTTTTCACTAGTTCACCCGGTCCATATCTCCACATCCACCCCCAAAATGACACCGCGTTCCGTCCGCATCTCCTTATCTCATTGATGCTCTCAGGACGGTATATTGTATTAGGGGGTCGCTAGCACTGTGTTGCACCAGACTCTAAAGAGGTGAATACCTTTTCATCACTGAATATAGTGGTTTTCCAGAATTCTACGTCCATGGGCAGGTATTGTAATGCAAATCCCAGCCGTGCCTCTGTGTGAGCGGTAGTCAAGGTTTCCTTAACGGGTGGGACATAACAGTGAATTTCTCCGTGATGTAGACATCGACGTGTGGTGCGGTGGTGACAGGGCAGCTGCAGTTCTCAAGTTATTTGCACGGATAACATCATGGGTCTCTCCCGTGCGGTCTGCAAGATCCTTTGGTCATCCTGACGACTTATCCGTCGTCAGTACGTCTTCCTCTTGCCATCGTTTGACCCAACTCCATACGATCTGCCTGGGGACTCCAAGTTCTTGAGCTATTGTTGGCAGTGGTGTCCCGGCCTGCCACATACCTATTATACGTCCCCGGGTAGAGATAACGTCGAGGGAATCAGCTCGTGGTGTTGCCATACCTGAGATTCAGATGTCAGTGATAAAATGGATTCAATCGTCTATGGAGAGACATAAGACTTTACCCAAACCTTACGGATTTCATAGGGAAGGAAAATATTATGCTCTTTTTATACAGACCACATCATACTTGGCAATTACCATGCTTTACTTAAAAGTATTTCTATTGTTAACATATAAAAAGTAGATATGACTATTTACTCCTTATATATGCACATCCCAGTTATTTTATTTCAAAGACATCTTACTATAAAATTTATTTATAGGATTTAATTGTGAATTTTTCCATTAACATGCACAACAGTGATAAGACCCTTATTAAAATAAAAACTGTCATTCATATTTGGCTAAAGCGATTAGCAGTCTACATTTCAGTATTTGTCACCATCATAATATTGTAAAAACAGTAGCAAACATACTGTACGCACTATTGATTATCAGTCGTATCGCTGTCGAAGTAACTACGTCGAATGTCTACCATTCTATACGAGGAGACTGGAGTCAGTGTATGTGAGGTTCGAGTGAGGAGGTAAACATGTGAGGGTCAGGGAGTGGGGGGGGGGGGGAGATGGCAGAACTATCGGGGAGTCTGTGGCGTAGGCATTTCGTCTGGCTAACGGCGGGGTATTTTATGAAGATATTCTGCAACAAGCAATAGTTATATTGAAAATTGTGACATACGTCTCAGTCACTATCTGCAATACACCATCCCTTGAGTGTAACCAGTATCTCCCTAACTGTCTTATATTTATCAAAAAGCTTTCATGTGGTTTTAGTTCACCTTGGCAACCTCTCCATCGACCGAAAATAGGGGTTTGATCGCCGAAACAAAAAAGCAACACCGTTTCGTACTTTGTGGTAACTTTGTTCAGTGCTTTTTGTATGTAGAGGGTTTTAATATTGTATGATCATAATAATTATGATGGAAAGATCACTCTGGGAACTTAAAATAATGGTATTTGTAGTTCATCTCCTAATGATCCGGTGCCACACGATAATGATGTAACATTTTCAAAGGACGCTGAAACAAAAAGCTGTAATTTGTATGGCATAATCCATACACAGATATTTAATAAACTGTTATTAATCATGCATCATTACCTTCCCCCAGCCGCTGCATGATAAACTGATGGAAGAGTCATGATTCCTGTCAATATATCCTATCTGGACGAGTATCACAAGCAAAGCATCATCTTTGTCCACACGTCTTATAATTACACAAAGGTATTCTCACAACAAACAGCAGTTTTCTTCGTATGCGTGTCGTTATTTGCTGCCTCCGGGTACTGCGTCGTATACAGCGTTGTCCGATTCTGTTCTCGAGCTGTGTCCAAGTAGCTGAGCCATCTAGTAGATAACTTAGCCATCATTCCTCATGGTAAGTGCGGATCTACGGCCGGTTGCAGGACTTTTGTCCATGACTGTACCAGAGCTATACAATCTACACTCGGCCGTACTGACACTGAATTCCAGTGAAACTATGATTAAAACGAAACTGAGTCCCCTAGGCTCTTCTGCCTCCTTATATTGTATAGCCTTTCTTGCTTCTCCGGCATTCTAGGATGTGCTGGTACCTTTTTTTTTTTTTTTTTTTTTTTTTTTGATAATAAATAGAGGAAGGAAAAACACAGGAAAAAAAAAAAAGTCCATGTGCCTAAAGGCATCCTCCATTCATAAAATACCTATAACGATTGGATTTAAATTCGAAAGGATTAAATGTATGTGGGATGCAACACCCAAAAAGTGAATTCCAGAGAGTAGTAGTTCTGGGGATAAATGAATATTGATATGCAGAGGTTCTGCATTGTGGGGGAGAGAATGTGAGTTCATGGGCTCTCCCAGCTGCCCGAGTATTTCGGGAGAAAATGTGAAGGAAAGGCACAATTGAAGCCAGTTCGTCAGAAAACTTACGGTAAAAATATAGATAAAATAATGCTAAAGAAGCAACATCTCTACGTACTGATAATGGAGGAAGGTCCTTCTTTATGGCAGGATTATTGATTAATCTAGTGGCTTTATTTTTATTTTTGTCCAACTGCCTCAGTGCAACCGCTCCACATCCATTCCACAGTGGTGAACAGTATTCGATCTGAGAACGCACATGACTTGTATATTGTGGCCATCTGCTCGTCAGTGAAGAACTCACGAACTCCGTACATAAGTCCTAGTTTTTTAGAAGCATTTTTAGCAAGGGATTTAACATACGCTGTCCAACTTAGGTTGGGGTTTAGAGTAACACCTACGATATCAATTGTAGTGGATATGGGAATATTGACATCATTTAAAATTATGTAAGAGTCTGAGGGATTCTTTCTATTGGAGAAATTAATGTATTTAGTTTTCTGAGCATTAAATGAGACCAGATTTTTTTTTGTCCCCAATGATTAATTTTAGAAAGGTCCTGGTTCAGAGAAATTGCTCTGTTTATATGGGAATTTATATCAAATTGTGTAAATGTGAAAGAACTATGAAGGGTCGAGTCATCAGCATAAGAGTGTATTGGGCTGTGTGTGACAGATAGGAGGTCATTAATATGAATGAGAAAGAGGGTTGGAACCAAAACTGATCCCTGAGGTACGCCAGCATTTATGGAATGAAACTGAGAATAAATTCCATCTACCATGACCAGTATTTTTCTATTATGAAGGTAAGAAAAAATTAGAGGAACCTGTGATGAAAGGCCATAGTGTGACAACTTAGACAATAAGGCCTGGTGCCATACTCTGTCAAAAGCTTTTGAAATATCAAGTGCTACTGTGTGTGTTTCACCATGTTGGTCTATTGTTTAGTTAATCTGATGGGTAAGAAGGCAAAGAATATCTACAGTTGAATGTTCTTGTCTAAATCCACACTGCCGATCATTGATTAATTTATTAATTTCTAGATGCTTGACTATGTGTTTGCTAAATAGTGTCTCAAAAACTTTACTGAGAACGGAAGTTATTGCAATTGGTCTATAGTCTGATGGATCTGAAGTTGCCCCATTTTTAGGAACAGGATGGATATTTGCTTCTTTCCAAGAGGCTGGAAAAATTGAGGTACGGATACATAAGCGGAAAAATTTTGCTAATACAGGAGCCAACACTGAGGAGCAATTATTAAGTACTATTGAAGGAATTTCATCTGGACCAGTGGCTTTGTCTGCTGAGAGATTCTGTAATACAGCTTAAATGTATCTGGTGTGAATCATAAAAAGAGGTATTTGAGGGGAATCAAAATCAAGTACAGGAATATTGTGATTTTCTGTATTTAGGGTTGAGTTCGTTGATAAAATGTCAACAAGAAGGTTGGCTTTTCCACGTGGGTCACTTACTAGATTTCCATTCGGGAACTGTAACGGTTGAATGGAAAAGGTGGTAGTGAAGTTAGTTTTGAATGAATTAAGGGTTTACCAGAATATTTTATCATTTGGATTGTTTAGTAGTTTGTTAGCTTGTCTATGTAGAAAGTTTGTTTTTGAAAGATTGATAATAGTTTTGGCATGGTTTCTGATATTTTTATAATAGTTACTCTAACACAATTGTGGTCAAACCATTTAGGAGAATTACATCTTTTTCTGTAAGTATGATGGGGAATGAATGTTTCCATGCCGACTTTAATGAAATCTTGTATGTGGCCCAGTGTGGAATTTGCATCTTGGGAGAAAAAGGAGGTCCAAGGAACATCCATGAGAAAATTTTGAAGTCCCTCCAAGTCTGCCCTGTCGTAGTGCCATTTAGTCATCACGACAGGTTCAGAGCAGGAGGGTGTGATAGGTGTTAAACTCGTGGCTTGAATCAGACAATGATCAGAGGATCTGAGGGGGGGATTTCACTTCGGCATTATAATTATCTGAATTGGTTGATAGAAACAAGTCCAATAGGTGAGGATTTTGATTGGGGTTGTCTGGTACATGGTTGGGTTGACTGACTAACCGGGTGAGATTAAATGAGTCTGCAAATAGCTCATATTCAAGACCAGAGTCATCAATTCTAGTTGAAACTGTCCCTAACAACAACAGTTACCAAATTAGAGACATCCTAAACATGCCAGAGCTTTCTTACGTTACATAACACTCTAAATGCTTTAGCATACTAAAATAAAATTACATAATTTATCATTCATATATATATAAAAAAAAAACATTATAAAGAAAAAGAGCTTAGAAATTATTGTATAACTTTACAAAGTAACTCTGCGCACACACTAGCAGACTAACTGGCAACTCTGACATGTAACAGAAAATGGAGAACCACGAGGAACCCCCTCCAGTACTATCTAACTACCAAATCCCGCTTCTTATCACTACCCCCTTCCTAGTCATTCTGTCGTCCCAACAAAACTACACAATATATGCACACATACTCCTTAATCCAAATGAAACATCTAATTGTACACAAAATAATCCTTCAACTTATCAGGTTTTCTTCTGTGCCGCTTCTGACTACGTCCACTTAGTCCACTCCTGAAATGACCTGGTCCTCTTCTTGATTCAGTTCTTCCCTTGGGAAACTGTCACCATCCTCTCATACTTCAGTTCCTGGACCCTCCTCAACATCATTGATTACAGTGTCTGGATTCTTCAGGGACATCCCAGCTGTACAGTCCTGGCCCATGGTACTGCCACAGACGATTTCTGTGTACCACCTTTGGGCGAGACTTCTTGCCTCCCCAGTTCTTGGTACGTTACGTCCAACAGGTGGTCCATAACAATGTAAGGCCCGTCCCACAGGCTCTGCAGCTTCGGTGACTGCCCCCTCTTTCACTGAGGATTTTACAGCCAAACACTGACACCATCCATGAAGCTCACCTCAGTTGCCTTGACATCATACATGCAATTCATCACTTCGCCTGAAACCTTTAGAGCATCTCACACTTGATGATGTACCTCACACAGTCTTTCCTGAAGATGTTTTACATAGCTGGAGGTGTCTAGAGGCAGCTCTTCACCATGTGATCTTCCCATTAACAAATCATTAGGTAAACATAACCTGTGGCCCAGAATCAGTTTTGCAGGATGTAGCCGGTAGACTTATGGGATGCAGACCGATGTATCATCTGCATTGTAGGTAATTTCTGGTCACATTCCATTTGTCCTTCTACGTAGTACTTGGCCACTTTATGTCCCAGGGTCCAGTTGATTTTCTCCACCATTAGACTCGAAGTTTCTACCCTGGTCTGACTGTAGCTCTTGTGGCATCCCAAAACGACAGAAAAACTGGTCAACCAACACCTGAGCAACACTCACAGCCACTTGACTGGGGATGGCATAGGCTTCTGGCAACTTTGTGAAGTAGTCCATGGCAACACATATATTCCGGTTTCCTCTTTCAGTGAGTATAAAAGGTCCAGCAGTGTCCACCAGGACTCCTTCCATCGGTGCACCCACTTGTTACACCTGAAGAGGGGTGCAACCACATTTCTTGGGCCCCTGCATACATCACAGGCCCGACACCACTCGTCAACATTCTGTCGTGTGCCAATCCAGCAGAACCTCTGTCTCAGCCAACTTAGAGTTTTCTTCATTCCCAGGTGCCCACAAGTGATCTGGTTGTGGGACTCATCCAAGATCTCAGACCTCATTTTCTTCGAAACAACCACTTGCCAATACAGTACTTGCTGAGGCTATCGGGTGTCTCCCACTGACACTCCAGTAGTACATTGTTCAAACAAAGAAGGTCCCATTGACTACAGTAACTCTTAGACACAGGGCTAAACCTGGAAACCTCTTCTCAAGATGGTCGCACTGTACTCCGCTGCAGCACTGTAGTACTGGTCGTAAATCTGCATCCTCCATCTGTATCTGCTTCAGGTATTCTTCATCTGACACTGGCCCTGTCACTAGAATATGGTGACATTCCTTGCTAAAATTACCATTCCTACTACACTGCCTGCTGTCTGTTCTTCTGTCTTCTTGTACACTCAGTCAATGTTCCTCTTGCATTTCCCCAGTGGTAGGGCTTCTTTGGAATAACTGGCTGGTTGTTGCCTCTCATCACCACATCCTTCTCGTATTTTGCAGCCTTCAGGCAGTCCTTCTCATTTGGACAATAATAGCTCAAGTCACCCATCTCACCACATGTCCAACACCCATTTGTTGCATTTGTGGGTTTCCTTGCACTGCTCTGTTCTTGCTGCTTCTTCCATTTGTAACAATCCACCTTCTTATGTCCTGGCTTCTTGTAGAACTAGAATCCTCCTCCGGTCTTCTCCTGTTCCCTCTTCCATAAGCAGTCCACTTTCATATGTCCTGGTTTTTCACAGTACCAGCAACTTCATTCAAAATATTCCCGCTTCGTGTACCTGCCCCTTTCTTGCCTTAAATCCTGCGCTACAACATGCCTGAAAATTGGATGTACTGGACCTGATGTAGGACACATTTTCTAGAGCCCTGGATAGTGTCTCTTGCATGCTTCTGGGTTGTGCCTGCTTCACTTGCACTTTCAACTGCATTCTTTCTCAGGGGCATCGATAAACTGGTCCCTCTGAAGAATAGCCAACTGGATAGTAGCCGCTCCAGAGTACATCTTATGTGTCATACTCTCCAGGTAATGAGAAAGCTGCTGTAGGGATTCGCCTCGAGCCCGTACATGGCTCCAGAACCTTGCTCTGTAAACCTCAGTCTGGTACTTGGTCCCATAACTGCGTTCCAGCACTCCCAGTAGGGACTGATAACTGTTCCTCTCCTATACTGACAACTGGTACTGAATCACATTGCGACACCCTTGAGGCTAGCAGCAAGCTGCACTGCCCTCTTCCTATCATCTCAACCATTCTGATCAGCAAGTAACTCAAACTGCACACGGTAAGCTTCCCAAGATATTCTACCATCAAACTCCTGTGGTTTCTTTTTAACTGGACCCCATTATAGATATGCACTTCACTGGTTTGGGGTCTAAAAACCAGGGCATCATAATTAAGTTCGGGACTTAGAATTTCTCCATTCTGATTATTCAACCCAGTAATTCTTCCTTTAGATGCTTGGGATTCATCAAGATCCACCGTATGCTGTCTTTTTTTTTTTTTTTCTTCATATGCTCCCTGTACACTAAACTGAGGCTCAGCAGTGCAATATTTCTCTACAGCCTCAATACTCCCATGAAATATTTTCATATGGCCGTCAACATGCTTCAGCTGGTTGTTTACATGCTATCTGCACTCCACCACATTATTGCTTACCTCGTACTTCTGCATCTTTAGCTTGCAATCTACTTCCTCTTTAAACTGTTGCTGTTCTTCCTTCATTTCCCTAATGAAAGCATCTAGCTGCCCTTGCATCCTCAGTTGTAATTCTTTCTATTGTTCCAGTAGTGTCTCTTGAAGCTGTTCATATTATTATCATATTGTTATTTCTGTTCTTCACTTTGTGGCTCTGGCTGTTCAATCTATGCCTGCAATTGTTCTGCGATGTCTATCTGTCTTTCATTCCGTGGTTGTAATTGTACACTTTGTGCTTGTAGTTGTACACTTTGTGCTTTTTAATAGCTTCATGACTGCAGCCAGAGATGCCTCCTCCAGCCTAGCTTGACCTCCTGTCCATACACCTTCTGCCTCAGTGTCGAAGGTTTGACTCACTGCAGTACCTTTCTAACAATCCACATTCCTGACGCCACTGTTACATCCCCGCCCCACACTGCCACAGGGCCCAAAAACAGTAGTTCAGTACAGGAAGGGTGTTGCCCAGTGAGTTGTTCTTCCAGTTGTCATCCTTTCAGTATGCAGCAACAAGATTAGCTCAGGCATGGTCAATAAACACTGGCTTCTCATGTTCGCAGTTTTTATTCACCAAATAATTAAATACAATGCTTGGGAACTGCACTTCACTGTTTTCACAAGTACCATAGCTATACAATCTTCACTAGGCCGTAGTGACACTGAACTGCATTAAAACTACAATTAAAACGAAACTGAGCCCCCTAGGCTTTCCACCTCCTTACATAGCCTTCCTTGTTCCTCCAGCATTCTAGGATCTGCTGGTACCTGTCCATAACAACAGCAGCTACCAAACTGGAGGCATCCAAAATATACCAGAGTTTTCTTACATTACATAGCACTCTAACTATTCTAGCATACAAGCTGAAATAATATTACATAATTTAACAGTCACATAAATATAAACGATATACAAAAAAAGAGCATAAAGATTAATGTATAACTTTACAAAGTAACTCTTCTCACACTAGGACTCTAACTGGCAACTCTGACATGTAACAGAAACTGTGAGAACCATTGGGAACCCTCCAGTACTACCTAACTACCATATCCTGCTTCTTAACACTACCCCATCCCTAGCCATTTTGTCGTCCCAACAAAACTACACAATGTATACAAACAAAATTCGTAATCCAAATGAAACATCTAATTATATACAAAATAATTCTTCTACTTCTCATGTTTTCTTCTATTTCGCTTCTGACGGTGTCCACTTAGTCCACTTTTCCTAGAATGACCTTGTCCTCTTCTTGATTCAATTTTTCCCTCGGGAAACTATCACCATCCTCTCATACTTCGGCTCCTGGGCCCTCCTCAACATCACTGGCTACAGGTGAGCACCATTCTTCACGACATACCAACTGTACAGTCCTGGCCCATGGTACTGCCACAGACGATTTATGTGTACCACCTTTGGGCGAGACTTCCTGCCCCCCCAGTTCTTGGTATGTTACATCCAACAGGCAGTCAAAACAGTGTAGGGCCCATCCCACGGGCTCTGTAGCTTCGGTGACTGCCCTTTCATTGAGGATTGTACATCCAAACACTTACCATTCTTGAAGCTCACCTCACTTGCCTTGGCATCATACATGTGATTCATCACTTCGCCTGAAAACTTTAGAGCTTCTCATACTTGATGATGTACCTCAGCCAGCCTTTCCTGAAGATCCTTCACGTAGCTGGAGGTGTCTGTAGGAAGCTCATCACCAGGAGGTCTTCCCATTAACAAGCCGATAAGTAAACATAATCCGAGGCCCAGTATCACTTTTGCAGGGGGGAGGCGGTGGCTGAATCGGTAGAGAGGCGGCCTGCAGTCCTGTTGGACCCAGGTTCGAATCCCGGCTGGGGCAGGGAACAGTTTAAGGATTTGAATTTCATATAAGCAGACTTTCCTGATCTACCAGATGACCCGCCGACATGTCAGAAAAGTACCCCCGCTAATACCAATACACCAGTCCTGTATGAGACAGCCCAAGCATGTATTCAATATGGACGGTGGGTGTTAGCGCCGAAGTGGTGACATGTAGAGAGGTGTATGGTATGTAGGAGGACTACTGGGCCTTGAGTGCAGGCTGTGAAGCCTATGCCCAGAGTCGAACACATAAAAAAAAAAAAAAAAAAAAAAAAACTGGTAAACTCGAGGGATGCAGACTGAGATGCCATCCTCATCACAGGTAATTTTTGGTCACATTCCATTTGTCCCTAAACACAGTACTTGGCCAGTTCTTGTCCCAGGGTCCCGTTGAATTTATCCACCGTCCCATCTGACTATGGCCTTAGTGGCATCATTCTGGTCTTCTTGATCCCCAGTAACTTTCAGCACTCACAGAACACAGCAGACCCGAAGTTTCTACCCTGGTCTGAACGTAGCTCTTGTAGCATCCCAGAACAACAGAAAAACTGGTCAACCAACACCTTAGGAAGTGTTGCAGCCTCCTCACTGGGGAATGCATTGGCTTCTGACAACTTTGTGAAGTACCGGTACTGATTTCCTCTTTCAGTGAGTGTTAAAGGTCCAGCAATGGCCACTGACTCTTTCCATCGGTGCACCCACTTGGTATAGCTTAAGAGGGGTGCAACAACGTTTCTTGGGTCCCTTCATGGCACAGCACACATCACAGGCCGGACACCATTCTTCAACATCCTGCCGCATGCCAGCCCAGTGGAACCTCTGTTGCAGCCGATTTAGAGTTTTCCTCACTCCCAGGTGCCCACAAGTGATCTGGTTATGGGACTCATCCAAGATCTGTGACCTCATATTCTTCAGAAAAACCAGTTGCCAATACTTGCTGAGGTTATCGGGTGTCTCCCACTGATGCTTCAGTAGTCCATTTTTCAAACAAAGAAGGTCCCATTGACTCCAGTAACTCTTAGACACGGGCTGGATCTGGAAACCTTTTCCCAAGATGGTCGCACTGTTCCCCACTGAAGCCACTCTAGCACTGTTTGTAAATCTGCGTCCTCCGTCCGTATCGACTTCAAGTCTCTTCATCTGACACTGGCCCTGTCACTACAGTATGGTGACATTTCTTGCTAAAATTCCCATTCCTACTACACTGCCTGTCGTCCATTCTTCTGTCATCTTGTACACTATCAATCAAGGTTCTCTTGCACTTCCTCAGTGGTTGTGCTTCTTGGGAATAACTGACCGGTTGTTGCCTCTCATCACCAGCCTTTACTAAATTACCCTCATCCTTTTCATCTGAAGCTTTCATCTTGTCGTCTTTCTCATTTGGACAATCATAGCAATTCTAGAGCCCTGGCTAGTGCTTCTTGCATGCTTCTGGGTTTTGCCTACTTCACTTGCACTTTCAACTCTGCATTATCAGGAGCATCGATAAACTGGTCCCTCAGAAGAATAGCCAACTGGTTTAGTGCCGCTCCAGGGTACACTTTGTGTGCTATACTCTCCAGGTCATGAGCAAGCTGCTGTAGGGATTCGCCTTGAGCCCTTACATGGCTCCAGTACCTTGCTCTGTAAACCTCAGTCTGGTACATGGTCGCATAGCTGCATTCCAGCACTCCTACTAGGGACTGTTAACTGTTCCTCTCCTCTACTGACAACTGGTGCAGAATCTCTATTGCAACCCACCTGAGGTTAGTAGCAAGCTGCACTGCCCTCTGTCTATCATTTCAACCATTCTGAACAGCAAGTAACTCAAACTACACACGGTAAGCTTCCCTAGATACTCTACCATCAAATTCCTGAGGTTTCATTTTAACTGCACCTCATTATAGCCATGCTCTTCACTGCTTTGGGGCCTGAAAACTGGGGTATCATAATTAAGTCCAGGACATTAAATTTCTGCATTCTGATTATTCATCCCTGTAATTCTACATTTAGATGCTTGGGATTCGTCAGGATCCACATACACTGTCTATATATATATATATATATATATATATATATATATATATATTTTGTGATATATATATATATATATATATATATATATATATATATATATATAATGTATATGCTCCCTGAGGCTCAGCAGTGCAATATTTCTCTACAGCCACAATACTCCCATGAACTATTTTCAAATGGCCATCTACATGCTTCAGCTTGTTGTCTACATGCTGTCTGCATTTCATCGCTATTCCCTCACTAATCTTCAGCTGGTTGTCTACATGCTGTCTGCACTTCATCACAATATTGCTTACCTCGTACTTCTGTGCTCTAGCTTGGCATCTGCTTCCTCCTTAAACTGTTGTTGTTCACCTTTCATTTCCCCCATGAAAGCATCTAGCTGTCCTTGCATCCTCAGCTGTAATTCCCTCTCTTGCTCCTACTGTATAATGCCTCTTGAAGCTGTTCATATCACTCTTTCTGTTCTTCACTTTGTGCCTCTAGCTGTTCACTCTATGCTTGCAATTGTTCTTTGATTTCAGTCTGTCCTTCATTCCATGCTTCTACTTTTACACTTTGTGCTGGTAGTTGTACACTTTGTGCTTTTTAATAGCTTCAAGATTGCAGCCAGAGATGCTTCCTCTTGCCCAGCCTGGCCTTTTGTCCGTACACCTTCTGCCTCAGTATCGAAGGTTTGACTCACTGCAGTACCTTTCTAACAATCCACACTCCTGACGCCACTGTTACGTCCCCGTCCCACACTGCCACAGGCCCCAAAAGCAGTAGTTCAGTATGGGAAGGACGTTTACCATTGAGCTGCTCTTCCTATGGTCAGCCTTTCAGTATGCAACAACAAGATCGGCTCAGGCGTGGTGGTCAGCAAACACTGGCTTCTCAAGTTCGCGGTTTTTATTTACCAGGTAATTACACTTCATGCTTGCCAACTGCACTTCATTGTTTTCACAAGTCCTGGAGTTATACAGGTTTCACTAGGCCGCACTGACACTGAGTTGACACTGATCTGCACTGAAACTAAGACTAAAACGAAGCTGAGTCCCCTAGGCTTTCCACCTCGTTATATACCTTTCCTTGCTTCTCCATCATTCTAGGATGTGCTGGTACCTGCCCCTAGGAACTACAGTTACCAAACTGGAGGCATCCAATACATACCAGAGTTTCCTTACATTATATAACACTCTAAATGCTCTTGCATACAAACTGATATAAAATTACATATTTTAACAATCACATAAATACAAACATACAGAAATAGTGCATAAAGATAAATGTATAAATTTACAGAATAACTCTGTTCACACTAGCAGACTAACTGGCAACTCTGACATGCAACAGGAATTGTCAGAACCACCAGGAACCCTCCAGTACATCCTAACTAGCAAATCCCGCTTCTCAACAAAGGAATTGTCACTAAGAGAAGGGATGCATTATTTTATGATCCATTAATCTTGTCCTGAAGGGGTTAATGAATATATATATATATATATATATATATATATATATATATATATATATATATATAAAGAACTGAATCTCCCCTCTCGTCTAAATAGGGACCTTAGTGTTCCTGGGAAGTGACATGAAGGTCTCAGAACCCTTACTTGATCAAACTATAATCCATAAGTGATAACATTTCTTACTGAATTCCTGTATTAGGTACACATAAATCTGTTTTAACAAAGAAACTTTGCGGTGTGGGTCATATCGTATGGGGAGCCTAGCGATAGACACACAAAAAAATCTGTGTTAATGGCATTCCTTAGGCGTTAAGGCTTTAACTTTTCCAAAGAAAAAGAAAGGAGGCAGAAATCATAGAACCTCCTCTCCTCCAATCTCTTAACTGTTATCTACCTTAAAGAAACTTGTACAATGGAATAACACAGATCTTTTTTATTTGTCAAAGTGCAGTATCTTCCACCGGGAGAGAGGTAGCCACTCCTAAGCTGAAAAACATCTCCTGACGATAATGGGAATAGAGTATTGAGAAACTTCTCACCATATGATCTTAAAGGAAAGGTCGCACTTATAAAACTGATGGTTAGAAGAGGCATATGAACACAGTTTATGATATTCAGTTGTTGTCCTCTTGATGAGAATGAAGTGTATTTGACTTTTCTGCTTCGCTGCAATATGCACCGCGCAGTGTGGCATGCAGGCTCACCACATCTAATGGTAACAACTTTTCCCAAACTGGCTCTGATTTGGGTAAGTTATATACCCATTCACCATCTATGTACTGCCGTAAATACATTAATAATATCATGGAGTTTAATATGCTAGTGGTGACCTCGCTGCAACTAGTTTAATAAAGATGGAGATGACATTGAGGCACATTAAGTCAAACCAGTGTGAAAGAGTGGCCGCCATCCTGGCAAAGGGTAAGAGAGGTCATGTCAAAGTTAGGTGACATAAGAGAAAAATTAATTTATTGCATTTCTGGTGTGCAAATACACCTTGCTCAGTATCAGTGAATACGTAATGCCCAACCTATTATAAGTACAAAACTCTTCATGGCAAAAAATGGGCCATGACCACCTAGCCTTTTTCTTTTTCCTGAAAAAAGGCTAATTAGCAGATGCAAGAAAAATCCAACAACTAGGCAGTTTTCATCTACCTGTAAGCTCTTTTTTGCATAGTGAGCTCCAAGAAATTTGGAAGGTAATTGTATTCCTCTGAATTATGTAGGCTACCCATCCTGACTGCTTGTTGTATAAATGAACGAGCTTCAAGTTTGAAATATTAGCCACTGGTGATACTAACAGTATCTCAGCCGATAGTAAATTATTTGATGGCTGAAGAGGCACATTATCACACTAATGGTTGTCGGTGCAGACATCATTATTTTCAGAAAACACTATCCAAAGTATTAGGTACCATCTCTGTCAGAATAGTCTGAGAAGGCTGTAGCATATTAGCAGGTTTTGTTCTATCTAAACTATTAAAAGAGCTTCACTGTGAACTCTGCATCTCTGCTTTTACAGCACCAAATCCACTTCCAATACTTTAACTTTTGTATAAGTTCGGGGTGGGTGGGGAGGGGGGAGATTTCTTTCACCCGATGTTACAGTAAGACACGTCAAAGTCCTAAAAAAGTTTTTTCAGAAATCATATCATTTCTCTGAGCTGTAATGAATATACTGAAATAGTCTCGCACAATATTCAGGAAGTCGTGGAGACTGTGGGAGTTAATTTTAGAATAAATATTTATTAATTTTTTGTGTGTTTATATATTTAGCTTCAGACCCATTAAGAAATCATCTGTTTTTATTGTAGGGAATTGGAACCTCTCATGGAACTGAGAATCAGAATGCTCTAAGTGGGAACAGTTTCACCACAGGTCTGACTGGCTAGCAAGAACTTAATCACTGACAGAGGATCAATAATATTTGTGTATAAACATTTTACTCCCGTGTTCCTGTGGAAAAAATACTCAAATGTTTATCAAAAACATGAGGAATATCTTTATTCTCTTTGTCTGATGCTCATAATAAAGTTGTGAATATTTTATAGAATAAATTAGCATGACAAACTGGCAACACTACCATAGGAGTTTGAAATCATATAATAAATCATGCTGTCCATTCTTTGACTCTATCACAAAAATTCGTTTTTGTTCATATGGTAATATAATTTGAACGGCAATGATTAATATAACACTACACTACCAAGCTACATAAGCGGTTATGCCTTGTTCGAAGGTGAGGCACAGCAATGGCAGAAACTCAAAATGTAATTAGCACAATTAATAGCAAAGTTAAATGGCAGGATCTTTCTGCGAAGTTCAGTAAACATTATTTCTTTCTTATTTTACCTTCTCTTCTTTATACCCATTTGAATTTCCATGCTAATGTAACATATGTACCCATTCATTTCCCTTATCCTGTATATATGAATATTTCTTCATTTATTATTATAATGTTAATCCTCTTGCCATATCAACAAACTTTTCACAAATTGAGGTGAGGGGTGAGGGCATCGAATCATATAGAAAAATGAGAGAGAGAGAGAGAGAGAGAGAGAGAGAGAGAGAGAGAGAGATCTTGAAGCAAAACAATCAAAGCTTTGGTATTGGTTAACCCGCTGACTCCCGTTGACATATATATACATCCGAACATTTTGTCACTGTGACAACCGTTGACGTATATAAACCCGCCACAATTGCAAGGTTCGTTATTTGCACATTTTTCAAATTTCGCGTGTGATTTGGTACATATACATGGGACACCTTGCTCTACCCGATGCCAGGCAGGGACAATGCCTGGCATTGGGTAGAGCAAGGTGTCCCCCCCTCTGCACGCCACTGTCTCGGCAACTCACCTGTTACCAGTGACCTGGGCAGTAAAAACATGTTATGCCACGGTACGAAATTCAAAGCCAGAGTGATTCCCCAATCGATGACAATGTGGAGGACAAAGTTTACATAGCATTAGAGGAAGAAACAGTCAGAAATGATGATCAGGTAATGTTGCCAAAAAAGTGTGGTATGTTGATGTGTTTGGTGAGTGAAACAATGCTTATATCGCCTATATTACTGTGTGAAAACCAATATACTCTTGTACTACATATAAATTCGTACCAAATAAATAAATAAATACCTAGTGTGAGTGGTTTGGAATACTTCCTCCTCCCATAGAACACATTTTCTCTGGAGCCAGGCCCCATAGAAAACACGGCCAGGTAAGGGTATTGTTACCTGTACTGGGATTTTTAAGCTCATATGAGAGATTTCTCTGTGAATTTTTGATGTTTCTCCTAAGAAGCGGAGGTTGTAGCAAAAAAAAAAAAAAAAAAAAAAAAAAAAAAAAAAAATCTGCCAGGACTGGGGAAGGTCATTGGTTAAAAAGCTGCTGGGATGGGGCAGGTTACACAACAATGAACATGAAGCAGCTTATGAATAGGTGAAACAATAATAAACATGAAGCATTTACAAGAGCTGAAAGAGAGGGTGCAGGAGTTAGGCATGTACTTGTTTTTCCCATGCTGGCCATTTGAGTTGCCATTGACATTATCATGTAAACATATGTTGGTCACCGTAATTACAGCTATAAAATATTGACAATGTTTTATGTGCATCAGATGAAAAGAAAAAAGATATTTTTACTGTTTCTGATAAACAGTTGAGCATTGTCGATCATCTGGCAATGTTTGGGATTACATCATTGCTAGCCAGTCAGGAACCACGAAACTCTTCCCACTTAGAGCATTCCAAATTTCAGCTGCACAAGCGGTTAAAATTCCCTGTCAAGGAAGTCAGAGATGTCTACCTGGAAGTATGGTATTCTTATGCAGGACAACTGTTCTCATTTAACATTCATAAAGAAAAAAGCCTTAAAAGTTGCCATTGCCTAAAATTTAATGAGCTGGTTTCATTTAGTGAAAAGTACCGACCTAGAGAAGATCAGTGTATGATTTTTTTGTTAACCCAAGGTGTCCCATTGATGTATGGGTACATCACGACATTTTGTCACAGTGACTCCCACTGACGTACCCATACGTTTTGCAATTGTGAGGTCCATCATTTGCACATTTTTCAGATTTTGTGCTTGATTTTTGGTAGGTATATGCAGGATACCTTCCTCTACCTGCTGCCAGGCGGGGACACTGCCTTACCCTGCGTGACCTACCACCCCCCCACACGCCATTGTCTCAGCAACTCACTTGTTACCAGTGACCTGGCCAGTAAAGACATGTCCTGCCATAGTAAAATATTCAAGGTGAGAGTGATTCCCCAATTGATGACGATGTGGAGGACAAAGATTACATGGCACCTGAGGAAGAAATGAGCAGTGATGAGGAGGTAATGTCGCCAAGGAAGGTGCGGTATGTTGATGTGTTCAGTGAGTGAAACAGTGTTTATATCACCTACATTATTGTTTGAAAACCAAACTATTTTTATACTACATAATTATAAATTCATACCAAATGAACAAATATCTACCTATTCTGAGTGGTTTGCAAAATCACTACCACAGAAAACGTGACACCCACAGTGCAGCTCCAGAGAACACAGTACCAGGTGTTTAACCCCTCCATGGCTGCCGCACTATAACATGCATGTGTTGTTATAATTTTTTTTTACCCCCCAAAACAATGTGAATGGTGCTGAAATGTTGTGCATATATTAGGTATGATGATACTGCATGATTTCAGTACATAATATGTTAGAATTGGCTACAAAAGAATGTGAATATTTTTTCACCTTTTTTTATATCAAATATGCTTAAGGTAGTATCCAGTTATTTTTTATGATATCGTTGTGCCCATGCTTGGATAAGGGAGGGAAAAGGTTGAATTTTCAGTCCCAAATGAGAAAATTGCCCGTCCCCTGAGGCTAGGCTCTCCCACAGGAGATGAAAATGGAGGGTCAATCCGATTAGGAATAGGGAAGTTGAGTTGCAACTTGCTGCTCCCACACCACGTCCATGGCTAAAAATAGAATTGTAATGCAGTTTCAGAACTACGAATAAGTCTAATTATTACGAATACAGAGACAAAGCAGAAATAAATACGTGTACAGATGGGGGGAAAAGTAATTTTTTCCGTAATAACACGTTCACCTTTATCATTTTACCTTGTTATTTTCGCAATATATGTTGCTGCCTGTCTGTCGTGAGTGTGGGAAAGTATATTTTCTGCCTGGGTAAGGAAAAAGGGTACAGCTGGATGTTTCCCAACACTTTACACCATCAGAATTGCGAGACGACCTGCCATTCGCACCTCGCACGAGCTGATTAGCAGGAAGGGAAGGAAGTTCTTTTCACCCACGAAAGCATCCCGTGAACACAGAAAACTTTCCTGTTATGCTTGTAAAAGGCAAAGAATTTGTAAAATGATTCAAAACTTATAGACAGAGTTAGAGAAAGAACAGAGAAATTAGTTGGAGAAGAACAGGGAGGCTTTAAGAAGGGAAGAGGTTGTGTAGATCAGATATTCATTCTTAGATCGTTAGTGAAAAAGTTTCTAGAGAAGGGAAAGAAGTTGTATGTGGCTTTCATGGATTTGGAGAAAGCATATGACAGGGTGGATAGACAAGGATTGTGGAAAGTGTTGAGAATATATGGAGTAGATGGGAAGTTGTTGAATGCTGTGAAGAGTATGTACGATGGTGCGAAGGCTGCAGTGCATGTGCATGGTGAACTAAGTGAATTTTTCTCTTTGAAAGTTGGTTTGAAAGAGGGATGTGTCATGTCTCCATGGTTGTTCAATCTGTACATGGATGGGGTAATAAAAGAGGTACAAGGTAGGGTTGTGGATGTTGGAGTGACCCTGGTGAGAGAGGATAGTGTTTGGAAACTCCCTGTACTGTTGTTTGCAGATGATACTGTGTTGTTGAATGAAGACGAAGGGGAGCTGCGGGGCTTGGTGGATGAGTTTGAGAGAGTGTGTAAGAAACGGAATCTAAAGGTGAATGTAGGGAAGAGTAAAGTGATGGTCTTTGAGAGAGGTGAAGTTAGTGAATGTACAGCGAGGTTGGATGGTGAGGAATTGGAAAATGTGAGTACGTTTAATTACTTGGGTAGTGATGAGTAAGGATGGAGGTTTGGAGGGTGAAATGCTTGAAAGGGTACAGCAGGGAAGAAAGGTTGCTGGTTCTTTGAAAGCAGTGATAAGAAACAGGGAAGTGAGCATGGAAGTGAAAAAGTTACTACATGACAGTATTGTGATACCAACTCTAACGTACGGAAGTGAAACTTGGACTTTGTTGGAAGGACACAAGTCAAGAGTGAGAGCAGTGGAAATGAGTTATTTAAGAGGAGCCTGTGGAGTCACGTGGAGAGACAGGCTGACGAATGAGGATATAAAGGAGCGTTGTGGTGTGGATGTGGATGTGATAGGAAGTGTTATGAGGAACACACTGAGGTGGTTTGGCCATGTGGAGAGGATGGAGGGTGAAAGACTGACGAAGAGAGTGTATGTGAGTGAGGTGGAGGGGGAAAGAGGGAGGGGGAGGCCGAGGATGAGATGGAGGGATGAGGTGGAGAGGTATATGAGAGAGGGGGGTGTGAGTTGGGAGCAGGGCAGTGAAATGGCGGGGGGACAGGGTGACTTGGAGGCGATTTGTTTGTGGCCACCCCAAACGGGATTGAGGCGTCTGGCAATAGATAGATAGATAGATAGATAGATTCAAAACAATGCAACAAACCTGAGCCAATAGGCAAAGATACCAAACAAAAATGAATTTTTCTTTTATTTTCATGTCTTTTTTGTTTATGCCTGTGTTTATATATAATCGTAAACAGGGTGGTTGTGTGTGTTTTGCAAGGGAGGAAAAAGATGATATTTTCTGTCTGGGTCGAGATAATGGGTGTAACTATGTGTGGTTAGGCATGGGCACGAGCAAAAAATCGTACCTCCACTCATCACAGCAGCAGGTGGCGAACTGACAGCTAGTGACAGATGAAGTGTGAGAGCGTGAAGGTCAGTCTACGTCCCAAATGTTCGCTCATTTCCCGAAAGTTTTCACGGTGTTCAACAAGTCGCACTGCACCGAATGATCCAAACCAGTACAACAAACCTGAGCAAACAGGTGAAGATACCAAGACAAAAATGTATTTTTCACTTATCATTTTTTTTTCCTTGTGCCTGTATTAATTCATAATCGTAAACATGTGGCTGTGTGTGATTTGCAAGAGAGGACAAAGATGATATTTTCCGCCTGGGTCGAGATAATGGGTGTAGTTGTGTTTGTTTAGGCATGGCAGGAGCGAATAAATTGAAAATCCACTTATCACAGAAGGCGGCTCTGAACTGCTTGATGAGGTGTATGGGGGTGAAGTGTAGGTCAGTCTGAAGACGTTCAGAACGTTCGTTCACTTCCCAATAATTTTTGCAGTTTTTTATAGGCCGCACTCAAACGACGCCTGCGGCCATTGAGGGGTTAAACAGTCACTTGTTTAGACCACTTTTAAGCTCAGGAGGGCACTTTTGGGGGGCATTTTTTCAATGATTCTTACAAAATGGTGTAGGCTTTAGCCAAAAAAAAAAAAAAAAAAAAAAAAAAAATGCTGGAATTGGGGGGGGGGGGACAGTGGTGAAAAATTAGTTGAGATGTGGCAGGTTAATGTAACGAGCTTCATAAATGAAGTATAAGACTTGCTAAATTCATTCTCCAGTAACGTCAGAAAAATTAAAGGTACATTGCATATACTGGGTTGCACTATCTACCCTTATTGTTATGGCAGCCTACAGTTCACATGGCTTCACTCCCCTGTGATCCCCGTAGGTTGGTTGCTGCCTCCACCTTCATAAAAATCTCTTGGCCTGGAGGCAGTCTAGGGCAAGACTAGCATTAAACAAAAACTTACTCTCTGCCTTAACCCTAAACCCTAACGTCCATCCTGACTAACCACCACTAACATATGGAGAAATATTCACCGTTTTTGGAAAATGAAAGAATATAGTTTTATTCAAAATTCATTAAATCTGCAAGTATACATAGAAAATATAATCTTTGTACTTTCATTTAACTGCCTAATTAGTGATTGGAAATAAAATCCTAACAGTAAGGGGGGTAACTGAAAAGAGTACTAAAAAAGATAAAAATTACTATGTGACTAAGAGAAATATCCTGAGGATTGCAGCTGCAGAGTTGATCGTTGGCACACACACACACACACACACACACACACACACCCAGGACGGGGGAGCCTCAGCAGACGGCAGCACGAGGAACTGTGTTGGATAGGGGTGTATTTTTTTTGGGGGGAGGGGTCAAAACGACTGCTGTTCGATGACAATTTTGTTTTATTGTTATTTACCCCTGTAAATGAACACCAACTAATAATTATTCAACACAGAGGCAATAGCCATTGATTTAATGGAAAATTTCATTAATTTTTTTCTGAAAATTACTTTCCAATCAAAATGAAGACTAGTACTTTTATACGTATTCACTCACCCAGATACGTATTACACAACATCTGAAAGAAAAACACACACAAAAAAAAAAAACCACCAAATAGTCTCGATCACTTGGGTGTCAGTTCATGCAACAATTCCCCATGCATACTGATATGGGGTAAAAATTTCCCTAAATGTACTCATAGCAACCACGCCTCCAGTGAGCCAAGCGTCATTTCTGCCTTCCCCAACCACTGTGTAGGGAATGATGGTACATGGAGACCCAGGCTCCACACCTCATTATCATGCGCCATACATGTGATCACCCCCTAGCGTGGGGTACCCTTTACCCCATGTTCATCTTCTTGAAGTTAACCCTTGTGTACTTGGTGCCTATTAATCTAAGTTGTCTTCTACCACTGGTGCAGAAACAAAGGTGCAACGACACATATTGTGTGGACAGTCTAATAAAGCTTGTCTCTCCTATAGCTGAAGAATTTATTCTGACACATCCAGCAATAAAACCATTTGGTCTGAAATGCGAATAAAATCACGCAGTTCAGGTGATAAAGCAAACAGTGGTTCCAAAAACAATATTCTTTTGACGAAGGCAGGAAGAAATCCTTTGTTGATAGGACTGGAGGTAACAAGAATAATTTGATTCTCCGTTATAATGTATCAACACGATTCTTGGTAAGACATAAACCTAAATTACATATATGTCGAACAGACACGTCTTCTAGAGACAGAGAGAGAGAGAGAGAGAGTGCGGTGATTGTAATGTTTTCTTTGTAATCAGGTGTTTACAATCCTCTTCATTTAGGTGTGTGTGTGTGTGTGTGTGTGTATGTGTGTGTGTTCTTGCTATCACCAGACGATTTCACTGAACTAATGAAGAATATCTGTTGGACAAGGGATTAACCCCTTAACCGCGGGGTGTCATTTTCGTGACGCTTGGGAGCAAGGGATCATACCGCGGGGCGTCACTTTTGCGATTCTGTATTATTTTAAATTCGCCCGGGCTTTCAAGTGGTAGCTTATATCATCTATCAGTACTGCCAATGTCCAACACTAGTCAGTACTCCTAATCTCATCTGTACTTCCATCCATTGTTGACAATTTAGCCATTTCTCCCCGTTCTTGACTCCCCTCCCTACCTTCCCTCCATTACCCTCTCCTCCTGTCTGCCCGGCTGTGCCACGCTAAGTAAATCTTCCCTGGAATTTTCCACTGATTCCATCCATTGAAATGAGCCCTATCCCTATTCTTATACCAAATAATATATACCAAAAAAAAATAAGGTAAGTGAGATTGCCATACACCTGGAATTGGCTAATTATCACATGACAACACCTCACGTGCACTCGTTCGCTAATTTCCGCTGTTTATTTCCCCTTGAAATATGCCGTATAATCTATTCTTATACTAAAAATATATATAAGGAGGGAAGGGAGAAGCCTAAGTGATATTTACATTCGCCTGGAACTACCTAATTTATAATGTATTGTCTAGATTTCCTGCCAATCATTTCACTGCTATATATTAGCAGCTGTCAAGAGGCTGACGTTGGCAGTAATGCATTTCCCTAGGTAGGCCACCCCGGCCCACCCATATCAGTTCACTGTCATATTCCAAGGTGAAGGTACGTCTGTTTGCTCCTGCTAACTTCCGCAGCTTTTTACCCCCATGCAAAGGGCCCTGTGACCTTTACCCCCTACTAAACCTCGTGTGGAAAGAGGTAAAGGGCTGACAATTGAAAGAGAGTGACTACGATCTTTCTGTTGAGTAAAACAGTGCAAGTGGAATTGTAAATAATGTGTAAATAATGTGTAAACAGCAAGTGAATGCAATGAATGTAAATATAAGTGAAGAGTGGAAAATAGTTTTATAAGTTACTTCAAGTGACAGTGCATAACACAGTGTAAATAAAACAGAAATGTAAATAATGTAAATAAAATAGAGAACGTAAATAGAAATGTAAATAAGTAGTATTATAAGAATACGAGTATATATACCAGGAGTAATGAAAGTGAAAGTTTCACTCTAGCATGTATGAATACTATGAGTTATGAGAGTGAAGGTGAAAGTGACATTCACTCTCAATGCTAGTATACAGGACGAGAAAGTGAATGCTACATATTTTACTGAAAGAAATTGAATGCCTACAGTGACAATAAACTACTATTACTGAAGGAAACTTATAGATAAAGACTGTAGATATATATAAGTGTTATATAGTAACAGAAATATAAACTGTGAGTGTTTTTATGAATAATAAATGACAACACCAGCGGCGAACTAGCGCAAGTGGGAAGGTCACACGCCCTCGTAATTTTCATTGCTTTCAGTGTTTTTTATTTTTTTGGAGTATGGATTCCAAACTATTTGAGAATCATAGAATAGTGTTTCTAGTGATAATATCAGGCTGTGGTAATTATATTACGGGTTGTCGGGAAGTGTAAAGTGAAGATTTCTTTACCCAACTTCAGATGTCTCCACAAGTCCTACGGTACTCGACGAAGGCTCAGCAAACACCCCAGGAGAAAGCTGAAGGTATGTGCCATAAGCATATGTGATTTTAACATTCTAGGACTAATAACTGATTTTTGGCAAATATTTTTAGAGAGTCTGTCGGAGCGCGAATATGCCCGTGGGTGCCGCAAGAAAAAGCAAATCAAGCCCGCGGTTAAAGGGTTAAGGATGCTTGTGAAAAATATCACTAAACTGAAGAAAGTCGTCTGAGGATACCAAGAATAAAATATTAAGACATGACATCGGAACACTGTGATTGATTTGCAATTCATGCCAACCTTAAGCCATTCTCCGTCTGTATTAGTTTAATTTTCTTTACTGATGCTGTTTTAACCTCATCACTACGATAGGTCGTCCTTTAGGAGACTCAGAAAGTTTGGAAGCAGCAAGAATATAGCCCTCTAGTTATCTGAGGCATCAAATGTCCTGGCTAAATAAGGTAAAATTGCCTGACGATACCAGGATTATATTAAAGGCAGTAGCAAGAAAACGTCAAGAAACGGAAGTAGTATAAACAAATGACGACTGCAGTGATAAAATATGCTGAGACGACTTCACACTGAAAGAGTTAATACAGTGTATTTGTAATCCCTTCGGTGCAAGCAGTCTCACCTAAACTGAATGTACTCGCCTGCCAAATGCAGTAACAACAATGAAAACACGTCACGGTACTGTAGGGTTAAAGATTATTATTCTCTGGGCATTCATTGTATTTCTTCCAATTGTTGTGACTTTGGGTTTCTGGTTCCTATACACCCAAATTATTTTAGTAGAAATAAGAAGAGGTAGTCGAAACGGTACTAACTGTTGTGGTTTTGGCTATGACAATGACGATGTAGTGGAAAAAATGATGTAGATAATTGTGATGTGATGGAAGTAGTGGTAGGCCTATGGATGATGATGATGAAGACAGTGGCAGTAGCAATGCTGACGGTGATGGCAATAATGCTAATGATTTTAGTGATGGCGGAGGTGGTGATGGTGACAGTGTTAGCGGTGATTGTTATGATGGTGTTGGTATTAATAGTACTGGTGATTGTGATGATGGTTGCACTAGAAGTGGTAGTATGTGATAATGGTGGTGGAAGCAGTTGTATCAGTAACAGTGATGTGGTAGGAGACAATGGTGACCATGACAATGATGATAGGGTAGTTTAAATGGTATTAGTGATAGTGGTGGGAGCAGTTTTGGTGACAACCATGGTGATGGTGCTGGTGGTCCCGATGTTGATGGTCATGGTCATGGATAATTCCTATTCAGTCTATGCTGACTAGGATGAACAGTTTTTTCAGATGAAGGCCTTCATTAGCAAAAAAAAAAAAAAAAGTGGTTTGCATGAATGCTCAGGTAATCAGGTTATGGAGAGTGTGTGGCAGATGAACACGTACTGTACAAACATTAAGCTCACTAAATATTATTCACTGTACCATGTCGCGTTCTAGGGGAAGAATGGAACTTTGTAATATTTGATACTCGGCTTTTGCGACACGTGCAGTCAACTGGCATAAAACTTAAACTCTCGTATTTTTCTAGTAGTAGGGTTATGGATGTTACAAAAACTCTAAACGATGCATATTTCCCGTTGTGCCCCTCATGCAATTTCATAAATCTATTTGAACTAACTTAAAAAATGCTGAAAATCCAGTTGTAGCACCAATGCCCGTATTGCTTAATCACACTGTTTCCACAGTTACCCTATTAACTAGTGTTATCCCCTGAAGTCCCATGTCCGACGATCGTTGGTTTCCGAACTTGGTACTTGAAGTCCTATGTCTGATGATCTTAGAAAGGTTACAAAAAAGACGAGCTGTAACTCCACCTCTTTTATGACATAAATGGTACCTAGCCAATGGAAACTAAGAGATCAGGTGGTGAGAGGCATTATCAGCCCCCTCCCCGGGTGCGGGGAGGGACCCTTCCCCCCCACGCCATCTCTCCACCTCCCTCTGTCCCATTGGATCCTGTGCTCTGTGTCCCTTCCCACCCAGACTACCTCCCATACCACCTCTAGACAGTATTGGGAATGTGTGTGTCTGCTGCACTCCCACCTGAGACTCCCCAAATTCCCTACCGCTCGCTAAAGTCCATATGATAATATGTCGGGACGCTTATTGACAAAAACGCGCCCGTGCTGCGCATCAAGCTTTATGACGTCACGTGGCATTTTTCAGAAATTTCAGCTCAGTTGCTCACGAACCACGAGCAGGTGAGGGTGGACTGATGTTGTGATCTCGACTCCAGCTCTGTTAGGCAAGATCAAGGTAAGTCTCTTGGTCTTGTCTTACCGACCAAAGTCCGTGTATATATATATATATATATATATATATATATATATATATATATATATATATACAGTATTCTGATAATGCAATTAATAACATCCAGCTCAGTAATACACGAGTAGATGTAAACACTTTTTCTTTAATTCCTACTTTTTCCTTATATTTACTGCATTATATAACCTGTGTCATAGTTAGGAAGAAACCCTTCGTCAGTCCCTTACCTACCTTAAACCATCTCCATCAACCCTTCATAAACTTGTCAAGTCTTCATCATCTCATGAACATCATATTATCACCATCATATCATCCACCCATAAAATTACTACAAATAGTGTGATAAAAAATAAATCACAGTAAATCATTTATGTGCTGCCATGATACCATATTTTATTGTAGTTCCTGCTCAAATATCGTTCGATCCATTTTCTCTGTTAGTGCTAATGCCAAGTGACGTCACGACTGCATCTCCCACCCCACCCCTCCAGTGCCTGTCCTGACATGTTATTACCGGTATACAGACATTGCCCCTACCTATCCTAACCCCTTGTGTCCATCGGGTATGGTAAAGTCATAATACTGATGATTGTTGACAAGCTGAATATACAGTAAACCCTCAGAGATCTGGACTAATTGAGGCTATAACCCTGTCCGGATCTCGAAAAATCCGGATCTTTCAGAAATTATATAAATTTGCTTATATGACAGAAAACTTATGGTGGTTTAGGTATTATCGGAGAACCTATAAAATTTAAATTAAATTTAATACAGTATAAAATAAATAGGATAGTATAATAATGTGTACATATATTTTTGTCATAAATTTTAATTAATAAATTGTGTATCTTGTAGCCTATGTTCTAAACTGAAAATTTGCCAAAAAATGGTCCGGATCTTCGTAAAATCTGGATCTTTGAAGTCCGGATCTTTGAGGGTTTACTGTATATATATATATATATATATATATATATATATATATATATATATATACGAAATTGTTTCATACTTTCATGCTCATTCTCTCAACTAATTTCATACCTAGGCACATAATTCATATTAATTTTCATAGGTATTTGGCAAAAATAATGTACTGTATTTTCCAAAATTTTCCTTTTTTCATTCTTACCGCGAGTAATGACTTATTATCTTTGACGGTCGATAGTGCGGAAATCATTAGACATATGAGAATGAAATAAACATTTTCAGGTGTGTAAACTGAAGCTCGTAAAATCTGTAAGACCAATATTTACCTTGGTGAAAGGTGAAAATTCGGACCCTTTTTTCGGCTCCAGGGATAGGCAGGGCCGATAATTTGTGGTCTTTATTCCTCGTGATGAGGCATTGCCTTCCAGCTGCTGCTTCCGATGCATTTCGATCACTTTATTTTTTTTTTTTCTGTCCATCTCCATGTTTTTCACCCAGTACTCCAATGTTTTTCTGCCTCTTCAACTTCATTATCCTCTCGGGGAAGCTGATGGTGCATGAGTAGATTTCCAGCTCGCAGTTAAGAAAAAAATAATAATAAATAAAAAAATAAATAAATAGATAAAAGTGCTGCTGCTAGGCCAGTCAAACTCTTAAACAAAGTTTCTTTTCCCAAGTTTCTCTTCACCCAAAAGTACAACCAGGGACTTGGATTTTGTGTTTGTTGGTTAGGGCTTTATGGCCATCACCCACCCCTTGGGCATTAGGTCAAACCAAATACTATATAGAAAGACAAAAACAAAAGATATGAAAGTCGCACCATGGTAGGAGCCGTCACATCACTGCACCATTTGTGGGGGCAGCATAAAATAAAAAGATCGTAGATCAACCAGACGTACCTCCTCCCCCCTGACAATCAGACTTGGTGGAATAGCCTCACCCTGGTTGACAGCTCGGAGTAGATCGTAAAGCGTGGAGTAAGTCGTAACTCCGAGCTGATACGACCTGGAGTGAGCATCGAGTGTCAGGAGGTGTTGGTAGGAGGCAACGTCCAGCCGATCTCTGTAGTCGATAATGGGGGGGAGAGATGGGCTACCCCCCTCGTCAGCAGGGGGAGCCGCCTCCTCCACCTCCTCCCCATCTGAGGAACTGATCGTCGACTCCTCAAGCATGGGGACAAAGGCAGAAGAGGCTTCCCCCTCCTCGACCTCAGGCGGCTGAGGGTGGATATCCGCCGATTCCGTTAGCATGGTCGAGGCCAGTCCGGGGTTGTCATCACGGGAAGCAGTCCGCCTGTTGAGGGGGGCGTCTAGCCGCAGCCGTGTCCGCGGTGTTGTGCGGGGTTTAGGCGACGGCTGCGGCCGGGCCCGACGTTCCTACCGGCGAGGTACCAAGTGAACATCGCGGGCAAAGCACTCAGGAATGACAAGGCTGGGCAGGCCATTCTCCTCAAAGATCTTGGGGAGGAGAATGCGTAAAGACCCCTTGTCACCCCCAGCAAAAGCCTTTGCTGTCGCGATACACATCTCAATAATGGTAGCAGTCCCCCCAGGACTCCCATGACCCTCGGCTCCGAGCCGTGGGGCGCCACTGTGCATGGGAAGAACCCTGCACGGCAACGCCCCCCGGCCCAGTGACGTTATGAGCCTCAGGACCCTTGGGAGTCCCGAAAAGACTGAACTCCACCAATTCCCCGTCGCCGAGAGAGTGCCGAAGGTGCCGTAGGTTCGGTTCAACGATTGCCGTGCGGTGGACGAAAACATCAATGTCATTGTCATGGCGCTTGATGAATCCGTATCCCGCAGCAACATTGAACCAAACCACAGCACCAGTTAGCTTAGTCTGGCCCTGAGCTGGCTGGAGTCTACTCTCTGCCTCCCTCGACAGGTCGCAGGCAGAAGAAGACGGCAGAGCAGATGCGTCTCGTGTTGCCTCCATGACTGCGAGCAAGCGAGTCCCAACTAGGCAAGCCAACAAGGGCCTCTCAGGGACTTGGATAAAACATCAACTGTATTTAAGGGAAAAAACTGCAACTTTGCCATTATTTTCTGATTTATGACCCTCGTTTGGTAAGTATACAATGATCTAAGCTTTGTTTTTCATTTCAACGCCTGTTTCACGTTATTTTTTAATGCTTCCTTCAACTTCCCTGTTTTCTCTTGCTCCGATATGCTATGATTCTTTAGCTTTATTCTCTCTTTTCTCCAGCGTCACTTGCAAATTTGCCAGCTTTCACATATTATGTTTTTATTTTCTTCGTGAGATAACACTTTTCTGTTTTTCTGTGGATTTTCATTTTGCAAGTTTATATTAATATTTTCACAAATTTGTCTTGCTATCATGTGTTTTATATTTTATCGCTTCCTGCATTTCCTAAAATAAAAAATCGATGTAACCATGTCTGTAGTTACAGGTTGATTTCTTTTTCCTACACGAACCTTTTGATAAGGTTACTGAAGTAGCAAGCAAAGGCTCTTCATTTCCCCACCGACCTTCTCGCGTTACCCGTGACCAAGTAAGCACACACATATTGAGATGAAAGATATGTCATTCTGAGTAGAAAATCTATATACATATGCATTTTAAGGATTACTTTAGGAGTGAGGTAGATTTTAAAAACTACGCAACCCAGCTATCCAGTGTCACACACATCACGGAGACGAGGCGGGTAGGGGAGGAGGAGCGAGGTATCTAGGCGCCCGTTGCAACTTGGTAAAATTATGAATTTTTTAAATAATGATTTTTAATGCAAGTTATGGAACATTACAGTACCAGTATCTTCAAACGGGAAATTCACGCTATTAATAGGCGTTATGTAATCCACCAGTTACGATACATGAGGAGAGTATGGCTGTAATTAGGGAGAAAAATACTGTGAAATGTTACGTGGCAACGTTTATTTGCCCTGTCATGATGAAAAACTGTGGTGAATGTTCGAAGATTGGGAGATTTTCTGTGTGAGGGGGAGGGCGCGTTTTTTTTTTTTTTTTTCTACTTTTTTCTTTTCAAATTTTGCGCCCCTAAGAATTTTGCGCCCAGGGCAATCGCCCCTGTGGCTACCACACACACACACACACACACACACACACACACACCAAATTTACATACATTGATCCTAACCTAAAAGGGGCGAAAACCGTCCGAAACTGACATCGATCCGAGTGTATTGAGTCTTCCAGAGGAACCTCACAAACTGTGCCATATCCACATATTCAGTTAATATCCAAAATAAGTCCTAAGTAATTCTGACGTCAGCAGTACAGACAGGACTCAGGGCCAAGGTCTTCATTAGTACACCGGTCAGCACCAGCAGCAAAAGAATTATGCCACTGGTTCTATTAGGGTCCTTGGCGAGTGAGTTGAGTTAATGTGAGTAACAGAGCTTTCCTACAGTATAATGAAGCATGAATTAACCATTAGTGGCCTGGTGCTTGTGTATGCCGATCTCCGCCTACCAGGTCATAGACACGAAGCTCATAGGTCCCCATCTGCGAGTTCCTCTCTTTACTGAATTTTGAAAATACAAAATTCCGTACATTTTTATTTTTGAGGAGTCTAGACATTAATGGATTAGGTCATTAGGAGATGTGGAAACATCACATAACATATGAGAAGACACACACAAAAAAATAGGTTATCATTTAAAGCAGGGGTTCTTAACCTGTGTTCCATGGACCCCCTGGGGGTCCATGGATGAGCTTCAGGGGATCCGTGAAGGTCAGAATAGTTGACAACAATTTCGTCATGCCGTTTGGAATCATTAACTGAAAAAAAAAAAAAAAAATCGAGGAGTCTTGAAGAATTCTGGTGTTCATTGACACAACCCTACCCGCGTCTGGCAAAGCGAGCTATGGGTGCTGTGATTCCGTTTGCTACCTCAAACCTTTGTGAGTCAGGGTTTTCAGCGTTTGATTCTATCAAAATGAAAAGTCGAAATCAACTGATGTCAACGATGACATGCGTATTTCCTTGCCAAAGACCACTTCACAAATTCATCTTCTTATTCAAGCCAAACAACAATTGTCACTGAAATGAACTTTAGAGCAGAATTAATGTTTTGTTTAATTTGCACAAGCTGGATGTATTTCATTTTTTCATCGAGTGGCCATTATCTTTTCCATGAAAGAGTGGGGAACAGTTTTTTGTAAAGAAAGTTTTGTACTTTGTGTGTCAAACACTGCGTGAGGCAGTTTTCAGTAAAATAAAGTACATTCATTGCATGCAAAATGCTGTGTTTGTGCTTATGTGCATTTTTGAAGGGAAGGGGTTCATAGCTTTCACTAGATTCGCGAAGGGGTCCGTGACTCAAAAAAGGTTAAGAACCACTGATTTAAAGGGAAATTAGCACCCGAAACACAGTAACATGCTACTCTGAGTCACGGCAATACTGTCACGATGCTTGAATACCAGAATCATCTAGCAACTGAAGTTGTGAAACTAGAACTCCCAATGCCAGAAATCACTATGTTCTATCTATCTATCTATAGCCCGATGCCCTAATCCCGCAAAGGGTGGCCGCAGACAAAACGCCTCCAAGTCGCTCTGTCACCCACCATTTGACTACCCTTCCCCCAACTCACCCCCCCTCCCTCATATACCTCTCAACTCCATCCCTCCACCTCATCCTCGGTCTACCTCTCCCTCTCCTTCCCTCCCTCCACCTCACCTACATACACCCTCTTAGTCAGTTTTTCATTCTCTATTCTCTTCACATGTACAAACCACCTCAGTGTATTTCTCCTAAACTTCTCAGCCACATCTACATCCACCCCACAGCGTTCCTTCACTTCTTCATTCGTCAATCTGTCCCTCCACGTCACTCTACTGTACATGCTCCTCTCAAGTAACTCATTTCTACTGCTCTCGCTCTTGACTTGTTCCACTCTTGCAAGGCCCATGCCTCGCTTCCATACGTCAGGGTAGGGATCACAATACTATCATGCAGTGACTTCTTAACTTCCATACTCACCTCCCTATTTCTCATCACTGCTTTCAGTGTACCAACAACTTTCCCTCCCTGCTGTACCCTTTCACGCACTTCATCCCCCAAAGTTCCATCCTTACTCATCACACTACCCAAGTACTTGAATGCACTCACATTCTCCACATCCTCACCATCCAACCTCACTGCACACTGTGACTTCATTCCTCTCAAACACCATAACTTTACTTTTGTTTACATTTACTTTCAGCTTCCTCCTCCTACACACTGTCCCAAATTCAGTCACCAAACCTTGCAACTCCCATTCGTCTTCACTCAACAGTACTGTATCATCAGCAAACAGCAACACCGGAAGCTTCCAAATCTCACCCTCATTCATTAAAGCCACCCACACATCCACTGCCCTACCCTGCACCTCCTTTACAACCCCATCCATGAATATATTAAACAGCCATGGAGACATTACACAACCCTGTTTCAGTCCCACATTGAGATCAAAGAACTCACTCAGTTCACCATCCACTCGCACCGTAGCCCTAGCTCCCTCGTACATACTCTTCATAGCACTCAACAACTTCCCCTCCACTCCATATATTCTTAATACCTTCCACATACCTTGCCTATCTATTCTCTCATAAGCTTTCTCCAAGTCCATGAAGGCAGCATACACTTTCCTTCCCTTCTCTAGATACTTCTCCACTAAACATCTTAGAACAAATATCTGATCTACACACTCTTTTCCCTTCCTAAATCCCCCTTGTTCTTCTCCAACTAGCTCCTCTGTCATATGCCTAACCCTATCAATGAGTATTCTACCATATATTTTACCAGTCACACTAAGTAGGCAAATACCCCTATGGTGACCACATACTTCTCTCTCCCCTTTTCCTTTGTATAAAGGAACAATTATACCTGATTTCCAGTCCTCTGGAACCCTTCCCTCTTCCCAAGCCAATCTACACAACTTCCATATCCACTCCACAGCAATCTCACCCCCATACCTAAGCATTTCACCACACACTCCATCAATTCCTGGGGCCTTTCCCAACTTAATCTTCTTCATCGCTTCCACTACTTCCGCCCTACTGATCTCTTCCTCCCTCCTCTCATATCTTCTTCTCCCAGCCATTCCCCAACCACTTATACTCGCACTGCTCTCACTCTCTACATTCAACAAATCCTCAAAGTGCTCCTTCCATCTCCTCAGTTTCTCTCTCTTCTCCACCAGCAATCTATTATTCCTATCTTTCACTCCCCTACTATTTCCCCTTTCACACTGCCTTACTTTCTTTACCTCCTTCCGAAACAATTTCTTACTCTCCCTCCAGTTCACACTCAGATTCCTCCCAAACTCTTCATCCACTTTCTTTTTACTCTCCTTCACCAGTCTCTTAACCTCCCTTCTCCTGCTCACATATACCTCTCTCTTCTCTCTCTCATCTTCTCCCCTACCTCTACTCGCTAACCATTCACTATATGCCTTCTTCTTTTGTTCCACAGCTCGTTTCACCTCATCATTCCACCATGCTGTCCCTTGCACACCCTTGCACTCTCCTCCTCACTCCACAAACCGCCTCACACGCTGCGCCTATCTCTTCCGTGAATATCTTACATACGTCTTCCACCCCTTCCATCTGCTCTAGCTCATACCTTCCCAATCTTTCTTACACTATGTTCAGTACTTTATTATAAAGGTGTCTGTTCTGCTTGACTTTATTTCTTACTGTTCAGCTATATCCCTTCTCTGTTTTTCTCTTTGCCTGTAACTTTGTTTTCTATTTTCCCTTTTTTCGGGGGAAAATGGGCAGTTTGTTCACTGCACCAATAGCATTAGACGGAAGATAACAAAAGCTTGATAGTACAATATTGGAAATACACTTCCTTCAGTGGCTACCAGTTAAAGCTGAACTGCGATTTCTTACCTTAGAAAAACATCATCTGCCTTATAAAAGAGGAGCTAAATATAAAACAGGGAAAAGACGGGTTGGTAAACTATTGCATGTGTACCATTTACTTCATTACATTGTACATTATTTTCCCTTTTTACGCTCACTGGAATCCATATACCCAAACCTCGTTATGTAATAGGTTAACCCCATTAGCACCCATTGTCAATATGGGATGGAACTGAGCATTTTCAAAATTTAATAAAGAAGGGAACCCCAAGGTAGGGACCTATGAGCTTCGCGACTATGAGCCGATAGGCGGAGGGCAGTATGCTTAGCACCCTTCCAGCAAAATGCCTCGCACAGGAAATCTGGGAGCCAATGGGTTAAGGCGCTCGAAATGGATGTGGCCGACAAGAGGTTGCTGAGGATTTATAATAATGACATGATTTTACTCAGAGATGAGTGATCACCATCGCCTGGAACGAATGAACTAAGTAGCCTTGTCTCGAGCCACTGCTTTCCTAATTAGGCAGTATAGCACTGACTGACGGATAGATGAAATAGCAGACTATTAATAAAAGAGAATAACGATTGTAGCAAGCATGCGGGGAAAACAAAACAAAATGAAATATTAAATCCTAGTGGTTTGTTTCGTTGTTACAAACGACTCTCTCCCTTATAGTGAATCCAGGGATGCGGGACAAAGTCTGCCAGGATCTGGTGAGCTCCCTTTTTCAGTTATCATTTATAGTAGCCTTTGCTCATTTAGTATAATTTAAATACTCTGCATTGCTACTGTCCGCAGTCCTGCTCACTCACACAACAAGCGAAAGTCGAAGATGCCTTTTTAAGGGGAATTTATATTTGATTTGTGAGTTTTGCTTAGTGGCATCGGGTATATAAATAATTATAGCTTTGCATAATGATAACATTCACTTATCTCTTGAAAAATATCGAAGGCAAGCCATTTGTGAAATGGATAGTACATTCAGCTCACAACTGGAGTAACTCGAGTTCGATTCGCCAGCTGATCGAACCGTTGGACAGAGTCTGTTTCCCCTTTGTCCCTGTTCATCCCGCAGTACGACTGATAATTTGGGTGTTAGGCCAAATTGTGGGTCGTGTTCTCTAAATTTTTAGAAAGATTATGGCATTGCAAATATTGCTTATTTGCCTCAGTGATCCATAGGGAAGTCCTCTTCTCTTAACTGATATCAAGATGCCATCCAGCTTTTGAAATTATAATAAATATGACAAGGAATAAGGAGCTCATGAATTCTTCCAGCACAAAGTAAACTATGCGCTCTCTCTCTCTCTCTCTCTCTCTCTCTCTCTCTCTCTCTCTCTGTTATTGATAACAGGGCTGATAATTATCAAGGGGAGGAGAAATGATCACAGCTTATTTTATACTCTTTAGTTCTGATGCTAAATCCATCTGCATGTACTCTACGTGTGTGCACCTATGTTCATAAACAGAATGACGGAGAAATAGACAAATTTACATGGTTACATGCATATACTTGTATATTCATAGACATACTGACATACACAGTCAGTCAGACAAACCAACAAATAGACATATTCGTCCCATGACCTAGCATAAACAAGAAGTCAGCACAATAGGACGAAATGAATTAGGATTCAAAAGACGACCAACTTGTTTAAATATCGGTATGACGTGCGCAACGTGCCATGGGTCTGGAAACGTTCGGGGCTCCAAAAAGCTCATTATACAATGCTAACAGCTTAATCAGGTTGTCCTGATTAAGATGCTGGATCATACCATATATGATAGTGTCTGGTCCTGGACTGTGTCTTTATAGGATTTAAGGGCAAGTAGCAGTTCATCAATCGTAAGCTCTCGGCTGTGCAGGGAGTCTACGTTTTCTGTTGCAAAGTCCAATATTTGTATTCCAGCCATGCGTTTATGACGCTGAAAACGCTGATCGTAATTAGCTTAGCTATGTAAATGAGAAAAACTCCTGTCCATGATAGTAGCTACGTCCACGAGATAGGCATTGACGGTATTATTCACTTGCAGGGTGGTAACAGGGATGTAAGGGCCTTTATTATTTAGTATTTTAATAGTGGACCAGACTTTACAGAGTGGAGTAGAACGATTCAACCTGGACATAAAAGGCCGTCAGGAGTCACGTTTGGCCCTTCTTATTATTCTCTTTGCCTCGGCCCGAGCCTGTTTGTATGCAATGAAGTTTTCCTCAGTTGGCTGACTATCCAAAATCCTGTATCTCCTACTGCGTTTCCTTAATGCTTGTCAGCAATCCGGCGTCTAACAACGAACTTTATGCTTCTCATGAACTGCAGAAGTCTTGGGAATAGCTGCCTCAGCTGCATGTACTATGGAACTGGTTAAATTTTCGACGTTGGCATCTATGGTCTCCCCAGATATATCTAAATCTGCGATCCTTGAGAAGGACCCCCAGTCTGCTTTCTTATAGTATAATTTTGGAGGTGGAAGGTCCCAAACAATCTCATGTGTATAAGAAATACAGATGGGTAAATGATCACTTCCAAAGGAGTCGTCATAAGGGACCCAGGAGAAATCTTGATGCATACCTGGGGATGCCAGTGATAAGTCGATAGCCAAAAAGTTACCAATACGATCATCAACACAAGTCGCTCTACTATCGTTCAGATGGACTGTTGTATTAGGTCGGCTACTTGCTCCCCACGACCATCGATCCTCAAGCTACCCCATTTATGGTGATGAGTGTTAAAGTCGCCCAACACTAATTCCCAGGAAGATGTTCAAATAGTGAATTCAAAGCATCACTATCAGTGGGGCCATGTGGTCGACAGTAGAGAGAGCAAACAGAGAGATACGTGTTATTAAATTTTACTCTGCACACCACATCTTCCAAAGTAGAATTTAGAACCATTTCTGTTTTGGGGTGGGATTTGTGTGAGTATATGGCAACTCCGTGACCATCATATATTCGATACGAATGGTAGTGTTTGAACTGTGGAGAATCAGGGTGATCCACCAAGTGCGTCTCCTGTAAACAAATAATGTCTGGCCTGTGTATAAACAGCAGAATTGCTTTATTGTGTAATTTATTCCCAAAAGTCCTACAGTTCCATTATAACACAGTGAATGCGACAGTTTAAGATTTATATATATATATATATATATATATATATATATATATATATATATATATATATATATATATATATATATATATCACCCGCAAAAGGAGAGCGGCTACCAGGGACCTGTCTCGGTGTTTGCTGACTGAAGCCTTCATATATTCGTCAATGACAAGGCTCCCAGACTCGCCCAAGGAAGAGCTAACCCTTCTCTCTCCTGCTGGAGCAGAAGCAGGAAGAACATGAGGACGTGACTCTTTCGTAAGGGTGGTCATATTACTCTTACAAGACTTGTCAGACTTTGGTTTAGTTTTGACTGACTTAGACGAGGCAGCAGCCTGAGAGTACGAAGTTGCAACTGGGATGTCAGTTAGAGAGATGGCGTGGACTGAAGGTTGTGATGGAGAGGTAGAGTGCGTGGCATGAGGAACAGGGGCAGGATCAGTCTATGTTTCAGCAGGGTACATCGCGGGATGGGACATCACCACTGAAGCACAGGAGGTTTTTGGCGAGGGAGTTGCATGATATGCCTTCACCTTCTTTCTAGCTTCATTGTAGGAAATGCCCTCAGTTGCCTTCAGCGTCCAGACCTCTTTCTCCTCCGTCCACTAGAGACAGTCCCTAGAGCAAGTGGAGTGAGCACCCTTGCGATGAAAGCAGCATACTGTCTCGGATGTGCGATGTTCAGCATCATGACCCTGGCTTGCACACTTGCCACACACTGGCTGGGAAGCCCGACAAGCCTTGTAACTATGCCCATACAACTGGCATTTCAACCAACGTAGAGGGTTAGGAATATACCGCCGAACATGAACAATTTCATAACCAATGTTGACATGGCTGGGAAGAGACACTTTACCAAAAGTCAAACTGATGGTTGCAGTCTTTGTCCTGACGCCATCCGAAAATCTAGTTATAAATCTAACACCGATGACATCTTGCTGAGAGAGTTCCTGTATGATCTCGTCCTCACTCATCACTATGAGATCCCTGCAAGTGATAACCTCCTTGCATGAATTCGTGGAAACTAGGATCTTCATCTCGACGTCCTAGCAATGAAACTTGTACAGCTTTAACAAGTCCTTTACCTGAGAAGAATTAAGAGTCTTTACGAGGAGGTCTTCATTTACCTTTTTTTTTTTTTTTTACCTCTTCCACCTCACCAGCACGCCATCAATCACCTTCTTAATAATAAAAGGATTGAGACTAGCCAGAGTAGCAAAACCAACCGCATGGAGGATGACATACGACACGTTATTTACAGGGATGGCCAGGGGGGCACAAGTCTGGGGTCGTTCAGTCTGGGGTCGGTCAGTCCGTATGGCAGTCTGGGGGTCGTCAGGACCACCTCAGGAGGGAGAGTCGGCAGGGTCGTCCACCATTGTAATCACTTCCCCCTAACAGGGGAAGTGAGAAGAATGAGAAAAAACGAGCAAGGAACAATATACCTGGGACAAAACACGTAAGTGTGAGATTGACCTCTCAAACCACTCTCGGGAGGCCGCGTCTGTGTCTATTCACGCCCCAGAGCTCTCAGTGGCGGGGGAGGGGGAGACCTCTAGAGGCGAGTAAGGAAAGACAAGCTCAGGATTTAGGTACAGACATCTACTGTACCAAGCTATGAGGGTGAGGAGGAAAATTAGAACTAGGTACCCTAATCACCACCAGAAAGGTGGAAAAAAAAAAAAAAACACTTGCCGGTGGGGCAGCCGTGAAACGCTAGAGGAGAGAGCGCACAGCAGCACGTCTGCACCCTCCACGACCATGCATCAAAGTCCCTCTTTTGAAATGTTCGTGCACCCATTATATACATTCGGTTGGTAACAGATGAGCATTGAACATTTTATTCGAGTCAGAGTTCTTCATAGGCCACTCAAATTGCCAGTTTGAGACTGAAGTTCATGATGCAGGAACATCATAAGTTTCATCTATGCCTACTTTTAAATGTATGTGCATCAGACTAAACATTCTGTTCTCCACAGAGATCACTTCATACACTTCTAATAACTGTAAGCGCGTAGTTTCATCTTTACCCTTCTCACACATCCAGTGCTGTACCTGCGGGTAAGCGACGGCACCATGTTTTATTTCCAGCACTTGCATCGACCCATGTCATCCGGTATCTGTGAGTCAATATTAATCACTTCAAATTTCATCTTCTGCATCCAAATATCTGTTCTTAAAGCAGATGAATGTTTATACTTGGAAATTACTGAAACACTGGAAGAAAGTGCGCAAATGAATATGCCCACGAATTGGGTCCCAGTGTCTAAGGAAATGGGAGTCCAAGTTCGTATCATCAGCTTTTCCCCTGCCTTGGAAATATATTCCGGTTCTTATTTTTTCTCCTGCCTTTATATTTTAATAGGTATTGCTGTAAAATGTAGCGGCTCCGAATAATGGACTATTTTTTAAGTGATGACCCCGTTAAACATATTATAACCCGAAAATAAGTAAAGTCATGAGTAAGAGTATCATCATCAGGTGATATGTTATTATTAGTTTTATAAATGTATAGATGGGGGCGTTCACCATCCACTCACTCGATGTAGAGCTACTTTCCTCTCGCTCTTCCTTCCTCTTATGTCTGTCTTCCTTTCCTTCATTCTTTCCTCGTCCTTCTGCCTACAGGTGACTCTCGCTCTTCCTTCCTTTTATGTCTGTCTTCCTTTCCTTCATTCTTTCCTCGTCCTTCTGCCTACGGGTGACTTTACACTCCCTCTTCTATCTGTCTTTCCTTCATTCTTTCCCCTTTCTTCGCCTATGGGTGACTCTACACACAGTGACAAGCCAAATTATTTCCTGTACACCAGGGAACCATTTACCACGCTGGGTGGTAACGATATAACCAAATTATGGCGCCTGGTGGTTTAGTGGGTAATTAAGGCGCTCCAATTGGATTGAGCCTGTGCAGGTTTACATTCAAGGGGTGGCTGGGGTTTATTGCTCACGTAATGCCACTCAGGGATGAGTGAGGCTGGTCACTCTCATCTTAAATGTCAGGACCAATTTGCCTAGCCTCGGGCTCATACGCTTCTCATGGGATGGCATAGGATTGGATGATGGATAGATGGATAAATGTATTGTAAGGAGAGTGTAACGCTTTGCATCTGTTTACTGGAACTGACAAGGAGCCTACACGTGGTGACACTGTGCACCCTGCCTTGAACTAGTGCGACCCCCAGACGGGAGCAAAAAATCTCATGTTTCCTTATACCTCACCACGGGATGGACCTTGTTTCGATTCCGGCGCGGTGATGTCTACCACATGGAAGAACTGAATCTTTACACGGTGTAGGTACTGTACTGTACCTGTAGGACAGCC
>NC_137037.1:34299700-34347200 GCF_032717465.1 Coenobita brevimanus
TATATATATATATATATATACAGCTTGACTTTATTATTTAGATTTATAACGTCATAGTTCTTGTTATTCTAGAAGATGTCATTGTTCTTGTTGTCATGGTCCTAGGTTCGTCCGGATATGAACTCGGTAGAATTCAGACTGAGGCTACTTTTTTTTTTCTTTATTCCTCACTCATTTTGGGTGAGAAAGAAGTTTAAGGACATTTATATAACCCACCAGCTCCATTACCGAGATAGCGTCACCCTCTGAAGGTGTGCCTTTTCAGCACCACCTATGGATATAGGAATGCTAGTTGCTAAATGCTGCTAAAATAACAACCTGTGTCAATTTTTGTTGATACTGTATATTAGCCCGATAATGATGGAAATAAGACTCGACATTATTTTCTTTAATCAAATTTCCGTAATCTCACGTGGCCATCATCAAGGTACTGCTAAGATCCTACCAAGGAGCATCTAGTCTCTAAATAAATATTTTCGTAATGATCTAATATTTACATAAAATCTTAGTATAGGTTTCTGGAGAATTAAGTTTTAATCTGTAGTTTTCCTTCAGTGGTGTGTGGTTGTTTTTTTTTTTTTGTCTTTATTTTTTATTTATTTTTAGTAATTTCTGTGTTTTAGTTTTCAAACATCTAATAGCTATGTAATTTTTATTGAAAGATTACTCTTTACTGTGGTGATTCTTATCAACACACTTTTGTCTTTTATATGTGCTCTTGTACTATATATATGGTCACATTGTTTGTTTTCCCCTGAGGCAAAGCTGATAGGTCTATAAGTGGTACACCTGTGAGACTATTTCCTTCTTCTTCAAGGGAAGATCGAATATCTGCTCTTGGAAAGTTCTGAGAAATTTTCTTATGTTGGAAAGTTCTGAGAAATTTTCTTATGTAATACAGAGTTGCACAGCTTAAAGTTTTGAGTTCATTTAACATGTCGTCTGTTGTGTCAACTGACGCATCAGCTGACTAATAGGCGATTTTCCATTTTGGATTTAAGGAGGCATTTTAGCGACTTATGAAATGCAAAATTCTCAGCTTGATATTTGAGTTGATCATACATATCAGTGTTGCATCGGCTGATTAATTAGAAATTTTCAGTTTTGCCCATAAGTATGCAGTTTAATAAATGTTTCCCTTATTCTGTGAATTTCAAAGAAAGAAACTTTTAAAAATTGGCTGCAATAGTTTCGCTGCAGGTCTGCGAAGATAGTCTCTTCTTGTATAACCTATTGTACGTCCATCTTATATATATTTATTCCTGCAAAATTAAAAAGTGTTTTATGTAAATATTAAAATCAATGGAATACTGCTTATATGCTTCCTTGCTACAGCTAAGATAAACTAACTCACGGGGGGACACAGAACCATCACATCATCTGAATGTAATGTTTGATTCTTTTTATTTTAATCAAGGATAAAGATTGGAATTTACACCAATATACAGTACAGTGCTCCCTCAGTCTGTCGGTGATTACCGAATTTGTAATACTAATTGTCAGCGAACTGTTTACGTAAGAATGCGTGCACTTTGCACTTACAGAGGTAAGAAATCGCGCAAGTTTTGTATAATATATGATATATCATTTTTAGGGCAAAGGGAATATTTTCGCGTACTGAAAGAGTTGCAGAATTGTGAAATTCTGTATGGAATATGACGTATTATTTTTGTGAGCAAAGGGAATATTGAGGGGCCAATTAGACACTTACGCCCTGAGGATCATCTTGATGCAGACATTCACAGTAATCTCTGCTGACATAAGACAGTTTATTTGTAAATGAACTTCTGTTTTTTGCATAACCTCTACATCCATTGTATTGCTTACTATACAGCATTTGATAATTTTTTCGAAAATGCAATGGTACGTTATGCGCATGGACGCAGATAACAGCTTCAAAGGGCTGAGATAAAGTAAATGTTGCATATTTCATACTAGGAGCAAAAAACAGTTGACATCTATCAACATGCCTCATTGCATTCAAATACATGACAAGTGTGGAAAGCTTCTTTGCATATTTCACAGAACGATATTAAATGTAGATGACGACAGTTAAGAGACGATGATCTATTGTTACTAATGCTGAGCCGAAGTTAATGTAAAACTGGTGACAGCTACTAAAAGATGCATTAGGTTAAGGAGCATTAGGAAAACAGTCTACTAACAGCAGGGAGTAGACTGTACCACCAGTCGGGCAGGGCAGTACTCCCAAGGTGAATGGAAAAATGATGGCAGAAACAGGTGGAACTTCCATTTCATCAGCCTTCAGGACTAGCTCCTGACCATCCCCCTTTGCTGAACTTTTTCAGTGTTTCAATAACACAGGGAGCTGGTCAGCATGCCCTCCAGCACAGGTTCCTCTTACTGTCATCACCATACTACATGCACATTACACACTACACTTCATATTTAAAATTAGCAAAATGGCGTCTCAACAAGCCTCGGAGTCCGGGGGGGGGGGGGAACATAAATGCCACCACCATCTGCTCCTTTCCCGGTAACGACCCAGCAAGATGCCTGGAACCACTGTCTGACTCAATTCTTCATTTCTGCAACATTCGCATCCTTTCCTCTAACTTCCTTTCTATTGAGCACCACCTTTCCTCCCCGAAACCTCACCTTCTCTTCCTAACTGAGACTCAGCCGTCTGAGGCGACTGATAGCAATCCCTTCTCTGTATCATCCTTCTCTGTACTCATCTCAAAGCCAAAGGTGGCTCTTGTGCATATGTACACTACGATATATCTTGCTCTCATGTTCCTGAACTTGAATCTTCCAATTTCTCTACTCTCTGGCATCGGGTTTCCTGTCATTCTATGACTAAATATATCGGTGCTGTGTACTTATCCCCTAATTCTACTGACTATGAAAAGTTCTTTGACTGTCTTACTTCTAAGACTGAACACATTCTATCCATTTCTCCTTTATCTGAAATCTCCATTCTAGGAGACTTCAGTGTTTATCATCACCTTTGGCTATCCTCTCCTTTCACTGATCCACCTGGTGAACAAGCTTACACATTTTTGTATCCTTAATGACCTAGAGCAACTTGTACAGTACCCTACCTTTATCCCTGACCGCCTTGGAGAGACTTCTAACATACTTGATCTCTTCCTTACAACTAATCCTTCTGCGTATGCTCTTAATCTTTCCTCTTTTTTGAGCTCCTTCGATCACAACCCTACTACCTTAATCTGTCTTATCACTACAGAACAGACTGTGGACCCTCAAAAAAAAAAAAAAAAAAAAAAACCGTCGGTTGTGGCACTTTGGAGCCGCTGATTGAGAGGCCCTCAGGCAGTACTTCTTTGCTTTTCCCTGAAATGATTATTGCTTCCATGGCCAACAGCCATCTGTGTGTTCCTTGCGCATGATGGAGGTTATTCTCTTGATCATGGAAGCATACATTCCTTTCTCATATCCTTTGACTAAAGCAATAAAACCTTAGTTTAATCACACTTGCTCTAATGCTGTCCACAACAAGGAGAAGGCCTATAAAAGGTACCAGACCCAACCCGCTCCTGAATCTCATCTTTTTTATGTTTTTTCCTGGAATCATGCTAATTCTTCATCCTGCTAAAAATAATTTCATCCATACGAAATGCTCTGAACTCTCCAACTCGAATTTGTCCCATTCCTTCTGGTACCTTGCCAAAAACCTTTCTAACAACTTTACCTCATCATCCTTTCCTCCTTTTTAACTTCCTGATGGCTCTATAGCAATTTCTTTTACTGATAAAGGAGATCTCTTCACTCAGACATTCTCCTCCAATTCCACCTTAGACGATTCCAGCGCTGTCCCTCCATCACTTCCCCCCTTTGACTTCCTCATTGCTGACATTAGAATTTCTTGAACTGATGTATTCTCTGCCATCACTGGCCTCAGTACTAGGAAGGCATATGCGCCTTTGTATGTCAACTTATACCTTTTCTTCTTGCTGGAAGTTTGCTCTCATTCAGCCTGTTCTAAAGAAAGATGACCATTCCCAACGTTCTAACTATCGCCCTATTGCTTTAACCTCCTGTATTTCAAAAATTTTTGAGTATATTCTTAACAAAAAATGTTTAAAGCATCTTTCCTGCCACAACTGTCTTTCCGATCGTCAGTATGGGTTGCGCCAGAGGCGTTCCACTGGTGATCTTCTCACCTCCCTTTCAGACTCCTGGTCATCCACCTTTCGGAACTTTGGTGAAAGCTTTGCCATTGTACTTGACATCTCAAGGGCTTTTGAGCATAAATCTTCAGTTTCCAAACTGCCTTCTACAGTTTGTATCCTTCTATTTGTGCCTTTATCTCTAGCTTCCTGTCTGGTCGTTCTATAGCTGCTGTTGTTCTTCTCCTAGAGCTATCATTAGTGGTGTTCCTCATGTCTCTGTCCTAACTCCAACTCTTTTTCTTTTGTTCATCAACGATCTTCTAAGCTGTACATCTAACCCTATCCACTCATACGCTGATGACTCCACCCTTCACCTTTCCATTCGCTTCCCACAGCGTCCATCTTAGCAGTTGCTTTAACAAACAACGTATGAAGCTATGGCACACCCACAGTAATGTCTGACTTGGCTCATATCTCTTACTGTGGTAAAAGTAATCTTGTTGTTTCTAATGCATCAAAAACTCAGTTCTTACATCCATCAACCCGACAAAATCTTAGGCAGGAGTACCCTCTAATTTTCAACAATATCCAGCTTAATCCTGCATCATCTTTAAACGTACTTGAGGTTTCATTCAGTCGGAATTTATCTTGGAAAGAATATATTACCTTTCTCGTAATATTTCCGTCCAAGAGGTTAGGTGTGCTAAGCCGAATCCATGCAGTCTTTACCCCTGCACAGTTGTTGATCTTATATACGGGTTTTATTTGCCCCTCTGTAGAGTACAACTCTCGTGTGTGGGGAGGCTCCCCACATACAGTTCTTCTCAACAAGGTGGAGTCAAAAGCTTTTCATCTCATCAACTCTCATCCTCTTATTAGCTCCCTTGAACTTCTATACCTTCGCCGTACTTTTGCATCTTTGTCTTTTTTCTATTGCTACTTCAACGGCCACTGCTAGTCTGACCTGTCTGCTTGCATCCCTTTACTACGGTGTGCGCGTAGCACCCGCCTAGCATCAAACTCTCATCCCTTTTATATCCAGCTCTCTAATGCAAGAGTTAACCGTAACTCCCAGTTCTTCATATATGCTCAGCTCTGGAACTGCCTACCGCTGTCTGTATTTTTTACTGCCTATGATCTCCAGTCTTTCAAACGCAGTGTGACCAGGCATCTCGAAATGAACACGACTTGAATTTGGCTCTTGTCTTGCTTTTATTTATTTTTTTCTTGGAGGGAACAGTTTACAGGCTCCTAGCCTTTGGTTCCTTCTTCCATGCATGAAAAGGAAAGTAACAAAACAAGGTGCATGGGTGTTTCTGTCAAGTTACATGAACAGCTAATTATACTATGGCATAATAATACGTATTTCATAACCTTTGACCACACTTCGCTTAGCAAGAAATCGCGATCATCAGCTTGAGTCGAACGATATATCTGCTGATGACGGTGCGATAACTCATTGTATTTCAACGCAGGATACATTTTAGAATCAGGTTTTTGAATTTCGACAGCACTGTGAAAAGGGTAATTACAGGTTTAACTAGCCAACCCGCCTGATAATTGACAATGTTTCACCTATGGGCTCTAACTAGGTCTCTTAGCGACTTGTTACCCGGCACATGGAATCAACTTTTCATTACTTTGTGAACATTTTTATACAGTTATACAAGTTCACATATCATGTGGAAGGCTGTTAAGAAGTGGTGATGAAAAATGGCTGTATATTAAAAACAATGCAACTTTTGTGTCCTTTACTGGGAAAAATAACATATACCATTGTAATACCTGTATATTATGCTTTTGCCATGTGAGAGTGAGACTCCTGACAGGATGAAAGGAATAATTTCACTTAACCTATTTCAAAGAATTTAGATCACAGTTGCCTTCAAAGGGTTTGCGATACAGAGATATTTATATTGTACATACTGAAACCGATATCTAAAAATCAGAGTAACTCAACTCGGCCCATCAGAAAATAGTGAATGACCCCTCCATTCTGCGTTCCCCTAGGACTGTGATCCCTGTCTTCTGACGTCCATTGCCATTCTCCTAGAGCTCTCACATAACGCTTTATAAGTAAAGAGACCGTATATTTCTGACGGAAATATGATGTACACGGTCATCAGACGTATCAGAATCGGTGGACGTCATTTGAAATTGCTGGTTATATTAGCATCATTATTACAAGGCGGATCTATTGACGAGGAGACCGGATTGCCCCTTGGGATTTTGTAGATTATTTCTAACACCTTTAGTGTAAGAGGCCTTTCCTAAAATAAATGAAACAGCATGAACGGAAGAGAATAACTTACATGCTAATTTGAAACAAACCGAAAAGGGAAAAAAATACTTATATTCATATCTGACAGAGATAATGAAGCTACGCTCAAACCCCCAAAATAGGTGTAGCAATAGCTGATAATATACCAAGAAGTTCAGGTAACATGTTGGGTGAACTGGGACTACGGAGATACAAACTGAATTTAATCGACCTTGGAAACTGGACATGTCAGCCAGTGCACCACGGAGTCCTCAAAACATGGGTCTTATTCCACGTTTTGTAGAGTAATCAGCCATGTGCAGTGTAGTGAAACTTTTCTACAAACTTCTAGAATTACAAACTTTCCCTCTCTAATTGTCCAAGTGGTCATAATCTCCCTCGTTCCCCGATGATGAGCCATGACCTTACGATCACCTGACTAAATTTTGAGCCAAATTGGGCCAATGCCCAGACTGTAGACCAAAAAAATGAAAAAAAAAAAAAAATCGCCATAACTCCTTTCAAATTCGTCATATCGACATGAAGCCAAAACATAAACGTGCATCTTTCCAATTTGCATCCTATAGCATGCCTCATTACATTAAGGAGGTCACCCCTCAGTTAGTGGTAGGGAGGTCAGTGTCAGGTGGGTCGAGCCTAAAATTTCAAATGGACATAAAACCGTCAATTTTCATCTGATTTACTCCAAAGTTGATATGTGACATCTTTGACTAGATATCCTGTTGTTTTTATACGTCAGCACTAAAATGACTGCCGGGGACAGGTTTGATGTGCCTTGGCACCACTTCTTGTATTAAGTTTAGGATGATATTTTTCATAATCAAGGGGTAAAAAATCATTTCTAGTTACTCATCCGCTACAATTATATCTTTATTTACTGTATCCTGACTAACAATAGGTGACTTTATGAAATTTGGAAAGTGTATAAAGTAGTGAATGAGATGTATAAAATTAGTCATAGTAAGTCTCCCTCTCTCTAGATCAGTGATTCCCAAAGTGTGTGCCGCCGCCATCATCTCCTTAGTGTGCCGCGAAAAATGTAATGTAATAATATCAGACTATTATAAATTGTAAAATTACTTATGTAGGTCAAAATTAATATAAATATTCAGATAGGCTAATGAACTAATCATAATGTAAGCACCTCTATATATGACTGCTTATGCCAGGATAATATTTTTGACATATAATACTTGACATCTTGCATCGAAATACTATAATTTAAGTAAGTTCGAGAATGCCTCCTTGGATCGGCGAGAGTGATCCTTGCACTGCATATGATAGACACGTCCGGTACAGGTCTGTCGACGTAGCTCGCTCCCGCCTGCCTCCAGCTATAGTTGCCAGATTCTGCAAATTTTGGCATTTCTTGCCAAAAATTACGCAACAAATTTTGAAATCTGCCAGAAATATTGGTCAATTTAGTTTTATTTCATTATATCTGTGATGAAAAATTGAATATGATGAAAAATTGAATATGCCAAAAAGGTAAAGTGTGAATGCCAAAAGTATTTTTGTGCACTTGCCAACTCTGTGACCAGCTGATCCCCACAGCCGTAATCAGTGTGGCCTTGGCCTGGACTGGCGAAAGTTAGTGTTTTAATGCCAGTTTCCAAAAGCAGCTTAAAAAATGGATAAGTTCGTCATCAAGAAGAGTAAATGTGTTGAGGAGGCTAGTGGAAGTGAGGTGATGGTTGATGATGAGCCGAATTCTGCTGGTCTGAGTGTATCCTCGAAAACGACACTGGCAGGGGCTGGCAAAAGTAAGCCTCGTCGCTCATACCAGGACAGTTACCTTGGACTAGGGCAGTGTTGCCGTTTTGTGGGTTTTTACCCACAAATCTGTGGGTAAGAAGGCTATTTATGGGTGCCTTTATGGGTGAGGCGATTTTACGTCTGTTTGTGGGTAAAGTTTGTGGGTATTCATTGTATTTGTGGGTAGTTTTAGGGGTGTTTATGCTAAATATATAAATCTACGATTATATTCATTTTCCAAGAAGTAAAATGTGATAAAACATTAATATACAATGGTTATGTGGGCTATATGAAATTATATCATTCTTATTGTGTCCTGACTGAGCGTGCGTTCCCGTAGGCTTCCTGTTTTGATCACGTTCAGAGAGGTTGACGTTTTTCTTTCCACGTAACCACGGTCACAGTGCCACTCTTCACTCAGCCAGTCAATAGATCGGTTCAACCACAAGTGACCCTACAGGGTACAAGTGTACTACATAGTTACAGAGTACTGTTTCCAGCTTCTGGGCTAGTGGTAGCCCTAATTAACCTACCATGAGTGACAAAAAATACACTCAGCATTACAGATCAGCTTGGGAAATTGACGGCCGATTCAAAGGTTAGTTTTATAATTCCATTTTATGGTTTAGTGTGGCAGCACACACACACACACACACACACACACACACACACACACACACGAGTAAGCTACAGTATATAGACCTACTGTCATATATTTTTGACGTTCGTTAATGTTTCTTAATGTTACTCTTGACATATCGTACGTAACACATCTTTTTAACTAGTGTTAGCCTATATTATAGCCAATGCTTTTTCCTATAGGCTAGTGACATATCTTTGGAACTAGCATTTTTAGCACAAATTCACATGATTTCATTCTCATTATCCAGCGACTTCGGATATATATATATATATATATATATATATATATATATATATATATATAACCGACCTACTGACACTTTTTTTTAGATTCAATTTTCACGCACATTTATACTTCCTTGTTCATTTTATTCGAAACAATATACAGTATATCTTACAAGCCATTTGTAGTCCTATTAATGAAATTTCTTCTTTCTGTTAGACTGCTTGACTGATTGCCAGACTGCTGATATTGGAAATAGGTTGTTATTTTGATTTTGTCAATCTTTTAACTACAATTGTGTCAAAAAGTAATGCAGAAATATATTAACACATATACACAATTATTATGTTGACGATTAAATTAACCACCATGAAATATAATTTGTATAAAAAATAAAGAAATATATTTGTGGGTAAATATGTGGGTATTCCATCCAAGTTTGTGGGTTTTTTGTGGGTAAAATGTACGATTTTTGTAGGTAGCACTCCAGACAAAAGTGGCAACACTGGACTAGGGTTCACATGGTGTGACGATGAGCTGGTCCTAAGCCAAAATGTGTTGCTTGCGGTACTGAACTATCGAATGAAGCCATGGTCCCTAGTAAAATGAAGAGACATTTAACAACAAAACACAGTCACCTTTCTGATAAATCTCTGGACTACTTTAAAAGACTTTTAAATGAAAACAAACAGCAAAGGTTAAGTTTTGAGAAAAAAGTTAAAGTAGCAGAGAAGGCTCAAGAAGCAAGCTATTTAGTGGCAGAATTAATTGCAAAAAATATGAAAGCCCATACAATTGCTAAATCTTTCATTCTTCCGTCATGCTGTGCTATAGTAAGAACAATGTTTGGAGCTGAAGCTGAAAAGGAAGTGAAGAAAATTCCTCCCTCTGATAATTCCATTAGTAGGCGAATCCAGGAGATGTCATGTGATATTGAAAAAAGTGTCTGTGATGTAAAAGAAAAAGGAATGTATGCTTTACAAGTAGATGAGTCAACAGACGTTGAGGGAAAAGCACAGTTACTAGTGTTCATCAGGTATATTGCTGGCAACCAGATAATTGAACAATTTTTGTGCTGCATTGAATTAGTTCAAACAACAGGACAGGATGTATTTTCTGCAGTGAGTGGCTACTTGCAGAGTGTTGATTTGACATGGAAGTCATGTGTAGGAATATGTACTGATGGTGCTCCTTCAATGGTAGGATCAGTAAAAGATTTTGTATCATAAGTGAAAAAAGAAAACACAGACCTGATTACTACCCATTGCTTTTTGCACCGTGAAGCAATTGTCGCTAAAACACTGGGAAATGAATTGAAATCAGTTCTTGATGACGTTGTAAAGATGGTGAACTTTATCAAAAGCAGACCAGTAAAGTCACGCCTGTTTTCCCTGCTTTGTGAAGAAATGGAGTCTCCTCATGTATCCCTTATCTTGCATACTGAGGTCAGATGGTTATCAAGAGGCAAGGTGCTGTCTCGGGTGCATGAGCTAAAGGAAGAAATGCTTACCTTCTTTACTCTTGAGGGAAAACTTGAATTTTGTGAATTATTAGCTGACGAAACTTGGTGTGGAAAGTTTTGCTACTTAGCAGATATTTTTGAAATTCTGAACAATGTCAATACACCTATGCAAGGAAGACGTGAAAATCTGTTATCTTCTTCAGACAAAATGAAAGCTCTGGCAGAAAAAATGAGGCTCTGGCATGTTAAAGTGAAAGAAGACAACTTGGATATGTTTAAAAAAAAACTGCTGATACAAAAAAACAAAGGCATTATTCCACTGATATGTGAGCATCTTGAAAACCTAGAAAGGAACATTGAAAAATATTTTCCAAATATATGTGTGGAAAATTACGACTGGCTGAGAAATCCATTCATACTTGACGCATCACACGAACAGAAACTTAGTCTTAGTGAGGAAGAAGAGCTAACAGACATCCGTAATGACCGAACTCTTAAACTCAAGCACATGGAAATGTCACTTGAAACTTTCTGGATTCATACTGAGGACGAATTCCCACATTTAGCCAAAAAAGCTCAGAAAGTTCTGCAGTTTTCAGCCTCGTATTTGTGTGAACTGGGGTTCTCTACCCTCACTAACATAAAAGGTAAGAAAAGGTCAAGACTCCTAAGTGTTGATGAAGAAATGAGGGTGTGCCTCTCCAGTGTTCCTCCCAATATACCACGGATATGTAAATCGAAGCAAGCTCATGTGTCTCACTAATAAGGTACGTGTTCATATCATCTATCTCTATCTATTGCCAGACGCCTCAATCCCGTTTGGGGTGGCCACAAACAAATCGCCTCCAAGTCGCCCTGTCCCCCGCCATTTCACTCCCTTGCTCCCAACTCACACCCCCCTCTCTAATATACCTGTCCACACCATCCCTCCATCTCATCCTCGGCCTCCCCCTCCCTCTTTCCCCCTCCACCTCACTCACATACACTCTCTTCGTCAGTCTTTCACCCTCCATCCTCTCCACATGGCCAAACCACCTCAGTGTGTTCCTCATAACGCTTCCTATCACATCCACATCAATACCACAACGCTTCTTTATATCCTCATTCGTCAGCATATTTCTCCATGTGACTCCACAGGCTCGTCTTAAATAACTCATTTCCACTGCTCTAACTCTTGACTTGCGTCCTTCCAACAACGTCCAAGCTTCACTTCCGTACGTTAAAGTTGGTATCACAATACTGTCATGTAGTAACTTTTTCACTTCCATGCTCACTTCCCTGTTTCTTATCACTGCTTTCAAAGAACCAGCAACCTTTCTTCCCTGCTGTACCATTTCAAGCACTTCACCCTCCAAACCTCCATCCTTACTCATCACACTACCCAAGTACTTAAACGTACTCACATTTTCCAATTCCTCACCATCCAACCTCGCTGTACATTCACTGACTTCACCTCTCTCAAAGACCATCACTTTACTTTTCCCTACATTCACCTTTAGATTCCGTTTCTTACACACTCTCTCAAACTCATATCAGTAATGGAAAAATTAAATAGTCTAATTTCGTATGGAGGCTGCATGAAAAAAGGGCAGGTGTGCCGCAAAAATATTTTTTTTCTTAGTGTGCCCTCATACTAAATAGTTTGAAAACCACTGCTCTAGATAAATAGATAGATATAGGTAGATAGATTAATATATATATATATATATATATATATATATATATATATATATATATATATATATATATTTATATATATATATATATATATATATATATATATATATATATATATATATATATATATTAGTAGTAGTAGTAGTATACTAGACTGTTTTTCACCACAAAACAAGGGTAAATCCTTCAATGTTGTACATAAATGAATTAAATTATTACACTTCACAGCTCACACGTGACAAGTTGACACACCAGTCCACCTCTATTCATCGGCTCTAACCTCCTCAGTCCTCACTCCTTAGTCACAGTTAGACTCCTCCAACAACTGAGACAACGCCAACATATAGTATATTTATCTATCTGTCTATCTATCAATTTATATTGATACCGAATTAGGAAAGGTGGTTGTCTGGTAAGGAAAATAGTAAAATTGTGTTCAGTTTCATTTCGTATGTTTCTTGTTTAATCTATTGTTTATCTACCTAATAATGAGACTAAAATACTGGCACTGGCAGTGCTAAAAGTCTAACAGATTTGAAATTTAGACTAAAGGTCATACCAGGTGGACTGGGAGGCTTCGTACCACATCTTTGCACTTTTCATCTTGTTATTGGCTTGTATGAAAACAAGTCTTTCTAGTATCGATGTAGTTTATATATATATATATATATATATATATATATATATATATATATACAGTAGATAGATAGATAGATGAAGAGCTGCGTTGTTGGTTTGTTTGTCCTTCAAACACGCCCAAACCAAGGGCCAGAGACCCCCAGAGCTACGAGTATATATATGTTCTGAATCAGGGTGACCCAAGGATGGTTTTAGGGTGGTCAAAATTCAGATTTGGGTCATTTGAGGTCACCACTAGAGTGTTCGCCTTCTTGGTGCGGGCACGGTCAAACGATTGACTCTGCTGCCCAAGTTTAGGTAGGGAGACACATGACCTCCAGTTTGGACAGAGATTATGTGAGATTGACCTCCGAGGTCATTTGAGGTAATTGGTAATAGGAAACAAGTGTGCACAAATACTGTGTGTTAGTCTGAGAAAGCTGAAATAGAACATTTCTATACCTCTTATAGCATCTCTTCAAAAGCATAATAGGTACATGGTCATTATGAAGTAGGAAGAAAGATTGAGCAAGAACAAATAGGATTAGATTGTTTGCCTTTTTGGCCAGGGAACGCCAGGTATGCCTGCTAGTATATATATACTGGAGAGAGAGAGAGAGAGAGAGAGAGAGAGAGAGAGAGAGAGACAGACAGACAGACAGAGAGGCGTACCCTGGTTTAATGATGCAATTGGTTAGGTAAAAACCCATCGTTAGGCGCGGTATCGTATATCGGGGTGGTTTTAAAATGTAAATTAATGGGATGCATTTTTCAGCCTTGGGTTTCCCTACGTCTAAAACCCACCCAAATGAGCCCAAGAACAAGTTCAGAGACATTTTAAATGGCCTAACACCTGTAAGAGAAGCTAACCTATTCTTAACGTCTGTAAATAACTCACTAAAACCAACAAATAAAATATAAGGCTGGAAATATCAAACTTAGTATTCTGTACCCCAAAATGACAATATTTACCCCGCCTATGACTAAAACACATTAATCTATATCTAATAACCATTTACAAATCGACCTAAACACACAATTTTAGTCTAAAATATCATCAAAATCGGTTTTAAAAAATCAAAATCCATTGTTAAACCGGGGTTTGGCCATCATTAGACGGGGTATGGTGGTTTTTCCACCCCGATCGTTAAGCCGGGGTATCACATCTAGGGATATTGTATACTGGGGTATTACTGTGTGTGTGTGTGTGTGTGTGTGTGTGTGTGTGTGTGTGTGTGTGAATATATATATATATATATATATATATATATATATATATATATATATATATATATATATATATATATATATATATATATATATATATATATATATATATATATATGTATGTATGTGTGTATGTTTGTATATATATACATGCTTTGTTCATTTTGGCAAATGGATAGGAATGAGAGTGGGGGAAAAGCAGGAAAGAGCTCTAACGTATGGACTTCACGGAGTCCATTCGCGGAGACTGTACAAAAAAAGATGAATTTATATTTGTACAGTGGACGTACCTGGAGCCTTATTCATGTCTTAAGTTGATTGGCTGTTCTCTATTATGTTCACCTGAGCCGGTGGTCTTAACATGACCTGACCCCGCATCTCCTAATTGCTTCTTCATTTCCTTCCATTTGGTGAGGTCAAAGCTGTACCTGTCACAGTGTTCGACCAACAAACAAAACTATCTCTATGATAAGTAACTTCCTTTGTACACATGTGTGCTGCCTCTAAAGATTTTCTTATCTTTTTGTCTAACCCTTTGTTTAGAATCTTAGATTCCTGCCATTTTGGTAGATTTCAGCACTGATCAATATGCAGAACAACTGAATCTGAAGTGTAACGTCTATGCACAACTGCCTTAAGTTCTGTTAGTTTTATCGCAAGACCTCTCCTGGTCTTATCTATATATACTTTTTGGTAACCATTACAAAATATACTTTAAATAACACTGTTCTCATTAATGTTACGTTCACATTTACCCTTTACCAGTAAAACGCCTTTGTCAGCGAGGTACAAGCAAAGCCATTTAAATCCGAAACACTGAAATGCCGCCTTACACCCCAAGGATGCCTAGAGTATATTGATGGCTATCTACATACCAAGTATCATGCCTTTACAGCAAACTGTCTGGCCTGTGGCCTTCTTTTGAAGATTTTCGACATACTGCACTTGGCGCATGTCACATGCCACGTCACCACCTAGGTGTGATGAAACCTGTTAAAAACAAATCTTAAAGAGTTAGGCTGTCATATGGTGCAAACCACGCAGTGACTGGCCCTGTGTTTTTTTTTTTTTTTTTTTTATGCGAGGAAGAAGGAACCAAAGGCCATGAGCCCGCAGTAACAGTTCCCTCCAAGAGAAAAACAAAATACAATAGAGAGCCAAATTCAAGATCCGATCATTTTGAGATGCCTGGACACATTGCGTTTGAAAGACTGGAGATCATAGGCAGGAGGAAATACAGACAGAGGGAGACAGTTCCAGAGCTGACCTGTTGCATGAATGAAAGACTGGGAGTAACGGTTAACTCTTGCATTAGAGAGTTGGACAGAAAAGGGATGAGAGTTTGCTGCCAGACGGGTGCTACGCGCCCGTCGTAGAGGTGGAGGAATGCAAGCAGACAGTTCAGAGGAGCAGTGACCATTAAAGTAGCGATAGAAAAGAGATAAAGATGCAACAGTGCGGCGAAGAGACAGAGGTTGAAGGGAGTCAGTAAGAGGAAGAGAGTTAATGAGACGAAAAGCCTTTGACTCCACCCTATTGAGAAGAGCTGTATGTGGGGAGCCTCCCCACACATGAGAGTTGTACTCCACACAGGGGCGGATAAAACCCCTGTATAGAGTCAACAATTGTGCAGGGGTAAAGAAAGAGCGGAGTCGGCTTAGCACACCCAATCTCTTGGAAGCAGATTTTACAAGAGATGTAATATGATCTTTCCAAGATAAGTCCCGAGTAAATGAAACCCCAAGCATGTTCAAGGATGATGCAGGATTAATCTGAATATTATTAAACATTAGTGGGTATACCTGTGGAAGATTTTGTCAGGTTGATAGGTGTAAGAACTGAGTCTTAGAAGCATTAAAGACAACCATATTATTTTTACCCCAGTCAGAGATATGAGCCAAGTCAGACATTAGGTGTGCCATAGCCTCATCCCTTGTTTCTTGAAGTAACTGTTGAGATGGGCGTTGCGGGAACCGAATAGAAAGGTGAAGGGTGGAGTCATCAGCATATGAGTGGATAGGGTTAGATGTACAGCTTAGAAGATCATTGATGAATAAAAGGAAGAGAGTTGGTGATAGGACAGAGCCCTGAGGAACACCACTGTTGATAGATCTAGGAGAAGAATGATGGCCGTCTACGACAGCAGCTATAGAACGACCAGAAAGGAAGCTAGCGATGAAGGTACAGATAGAAGGATAGAAACCGTAGGAGGGCAGTTTGGAAATTAAAGATTTATGCCAGACTCGATCGAAAGCCTTTGAGATGTCAAGTGCAATGGCAAAGCTTTCGCCAAAGTCCCGAAAGGAGGATGACCAGGAGTCTGAAAGGTAGGTGAGAAGATCGCCAGTGGAGCGTCCCTGACGGAACCCATACTGACAATCGGAAAGAAGGTTGTGATAGGAAAGATGCCTTAAAATTTTTTTATTAAGAATTGACTCGAAAACTTTTGAAATACAGGACGTTAAAGCAATTGGACGATAGTTGGAGGGTTGGGAGTGGTCACCCTTCTTTGGGACTGGCTGAATGAGAGCAAACTTCCAGCAAGAAGGAAAGGTACAAGTTGACAGACAAAGGCGAAATAGTTTGCCTAGGCAGGGTGTAAGCACAGAAGCACAGTTTTTGAGAACAACAGGAGGGACCCCATCAGGCCCATATGCCTTGTTAGTACTGAGGCCAGTAATGGCAGAAAATACATCAGCTGAAGAAATTTTAATGTCAGCCATGAGGAAGTCAGAGGGGGGAAGTGATGGAGGAACAGCACCGGAATCGTCTAAGGTGGAATTGGAGGAGAAAGTCTGTGCGAAGAGATCTGCTTTATCAGTAGAAGAAATAGCTACAGAACCATCAGAGTAGTAAAGAGGAGGGAAGGATGATGAGGTAAAGTTGTTAGAAAGATTTTTGGCAAGGTGCCAGAAGGAGCGGGAAGAATTCGAGTTGGAGAGTTGAGAGCATTTAGTATGGATGAAATTATTTTTAGTAGAGCGAAGAACAGACTTAGCACGATTCCGGGCAGAAACGTAAAGATTATGTGATTCAGGGGTGGGTTGGCTCCGGTACCTTTTGTAGGCCTTCTCCTTGTTGCGGACAGCATTAGAACAAGCGTGATTAAACCAAGGCTTTCTTGCGTTAGTCAAAGGATATGAGAAAGGAATGTATGCTTCCATGCCCGAGAGAATAACCTCCGTAATGCGCAAGGCACACTCAGATGGCTCACGGCCATGGAAGCAATAATCATTCCAGGGAAAATCAAAGAAGTACTGCCTGAGGGCCTCCCAGTCCGCAGCTCCAAAATGCCAGAGACGACGTTTCCCTGGAGGGTCCGCAGGCCGTACTGGAGCGATAGGACAGGTTAAGGTAATAAGGTTGTGATCGGAGGAGCCCAATGGAGAGAAAAGATTAACAGAGTAAGCAGAAGGATTAGTTGTGAGGAAGAGGTCAAGTATGTTGGAGCTCTCTCCAAGGCGGTCAGGGATACGGGTAGGGTGCTGTACAAGCTGCTCTAGGTCATTAAGGATAGAAAAGATGTAGGCTTGTTCACCAGGTGGATCCGTGAAAGGAGAGGAGAGCCAAAGGTGGTGGTGAACATTGAAATCTCCAAGAATGGAGATTTCAGAGAAAGGAGAAATGGACAGAATGTGTTCCATCGTAGAAGTAAGATAGTCGAAGAATTTTTGATAGTCAGTAGAATTAGGGGATAAGTAAACAGCACAGATATATTTAGTCAGAGAATGACAGGAAAGCCGAAGCCAGAGAGTGGAGAATTCAGAAGAATCAAGTTCAGGAACACGAGAGCAAGATAAGTCGTTGCGTATGTATACACAACAGCCACCTTTGGCTTTGAAATGAGTATAGAGAAAGTAGGAGGATACAGAAAAGGGTTTGCTGTCAGTTGCCTCAGACAGCTGAGTCTCCGTTAGAAAAAGAAGGTGAGGTTTAGAGGAGGAGAGGTGGTGCTCAACAGAGCGAAAGTTAGATGAAAGGCCGCGAATGTTGCAGAAATGAAGAAGAAGAGAGTCAGACAGTGGTTCCAGGCACCTCGAGTCGTCACCGGGAGAGGGGCAGATGGCGGGGGCATTTATGGTCCCCCCCCCTGGGGACTCCGAGGCTAGGTGAATTGACGCCATTTTGGTAAATTTTGAATAGGAAGTGTAGTGTGTACTGTGCATGTAGTTTGGTGAAGATAGATAGAGAAATTTGTACTGGAGAGCATGCTGGCCTACTCTCTGTGTAACTGAGACACTGAAAAAGTTCAGCAAAGGGGGATGGTCAGGAACTAGTCCTGAGGGCTGATGAAACGGGAGCTCCAGCACTCCCTGTCATCAGCTTTCCATCCACCTCGGGAGTACTGCCCTGCTCGACTGGTGCTACAGTCTACTCCTGTAGCTGAGATAAGCTTCTCAAATGCGTTACGTTCAAGCCAGGCAGGGTTGGGCCAGGCCGAGTTTGGCACCTCATATGTGAGAAATTGACACTACTTGGCGACAGACTCTCGAGGACGATCGTAGTAAATTGACTGATCTTTACCCTTGGCATCAAATTTGGAAGTATCTTTGAGAGACAGGATGAGATCAAGTTGCGCGAAAAAGGAGACTTAAGTAAAAGATATCACAGAAGGTATAAAAGAACAGAAATGGAGGTGGGCAGATCATTGAGCAAGAATGTGAGGATGAATGAATACATACCTCATCTAATATGCTATAGCTGTATCAGTATGTGTGTGTGTGTGTGTGTGTGTGTGTGTGTGTGTGTGTACTTTGGGCAGCCAAAACTACACATGCAAATCGCACTAAAATTGGCAAAATAATCGAAAAAATATCGCTGATGTAAAAAACATGGTCCCATCACGATTGAAAAACTTTTACTATATTTAATGAGCAATCACATTTTGACCAAAAAACGCTGCTCCTGGTGCCTGGCATAGGATCTCCGTAGAATTTTTTGCCCTGAGGTAGAACTAAAATAAACTGTAGCAGTAGCCGTGTGTCTGTGTTGTGTACTTCGGACTTGCATTCGTACAACTTGGGTTCCATTCCTGAAGCTGCAAATAACACGATCAGTTGCTTAGCTGCAAAAAATCCAAGTGACAAAATTACACTAGAACAGCACATAAACGCGAGAGCCCTCCGCAGGAGCAAGTGCGAGGGGCCCAAAGGGCCCACGAACACTTGTTATGAGCTATAATGCTGATGGTATTTTACCTGTCGTTAGTGTGAATACTGTGGTCATAAAGAAATTATATGACAGGTCTCTTTCTGGAAAGTAAGGGGTACAAATGATGAGATGAAAGAGAGAGGCAGATTGTCCAGTTGCTTGAGGGTGTCCAATTGCTTGAGGGTGCAAAAGTGGATGTGTGCGGATTAACTGAAACTAAATGGGGAGGTGAGAGTGTGAGAGAATGGGAATATGGATGGGGTATACCTCCAGTCAGATTTTCATGATACGGTCAGGACTGTCAACGCCAAAGCGTCTAGGGTTCAGAGTTCGAGAATTTCGACTCGCGTTTCTGACACACACACACACACACACACACACACACACACACACACACACACACACACACACACACACACACACACACACACACACGAGTATACACCCAAGGCATGGTACCGGACATCAACTGGGCGTCTCCCTATCTCATTAAAATCACGACCAATATTTCTATGAAATATGTAATCTATAATCCTTCTATATATGTAAAAGACTAGTGATTTTATTATTACTTTATTTCCATGTCACATGAATTAATGTGGTTAGGCAACATAGTATTACATTTACCCAGAATACATGCTATTCTTGTACAGTCATAGCTAGGAAACGCTGACAGGTAACATTTTACCATATGCCTTGCCCTTTGCAATTGACCTTTTAATTTCAAACTACATTTGTGTAGTTAAATAGGTGGTGAAAATATCGCACATCCGTGTCTTGTGTGTAAGCTATGAAACACACGGAAGGTTGGGTCTCCTTACATTTTGTCTCAGCTATAGGTTAGTCACATAAATGACGGATGCTACCACAACGTGGATAAGCGTCTTATTTTAAATTATTGGCAACGTAGGATTGGATGATGGATGGATGGATGGATTGGTAAAGTAAAATCAATATATTGCTTTGTCTCAAAAATAATAATATAATAGTAATAATAAACACTAAAGGGGATGAAAGACTCAGAAGCTCTGATATTTATTATTACCATACATAATATCCAGTCCACCCACCATTTTTCCCAATCACTTTCTGTAGCCTCCGAATCATTGATACCACAAGCGTTTGCATCAGTTCTGGCCTGCGCCTGTGATACTCCCACTGCGGTTGAACGTGGGCCATCAGGGTGTTGGTGTTTCAATTTCTATTTCCCCGGTGTTGACAATCTGGGCCCACACGTGCTCAGTGACATTCATGCCAGCTCCTTTGCTGGGCCAATCAAGGAGCTCAAGGTTATCCTGCCTGTGAAACCACCTCTGTACAGCGTGAACAGTATGGTTCAGGGGTTTATCTTGAATGAAGAGAACAGGCCCAGAAGGAAAAGGGTAATCTCTTCCCCGGAGGGAAGGCAGGAAACACTCCAGTAAAATTTCTATTTATTTGTCCGCCGTTAATCGACCTTCTATTTGAAACACGTCACCTATGCCGTGTTGACACACCGAGCTCCAGACATTGCACTCGACGTGACCAGAGCAGGCCTCCTCCAGAATACTGGGTCGGTCGCAACTGCAGGAGAAAATAAGCGTGATATTATTGTTCCCTCGTATTAGTCAGTCGTAGTATACTGAATTTCCTATGTGGGATTATGGATGTGCATTTAAATAAATATACAATAATAGTATTTTACTTATATATATATATATATATATATATATATATATATATATATATATATATATATATATATATATATATATATATATATATATATATATATATATAAATATAAATTATATATATATATATATATATATATATATATATATATATATATATATATCCAATCTTACGTTGCCCCATGAGGAGCGTAGAAGCCCGGGGCTAGGCGCTTGGTCCTGACATTTAAGATGAGAGTGACAAGTCTCACTCATCCCTGAGTGGCATTACATGAGCAATAAACCCCAATCACCCCTTGGATATAAACCTTCACCGGTTCAATCCGACTGGATCACAATAATTACCCACTAAACCACCAGGCGCCATATATATATATATATATATATATATATATATATATATATATATATATATATGGGGGAGGCGTGGTTGAATCGGTAGAGAGGCGGCCTGCAGTCCTGATGGACCCAGGTTCGAATCCCGGCTGGGGCAGGGAACAGTTTAAGGATTTGAATTTCATAAAAGGCAGACTTTCCTGACCTACCAGATGACCCGCCGACATGTCGTAAAAATACCCCCGCTAATACCAATACACCAGTCCTGTATGAGACAGCCCTAGCATGTATTCAGTATGGACGGTGGGTGTTAGCGCCGAAGTGGTGACATGTGGAGGTGTAGGAGGACTACTGGGCCTTGGGATAGGCTACTGCCCCCGAGATATAGGCCCTGAAGCCTTTGCCCAGAGTCGGACATATATATATATATATATTGGTGTGTGTGTCTGTGTGTGTATCTATCTATCTACTGTTTGCAGATAGATAGATATAGATATAGATGTCCCATTGGATCCCAGAGTTCCTGGGCGAGGCATAGTACTGAGAGGGTACTAAGCATACCGCCCTCCGCCTATCGGCTCACTGTCACGAAGCTCATAGGTCCCTACCGGGTGGTTCCCTACTTTATTAAGATTTGAAAATTCCCAGTTCTGTCCAATACTGGGGACACTGGGCTCCAATGGGATATATATATGTACAGTATATATATATATATATATATATATATATATATATATATATATATATATATATATAGATATATAGATATATATAGATAGATAGATAGATAGACAGATATAGATGTAGATATAGATACAGATATAATTATAGGCGTGTAAGGGAGAAAGACGGTGCAATGTGGGAAGGGGGGTGTCACGACGCAGGTGACCCAAACCCTGTGCTTATGAAACGGCCATTTTTTTTTTCCATGTGCTGTGGAAGGATCACAAAGTTATGTCACAGTTAAAGATGATTGGAGTGTAAATGTGATGCACATATGACCCCTATATAGCCTGATCCCGCCAAGGCGGGGTCGCAATAAACAAAAAAACTAAAAGATCCATGCAAACTCGGGTCACATTTGCATCACATCCACACTCTCAACACCGTAATACGTTTTACAATATTGAAATCTGTGATTATCAATTTTTCAATAAAGGCATATATATTGTAGGACTGTCGACAGTTCATATCTTACCGTGTTTTATCCCTCCTCCAACAATGGACTCTGCCATGGGAACTAGAGAAGAAATGCTTTTCATCTGTAAAGATGACTCTGCTCTAGAAGTCGTCATCCTGCTCAACATGGAGCTGTGCAAAAGCCAGCCTTCCTGCACGGTGCTAGTCTGTCAGGCGTCCCTTCTGAGCCAGGGTGGGATAGTGTATTCCAGCGCGATGTAACCTTCTTCTCACAGTCTGGCTGACACTTCTAATTGCAAGTCATGCCTTATTGCCACTGCGTTGGTAAGGGGGTTAGCTTCCGCTGCTGCAATAATGTTCCCATCCTCTACTGGTGTCGTCCTCCTTGGGGCTCCTGTACTATCTAAGAAAAGGAATATGCCGTAAACCCAAAGAGGTTGTGATGCATTTATTGATGTGTTCTCGAACGGTACTGTTATAGTTTGTGTGGGTCTTTCCTAAGGACTCTGTAAGGTTTTAGTGCATCCGTCCGACTTCGTGAAACCTGAACAATCTGCATATGCAGTATCGTTTCACGGGGCGAACGTCACTCTCACACCTTGTCAGAGCCACTCAGCTGGGAGATGTTGACATATGCAGGTGGCTTAGTTTTCGCAAACACTGTCACCTCCATAAAATCCACGAAAGTTTGACAACATATTGTTAACCAGTTGGGACAATTTCCATATTGATATTACCGATAGAGGAACGTGGTGGACAGGGTAGTTTATATTACTCTATACACCCTTATCTTTTCTCCTCATCCCTTATCTATTTTATCAATGCTCACCCCTATTTTGCTAACACTGGGGAAAGAGGAATCACGTAACACACAGATATGTCGCATAATACGAATCTTTTTGTAATGTTAATGGATCCTAAATATAATGGATAGTTTCATCATCAGCTATCCTTAATGTGTGAAAGAGTGATATGGAATTGTAGTTAAAGGGTATGGGGAAAAATTAGTTATCTCCTTTGCATTTCATATACCATGGTCATCTGAGAACGGGAGAGTGGGAGAGATGAAAACATTATCGGAAGACTAAAGAGGGAGCCAGAGCTACAATGCGTTTTGCTCATGTCATAGTTACAGCCAAGTTCGGATGCACAAAATAAACATGGATAACATATAAATATGAACTACCGCTATACTATAATGCTACTGTAAGTCATACGTTACCGTAAACAACATTTAACCACAATAGCGTGCTTAACAGCTTGACACAGACTCTCCTTTATTCCAACCCCATTATTGACAGGGCTAAACATCTGATACCCTACACTACCCCACCACCAACCAGTAATGCAGATTACAAGATAATTGTTGATGATTGTAGGCGTAACTGCAGACAATATGTATTTTCATAGAATATGATTATCTACAGTATATCTCGAAAATTTCAATATAATAAGTATAACCTCATAGGTTAAATATATATATATATATATATATATATATATATATATATATATATATATATATATATATATATATATTATGCGATTATGCGAGGAAGTAGGAACCAAAGGCTACGAGCCCGCAAAACAGTTCTTTCTAAAAGAAAAAAAAAAAAACAATACAAAAGAGAGCCAAATTCAAGGTCTGTTCATTTCGAGATGCCTGGACACACTGCGTTTGTAAGACAAGAGATCATAGGAAGTAGGAAATACAGACAGAGGGAGACAGTTCCAGAGTTGACCTGTTGCATAAATGAAGGATTAGGAGTAACAGTTAACTTTTGCGTTAGACATTTGAACAGAAAAGGATGAGAGTTTATTGCTAGACGGGTGCTACGCACCCGTTGTGAAGGTGGAGTGATGCAAGCAGACAGTTCAGGGGAGCAATGACCATGGAAGCGGCGATAGAAAAAAGATAAAAAGGCAACAGTGCAGCAAAGAGACAGAGGTAGAAGGGAGTCAATAAGAGGAGCAGAGTTCTTGAGACGAAATGCCTTTGACTCCACCCTATTAAGAAGAACTGTATGTGGGGAGCCTCCCCACAAATGAGAGTTGTACTCCATACAGGGGCGAATAAATCCTTTGTATAAAATCAACAACTCTGCAGGGGTAAAGAAGATACGGAGTTGGCTTAGCACACCTAATCTCTTGGGAGCAGATTTTACCAAAGATATAATATGATCTTTCCAAGATAAATCCCGAGTGAATGAAACCCCAAGCATGTTCAACGATGATGCTGGATTGAGCTGGATATTATTAAATTTTAACGGGTACTCCTGTGGAACATTCAGTCGGTTTGATAGGTGTAAAAACTGAGTCTTAGATGCATTAAAAACAACAAGATTATTTTTACCCCAGTCAGAGATGCGAGCCAGGTCAGAATTAGGAGTTGCGGGAACCAAATGGAAAGGTGAAGGGTGGAATCATCAGCATACGAGTGGATAGGGTTAGATGTACAGCTTAGAAGATCATTGATGAATAAAAGGAAGAGAGTTGGTGATAGGACAGGGCCCTGAGGAACACCACTGTTAATAGATCTAGGAGAAGAACGATGGCCGTTACAATAGCAGCTATAGATGAAGGCACAGATGGAAGGATAGAAACCGTAGGAGGGCAGTTTGGAAATTAAAGATTTATGGCAAACTCGATCGAAAGCCTTTGAGATGTCAAGTGCAATGGCAAAGCTTTCGCCCAAGTCCCGAAAAGAGGATGACCAGGAGTCTGAAAGGTAGGTGAGAAGATCGCCAGTTGAGTGTCCCTGACGGAACCCATACTGACGATCAGAAAGAAGGTTATGATAGGAAAGATGCTTTAAAATTTTTCTGTTAAGAATAGTCTCAAAAACTTTTGAGACACAGGATGTTAAAGCAATTGGACGATAGTTAGAGGGTTGGGAATGGTCACCCTTCTTTGGGACTGGCTGAATGAGAGCAAACTTCCAGCAAGAAGGAAGGGTACAAGTTGAAAGACAAAGGCGAAAGAGTTTACCTAGGCAGGGTGTAAGCACAGAAGCACTGTTCTTGAGGACAACAGGAGGGACTCCATCAGGCCCATGTGCCTTGTTAGTACTGAGGCCAGTGATGACAGAAAATACATCAGCTGAAGAAATTTTAATGTCAGCCATAAGGAAGTCAGAGGGGAGAAGTGATGGAGGAACAGCACCGGAATCGTCTAAGGTGGAATTGGAGGAGGAAGTCTGAGTGAAGAGATCTACTTTATCAGTAAAAGAAATAGCTACAGAGCCATCAGAGTAGAAAAGAGGAGGGAAGGATGATGAGGTAAAGTTGTTAGAAAGGTTTTTGGCAAGGTGCCAGAAGGGGCGGGAAGAATTTGAGTTGGAGAGTTGAGAGCATTTAGTGTAGATGAAATTATTTTTAGCAGAGGAAAGAACAGACTTAGCACGATTCCAGGCAGAAACATAAAAAGATGTGATTCAGGGGTTGGTTGGCGCTGGTACCTTTTATAGGCCCTCTCCTTGTTGCGGACAGCATTAGAACAAGCGTGATTAAACCAAGGCTTTCTTGCATTAGTCAAAGAATATGAGAAAGGAATGTATGCTTCCATGCCAGAAAGAATAACCTCTGTAATACGCAAGGCACACTCAGATGGCTCCCGACCATGGAAGCAATAATCATTCCAGGGAAAATCAAAGAATTACTGCCTGAGGGCCTCCTAATCTGCATCTCCATAGTGCCACAGTCGCCGTTTCTTTGGAGGGTGCACAGGGTGTACCGGAGCGATAAGACAAGTTAAGATAATAAGGTTGTGATCAGAGGAGCCCAACGGAGAGGAAAGATTAACAGTGTAAAGAGAAGGATTAGTTGTAAGGAAGAGATCGAGTATGTTGGAGCTCTCTCCAAGGCGGTCAGGGATACGTGTTGGTGTAGGCTTGTTCACCAAGTGGATCAGTGAAAGGAGAGGAGAGCTAAAGGTGGTGGTGAACATTGAAATCTCCTAGAATGGATATTTCAGAGAAAGGAGAAATGGATAGATTGTGTCCAATTGTAGAAGTAAGATAGTCGAAGAATTTTTGATAGCCAGTAGAATTAGGGGATAAGTAAACAGCGCAGATATATTTAGTCAGAGAATGACAGGAAAGCCGAAGCCAGAGAGTAGAGAATTCAGAGGAATCAAGTTCAGGAACACGAGAGCAAGATAAGTCGTTGCATACATATAGACAACAGCCACCTTTGGCTTTGAAATGAGTAAAGAGAAGTAGGAGGATACAGAAAAAGTTTGCTGTCAGTTGCCTCAGACAGCCAAGTCTCTGTTAGATAGAGAAGGTGAGGTTTAGAAGAGGAGAGGTGATGTTCAACAGAGAGAAAATTAGAGGAACGGCCGCAAATCTTGCAGAAATGAAGAAGAAGCGAGTCATACAGTGGCTCCAGGCAACTCATAGAGTCGTCACCGGGAGAGGGGCGGATGGTGGAGGCATTTGTGGTCCCCCCCCTGGGGACTCCGAGGTAAGGTCTAAGTGCACCATTTATCTTTTAAAATTAGAAAAGGAAGTGTAATGTGTACTGTGCATGTAGTCTGGTGTAGACAGTTAGAGAAACTTGTATTAGAGAGCATGCTGGCCTACTGTCTGTGTTACTGAAACACTGAAAGAGTTCAGCAAAGGGGGTTGGTTGGGAACTAGTCCCGAGGGCTGATGAAATGCGAGCTCCAGCTCTCCCTGTCATTAGCTTTCCACCCACCTTGGGAGTACTGCCCTGGTCGACTGGTGTATGTTCACATACACACTATCTTATGTATACTCGTACTATAACAAACCCAAGTATGCACATAACATGCAGGTCGTTTAGGTTTCCACTGATGTTCCACCTCATAATCCACTTGGCAACGGTCCTTGGTGCCAGGCCAGTTCGCTGAGTGATAGTGCGTATAGGCAGCTCACTATCGCGCAGACTGATGATGCTGCCTCCCAGTGCCAGGTTTTGTTCCTTCCTGTTCCCAGGGACTGGTAACCCCCAGATTCGTATAATACAAAGAAATCTCGGATGATTCCCTTCCTTCCTTTCTCCCTCCCTCTCTATCAGTGTCAGACACACGAGTCGAAATTCTCGAACTGATGCATACACTTGCGGCATCAGTGACGCGGAGGCTACAGAAAGTGATTGTGAAAAATGGTGGGTGGACTGGATATTACGTATGGTATTCATAAACATCAAAGCAATTGAGTCTTTCATCCCCTTCAGTGTTTATTGTTACAATTATAATATTATTAAGAGAAAAAATAATACTCTGATTGTATTTTAACAAATATATATGTGGATTGACTGAAACTAAATGGAAAGGTGAAAGGGTGAGAGAATGGGAATATGGTTTAGGTATATGTGTGGGAGTCAATGAGAATGAGAGGGCAAGAGAGGGAGTATGTCTGATGATAAGAAAGAAGTGGAAGGAGAATATAAGAGAGTATGGAACAGTGGGTGCAAGGATTGTATGGGTGAGGATGAAAGTAGGTATACAAGCGTGGGTAATTGTATGTGTGTCTGCCCCGACAGAGGACCGAGTGGCAAGAGTGAAAGATGAGTTTTGGGCAAGAGTAGAAGCATGTATGGACAAGTTTGAGAGGAGCGAGAGAGTGCTTTTGATTGGAGACATGAATGGCAAAGTTGGGAATGTATGAGTGGATGGAGTGGTTGGTCAGTGGGATGTGCCAGCTGACGTAGATGGGAATGGTAGTGCTTTGGTGGACATCTGTGCTTGTAAGGGGTTGGCAATAGCCAACACCTACTTTCATCATAAGATGATCCACCGGTATACATTGAGAGTAATGAGGAGGATGGATGATGAACTTGTTGAACGAAAGGCAATGATAGACTATGTGTGTGTGGATTAGCGAATGGGAAGACAAGTGTTGGATGCAAGAGTGTGGAGAGGGTGGGGGAATGGAGTCTCGGACCATCATTTAGTGATGGCCAAGGTAAAGCTGCAAAGAAAATGGTTGAGGAAACGAAGGGGAAGACAGGAGGAAACATCTCCTGTGAGAAGAGTGGGGAAATTGCAAGATAGTGAGAAAATGACAGAGTATAAGAGCATAGTGGAAGAAAGATTGGGAAGGTATGAGGTAGAGCAGATGGAAGGGGTGGAAGACGTATGTAAAATATTCACTGAAGAAATAGGCTCAGTGTGTGAGGCAGTTTGTGGAGTGAGGAGGAGATGCAAGGGTGTGCAAGGGACAGCATGGTGGAACGATGAGGTGAACCGAGCTGTGGAACAAAAGAAGAAGGCATATAGTGAATGGTTAGCGAGTAGAGGAAGGGGAGAAGATGAGAGAGAGAAGAGAGAGGTATATGTGAGCAGGAGAAGGGAGGTTAAGAGACTGGTGAAGGAGAGTAAAAAGAAAGTGGATGAAGAGTTTGGGAGGAATCTGAGTGTGAAATGGAGGGAGAATAAGAAATTGTTTTGGAAGGAGGTAAAGAAAGTAAGGCAGTGTGAAAGGGGAAATAGTAGGGGAGTGAAAGATAGGAATAATAGATTGTTGGTGGAGAAGAGAGAGAAATTGAGGAGATGGAAGGAGCACTTTGAGGATTTGTTGAATGTAGAGAGTGACAGCTGTGCGAATATAAGTGGTTGGGGAATGGCTGGGAGAAGAAGAGATGAGAGGAGGGAGGAAGAGATCAGTAGGGCGGAAGTAGTGGAATCGATGAAGAAGATTAAGTTGGGAAAGGCCCCAGGAATTGATGGAGTGTGTGGTGCAATGCTTAGGTATGGGGGTGAAATTATTGTGAAGTGGATATGGAAGTTGTGTAGATTGGCTTGGGAAGAGGGAAGGGTTCCAGAGGACTGGAAATCAGGTATAACTGTTCCTTTATACAAAGGAAAAGGGGAGAGAGAAGAATGTGGTCACCATAGGGGTATTTGCCTTCTTAGTGTGACTGGTAAAATATCTGGTAGAATACTCATTGATAGGGTTAGGCATATGACAGAGGAGGTAGTTGGAGAAGAACAAGGGGGATTTAGGAAGGGAAAAGGGTGTGTAGATCAGATATTTGTTCTAAGATGTTTGGTGGAGAAGTATCTAGAGAAGGGAAGGAAAGTGTATGCTGCCTTCATGGACTTGGAGAAAGCTTATGACAGAATAGATATGCAAGGTATCTGGAAGGTATTAAGAATATGTGGAGTGGAGGGGACATTGTTGAGTGCTGTGAAGAGTATGTACGAGGGAGCTGGGGCTACGGTGCGAGTGGATGGTGAGCTGAGTGAGTTCTTTGATATCGATGTGGGACTGAAACAGGGTTGTGTGATGTCTCCATGGCTGTTTAATATATACATGGATGGGGTTGTAAAGGAGGTGCAAGGTAGGGCAGTGGATGTGGGGGTGGCTCTAATGAATGAGGGTGAGATTTGGAAGATTCCGGTGCTGCTGTTTGCTGATGAAACAGTATTGTTCAGTGAAGATGAATGGGAGTTGCAAGGTTTGGTGAATGAATTTGGGACAGTGTGTAGGAGGAGGAAGCTGAAAGTAAATGTAAACAAAAAGTTATGGTGTTTGAGAGGAATGAAGTCACAGAGTGTACAGTGAGGTTGGATGGTGAGGATGTGGAGAATGTGAGTGCATTCAAGTACTTGGGTAGTGTGATGAGTAAGGATGGAACTTTGGGGGATGAAGTGCGTGAAAGGGTACAGCAGGGAAGGAAGGTTGTTGATTAACTGAAAGCAGTGATGAGAAATAGGGAGAAGAGTATGGAAGTTAAGAAGTCACTGCATGATAGTATTGTGATCCCTACCCTGACATATGGAAGAGAGGCTTGGACCTTGCAAGAGGGGAACAAGTCAAGAGTGAGAGCAGTGGAAATGAGTTACTTGAGAGGAGTACGTGGAGTGACGTGGAGGGACAGGTTGACGAATGAAGAAGTGAAGGGACGTTGTGGGTTGGATGTGGATGTGGTTGAGAAGATTAGGAGAAATACACTGAGGTGGTTTGGACATGTGGAGAAAATGGAGAGTGAAAGACTGACTAAGAGGGTGTATGTAGGTGAGGTGGAGGGAGGGAGAGGGAGGGGTAGACCGAGGATGAGGTGAAGGGATGGAGTTGAGAGGTATATGAGGGAGGGGGGGGTGAGTTGGGGGGAGGGTAGTTAAATGGTGGGTGACAGAGCGACTTGGAGGCGTTTTGTCGGCGGCCACCCTTTGCGGGATTAGGGCGTCGGGCTATAGATAGATAGATAGACTTTAACAATCATAATATAAGTAAGACTTTTATCCACGTTGTGGTAGCATCCGTCATTTATGTGACTAACCTATAGCTTAGACAAAATGTAAGGAGACCCAAACTTCCATGTGTTTCATAGCTTACACACGAGACACAGGTGTGTGATATTTTCATCATCTACTTAAACTACACAAATGTAGTTTGAAACTAAAAGGTCAGTCGCAACGGGCAAGGCAAATAGTAAAATGTTACCTGTCAGCGTTTCCTAGCTATGACTATACAAGTATAGCATGTATTCTGGGTAAATGTAATGCTATGTTGCCTAACCACATTAATTCATGTGACATGGAAATAAAGTAATACCTGTAATAAAATCACTAGTCTTTTACATTATATTGAAGGATAATACCTGTAATAAAGTCACTAGTCTTTTACATTATATTGAAGGATAGAGATTACATACTTTATAGAAATATTGGTCGTGCTTGTAATGAGATAGGGAGATGCTCCGTCGATGTCCGTTACCATGCCTTGGGTGTATACTGTGTGTGTGTGTGTGTGTGTGTGTGTGTGTGTGTGTGTGTGTGTGTCAGACACGCTAGTCGAAATTCTCGAACTCTGAACCCCAGACGGTTTGGCGTTGGTAATGCTGACTATATCACGAAAATCTTGCCGGAGCTGTACATGCCCGGGAGTGGGTGAGAATGAGAGCAAAAGGAGTGTGTATGGTTGTGTGCAAGACACGGACGGAGAATATAAAAGACTATGGATTAGCTGGCTCAAGCATCGTGTGGGTCAGACTGAAAGTAGGACTGCAAATTTGGGCGATTGTGTGTGTGTATGTGCCAACACAAGATCGTGCAAGCAGAGTGAAAAAAGAGTTCTGGACAAATGTGGATGCATGGATGGAAAAGTTTGAAAGGAATGAGTCAGTGTTTTTGATTGGAGATATGAATGGAAAAGTAGGAAATGTGAAAATGGATGAAGTAGTTGGTGAGTGGGGTGTGCCTGCAGAAGTGGATGAGAATGGCAATGATCTGGTGGACATTTGTGCTGGGAGGGGGTTGGTGATAGCCAATACCCTCTTCAAGCACAAAATGATCCACAGGTATACGTAGCGAGTGATGAGAAGGGTGAGTGATGAACTGAATGAATGGAAGGCAATGATTATGTGTATGTGGATGATAGAATTACAAGGTGTGTAATGGATGCAAGGGCATAGAGAGATTGGGAGAATCGACTTTCTGACCATCACTTGGTGGTGGTGAAAGTCAAGGTTGAAATGAAGTCGAGGAATAGAATAAAGGAAGGACAGGATGAAGTAGTTCTTACAAGGTGGATGGAAAGGTTACAAGAGGATGGAAAAAATGGAAGAATATAAGAGAGAAGTGAAGGAGCGACAGGGTAAGTAAGATTTGGAGCAGTTGCTGAACGTGGAAGGTGTATGCAAGACATTCACAGAAGAAATCCGTGCAGCAAGTGAGGTGGAGTGTGGGGTGAAGAAACGATGAAAGGGGGTGCAAGGAACAGCATGGTGGAATGAATAGGTGAGACAGGTTGTGGCACAAAAGAAGAAAGTATATAGTGAGTGGATGAGAAACAGGGGTGTGCAGGAAGCTGAGAGACAGAAGAGAGAATTACATGTAGAAAGGAAGAGAGAGGAGAAAAGATTATTAAGAGAGAGTAAAAAGAGAAAAAGTGAGAGAGTAAAAAGAGAAAAAGTGAGCAGATGGAGAGAACACTTTAAGGAACTGTTGAACGTAGAGGATGGAAGTAATGCGAGTATAAGTGGCTGGGGAATGGCTGGGAGAAGGAGGGAGGTGAGAAGACAGGAAGAAATCAGTAGGATAGAAGTTGTGGAAGCAATGAAGAAAGTTAAATCAGGGAAAGCCCCAGGAATTGATGGAGTGTGTGGTGAAATACTGAAGCATGGGGGAGAGATAGTAGTAGAATGGATGTGGAAGATGTGCAGATTGGCCTGGGAGGAAGGTAGAGTCCCGGAGGATTGGAAGTCAGGTATAATTATTCCCTTGTACAAAGGAAAAGGGGAAAAAGAAGTGTGTGGTAATCATAGGGGCATTTGTCTTCTTAGTATAATAGGAAAAGTGTATGGTAGGATACTTATAGACAGAGTTAGAGAAAGAACGGAGAAATTAGTTGGAGAAGAACAGGGAGGCTTTAGGAAGGGAAGAGATTGTGTAGATCAGATATTCATTCTTAAATCTTTAGTGGAAAAGTTTCTAGAGAAGGGAAAGAAGTTGTATGCGGCTTTCATGGATTTGGAGAAAGCATATGACAGGGTGGATAGACAAGGATTGTGGAAAGTGTTAAGAATATATGGAGTAGATGGGAAGTTGTTGAATGCTGTGAAGAGTATGTACGATGGTGCGAAGGCTGCAGTGCGTGTGGATGGTGAACTAAGTGAATTTTTCTCTTTGAAAGTTGGTTTGAAACAGAGATGTGTCATGTCTCCATGGTTGTTCAATCTGTACATGGATGGGGTAATAAAAGAGGTACAAGGTAGGGTAGTGGATGTTGGAGTGGCCCTGGTGAGAGAGGATAGTGTTTGGAAACTCCCTGTACTGTTGTTTGCAGATGATACTGTGTTGTTGAGTGAAGACGAAGGGGAGCTGCAAGGCTTGGTGGATGAGTTTGAGAGAGTGTGTAAGAAACGGAACCTAAAGGTGAATGTAGGGAAGAGTAAAGTGATGGTCTTTGAGAGAGGTGAAGTTAGTGAATGTACAGCGAGGTTGGATGGTGAGGAATTGGAAAATGTGAGTACGTTTAAGTATTTGGGTAGTGTGATGAGTAAGGATGGAGGTTTGGAGGGTGAAGTGCTTGAAAGGGTACAGCAGGGAAGAAAGGTTGCTGGTTCCTTGAAAGCAGTGATAAGAAACAGGGAAGTGAGAATGGAAGTGAAAAAGTTACTACATGACAGTATTGTGATACCAACTCTAACGTACGGAAGTGAAGCTTGGACATTGTTGGAAGGACACAAGTCAAGAGTGAGAGCAGTGGAAATGAGTTATTTAAGAGGAGCCTGTGGAGTCACGTGGAGAGACAGGCTGACAAATGAGGATATAAAGGAGCGTTGTGGTGTGGATGTGGATGTGATAGGAAGCGTTATGAGGAACACACTGAGGTGGTTTGGCCATGTGGAGAGGATGGAGGGTGAAAGACTGATGAAGAGAGTGTATGTGAGTGAGGTGGAGGGGGGAAGAGGGAGGGGGAGGCCGAGGATGAGATGGAGGGATGGGGTGGAGAGGTATATGAGAGAGGGGGGTGTGAGTTGGGAGCAGGGCAGTGAAATGGCGGGGGACAGGGCGACTTGGAGGCGATTTGTTTGTGGCCACCCCAAACGGGATTGAGGCGTCTGGCAATAGATAGATAGATAGAAAAAGAGAGTGGATGATGAATTTGGAAGGTATTTGAATGTAAAGTGGAGGGAATGTAAGAAAATGTTCTGAAAGGATGTAAAGAGAGTTATGCAGGGTGTTAAAGAAGTTATTTGGAGAATGAGTGATAAAAATGGTAGATTACTAGTGGAAAAGGGAGAAAAAGTGAGTAGATGGAGAAAACACTTTAACACCTTACCTGCGGGCTGTCACTACCATGACGCTTGTTACGTAAGTATCATACCACGGGGCATCACTTCTGTGACCCAGGGATTTTTTAAATCGCCTGGGCTTTAGTGCGATCATGTTCATCTATCAGTACTGCTAGTGTGTAGTTACAGCCAGCGCTGCTAATACCACTACTACCCACATCCAGTGTTACCAATTTAGCCATTTTTCTGTTTGCCTCGCCTCCCCACCTCCCCTCCCTTACCCCCTTCCCTGCCTAGCTACAGCCTGGCCGCGCAACACAACTCCTGACCGTTTTTTTCCTATTTGCTTTTTATTGAAATGTGCCCTATGCTCTATTCTCATACTAAAAAATATATAAAAAAAGGGAAAAGGCTAATTGATACTACCATTGGCCATGAAGTAGCTATTTTATCACGTGGCAACACCCCACGTGCACTTGGTCGCTAATTTTCCCTGTTTGTTGTCTATCGAAATGTCCCTTATGACCTATTCTAATACTAATAAATATATATATAAAAAAAGGGAAAAGGCTAAGTGATACTTCCATTGACCTGGAAGTAGCAAACATCGTGTATTGTCTAGATCTCCTGCTATCCCCGCAGTAGGGACACGGCACGGTCCAGCCATCCCCGTGGGTAAGGTTTAAGGAATTGTTCAGCATAGAAAATGAAAGTAATGCAAATATAAGTGGCTAGGAAATGGCTGGGAGAAGAAGGGATATGGAAGGGAGGAAAAAATCAGTTGGACAGAAATTGTGGAAGCAATAAAGAAAGTAAAAAAGGGGGAAAGTCACAGGAATAATGAAGTGTGTGGTGAAATGCTGAATCATAGGGGAAAGATATTAGTACAATGGATGTGGAAGATGTGCAGATTGGCCTGGGAAGAAGATAAAAGTCCTGATGGATTGGAAGTCAGGTATAATTATTCCCATGTACCAAGGAAAAGGGGGAAAAGAAGTGTGTGGTAATAACAGTGACACATGTCTTCTCAGTGTAATAGGAAAATTGTATGGTAGGATACTTATTGACAGAGTTAAGGAAATGACAGAGGAATTAATTGGAGACGAATAGGGAGTTTTTTTTATGGAGGGAAGAGGTTGTGTAGATCAGATATTCATCCTTAGGTCTCGTAGTGGAAAAATTTCTAGTGAAGGGAAAGAAGTTTCATGAGGCCTTCATGGATTTGGAGAAAGCATATGACAGGGTGGATAGACACGGATTTTGGAAAGTATTACGAATATATGGAGTTAATGGGAAGTTGTTGAATGCCATGAAGAGTATGTATGAGGGTGCTAAGGCTGCAGTGTGTGTGTGGACAGTAAACTGAGTGAATTTTTCTAGCTGAAGTTTGGATTGAAACAGGGATGTGTCATGTCTCCATGGTTTTTCAATCAGTATATGGATGAGGTTATAAAAGAGATAAAAAGTAGGGCAGTGGATGTTGAAGCGGCCCTAATGAGAGAGGGCAGCGTGTGGAAACTCGATGTATTGTTGTTTGCAGATGATACTGTGTTGTTAAGTGATGACGAAGGGGAGCTGCAAGGCTTGGTATATGAGTTTGGGAGAGTGTGTAAGAAACGGAACCTAAAGGTGAATGTAGGGAAGTGTAAAGTAATGGTCGTCAAGAGAAATGAAGTCACTGAATGTACAATGAGGTTGGATGAGGAGGAAATGGAAAATGTGAGTGCATTTAAGTACTCGGTGTGATGAGTAAGGATGGATGTTTAGAGGGTGAAGTGTTTGAAGGAGTACGACAATGAAGAAAGGTTGCTGGTTCTTTGAATGCAGTGATAAGAATCAGGGAAGTGAGCATGGATGTGAAAAAGTTTCTGCATGGCAGTATTGTGTTTACAAATCTAACATATGGAAGTGAAAGTTGGACCTTGTTGGATGGACGCAAGTCAACAGTGAGAGCAGTGGAAATGAGTTATTTGAGAGTATCTTGTGGAGTTACATGAAGGGACAGACTGACAAATGAGGAACTGAAGGAGCATTGCGGTGTAGATGTGGATGTGATATGAAGCAATAGGAGAAACACACTGAGCTGGTTTGGCCATGTGGAGAGGATGGAGAGCGATGAACTGACGAGGAAAGCGTATGTGAGTGAGGTGGAGAGGGGGAGAGGGATAGGGAGGCCAAGAATGAGGTGAAAGGATGGAGTGGAGAGGTAAATGAGAGAGGGGGGTGCGAGCTTGGAGCAGGGCAATGAAATGGCGGGGGACAGCGCTACATGGAGGCGATTTGTTTCTGACCACCTCTTAACGGATTAAGGCGTCTGGCAATAGACAGAATAGTTTCTTTTCTTCTGTCTTAGTTATTCCTCCACATTTTTCTCTTGCAGTTACCGCCTTTGTGGATTGGTTGCTGGAGCAGAGTGGTTATACTGTATCATTTCTCTTCCCTTTCCCGAGTCTCTCTCTCTCTCTCTCTCTCTCTCTCTCTCTGTCTCTCTCTCTGTCTGTCTCTCTCTCTGTCTCTCTGTCTCTCTCTCTCGAATACGTCGCAACACGACAACAGCGTAGTCGATTCTCAAGTACAGTCTGCTTCTGTAGAGGTTGGTAATATTTACTGCTATGCTGAAACTGTCTGTTCCATGCATAAATTGGAAAGCGCTAACAATCCTAACCCTTAAAAATACTCTATTAACTTTTTCATATATAACTGGGATGATTGGTATCACATTGCACCATATCACGAATGAAAGTCTATACCAGCATCTCCATTTACTGTATATTTTTGTGGTGACCGAACGTCAGCAGGAAAATTTGCTTCAGCTCCTGCGTCGAGCAGGCCGACGCAGTTTGCACCTATGCTTTGCTGCCCTACGTCTCAATGTGCGTGGCCTAACATCTAATCTGCATATTTCTGTATTGCTCTGTGCTGAGTCGCCCGCGTCACCTGCGTCTCAATAAGCATCCGGCTCAAACGTAACCAAAGGAGCGCTTTGGTAGAAGACTGCAAGGATTTGCAGCTCTGCGAAGTAAAGCCCAGTCAGCCTGTGACCTGATTTTGTACCTACATGTCACCCCTGCCTCAGCACTATCTGGTGGTTTGTCGACGTTCTTCACTAGCAGCAATGGTCACTCTGTTGACCACGTTAGGCATTTTCATTCAGTTGCTGTTGTGAATTAAATAATCCATATTTGAAATGTATTATTATTATTATTATTATTACTGTTCACACACACACACACACACACACACACACACAATCTCTGCTACTCTTTCTGTCTTTCCATAACTCTATCTATCTATCTGTCTGTCTCTGTACATCCATCTATCTATATATCTACCTATCTGTCTGTCTATATATATATATATATATATCCCTCTACATATATCCATCTATCGGTAGATCTGTTAATCTGTCTATCCGTCCAAATACCACGAATTGCTGTCAAGTGCCTGAACTTTGCTTGTTAGCAAAGAGTGCTTGACGCATAGGTCGAGGTGTGCGTCAAAGGTGGGTGTATGAGAGAGAGAGAGAGAGAGAGAGCAGAGCAAAGCTGTTAAGAACTTTGCCTAAAATCTTGTTTGGGTCGAGGTTTACCACTGTGCCAAATTCATTTTTCCTAGCTTACCAGTAAGAATTGGCCATGAATCATGGCACTGGCTGAGACTCCTTGTAGCAGCCCCCATCCCCACAATGAGTGTTAGTTTTTGGGGGGTACACCTTGCTTAAAAAGTGCCCTTTGTGGAGGTACACCGCTTTGTAAAATTTCGTAACCTTCGGTAAAATGCAGGCATTGCTATCCACAAAGGAGTGGTGCCAGGTTTAAGACGTCTTTTTCCCAGGGGGGGGGGAGGGCGGGACGGTATTAACACAAATTTAGCAAGAGCAAATTTATCTAAGTCAGCCCTGATAAAATGAGAAAACCCGGATAATGCTCATTTAAAGCAAGATATAATATTATTACAGATACAAAATATTACTAATACTGGCTGACGACAAAAACCCTACCAGGCTCACGAATCAATGCCTTATGCTATTCAGTACAAGAAAAATGGTAATAACACTTATACTCAAATTATACAGCAGCTAGATGGTTGGAGGCTTCCTGAGCACTCACAAAAATAATAATATACCGTACAGGGGAGGACAGAGATGTGAACAGAATGAGGAGTAGATCTAAGTGGCAACTAATGCAGAGACTGAGCTCATTATATAGGGGGCCGGCAGAGCTTGATTCAACTTGTAAGAAGGACGCGCAAATGAAGGCATAGAGGACGAAGAGTTGACACTCCTGCTCTGAACAACAGAAAGAACGACTTACTCTACTATAAGGGGGAGAAGGGGGGAGTGCGGTAGAACACGCAAGCCTGGTCACTATGGAAGCTACGTGGCGAATCATGATCAAACATGCAGCATACTGTACATTAGAATTATACAAAGGATGATGAAATCATGGGCTATATAACACCTCCCCACAAAGAAAAACAAATTTACAAAGGAAATTTCTTATTACTCTAAAACAATCTGTGTAAAGTCTAGATAAGCAATCTGCAATAACATTTTCTTTCCCCTTGACATGTTGTATGTCTAATGATTACTCCTGAAGAAGTAGACTCCATCTTGTCAGTCTCTGATTTTTATCTTTAAACTTATTAAGGAATTTCAGTGGGTTATGATCGGTATAAATGACTATGGGGTCAAAACCAAAACACAAATAAAATGAAAAATGCTGTAAACCCAAAATCAAGGCCAAAAGCTCTTTCTCAATAGTTGAGTAGTTCTTTTGAGGTGGAGTGAACTTCTTACTGTAATAAGATACAGGGTGTTCAATACCATGATCATCCTCTTGCAGCAAAACAGCCCCAACTCCTGTATCACTTGTGTCAACAGCCATCTTAAAAGGCTTAGCAAAATTTGGAGTAGCGAGCACTGGCTGACTTAATAGGATAGCTTTAAGTTTACTGAAAGAGGATTCACAGTTATCGGTCCAGACAAATTTAACTCCCTTTTTCAGTAGGTCTGTAAGTGGTGATACAAGAATTGAAAAGTTAAGAACAAACCTCCTGTAATAACCCACCATTCCCAAAAATCTTTGTAGCTCTTTCCCACTTTTAGGTCTGAGAAGATCACTTATAACCTGAACCTTAGCTCCTGGTGGTGCAACGTGTCCATCACCAATTACGTACCAAAGGTACTGAACTTTAGCTCGACCAAACTCACACTTTGATGAATTAGCTACAAGATTAGCCTGAACCAAACATGGCATAGGTGATCTTTCCAGTTGTCACTGAAGATTAATACATCATCAATATAAACAACACACCCTGCCAAACCCTCTGCTACAACATTCATGAGCTTCTGAAAAGTGGCTGGTGCATTCTTCTTACCATATGGCATTACAGAACATGCAAAAGTCTTTCCTAGTGTTACAAAACATGAGATCTCCCTAGCACGTTCAGTCATAGGTACTTGCCAGTATCCCTTTAACAAATCAAACTTACTTATGTACCTAGCCTTTCCGATCTTGTCTATGCAATCTTCCACGCGAGGGAGAGGGTAAGTGTCTGTTTTGGTTATCTGATTAACACGTCTGTAGTCGATGCAAAGCCGCTGTGACCCACCTGGCTTAGGGACTAGAGTGACAGGAGAACTCCACTCACTCTGACAGGGCTCAATCATCTTGTGGTCCAACAGGTAGCCAAGCTCCTTCTGGATGAGAGGAACTTTCACTGGCTTCACACGGTAAGGAGGCATTTTAATTGGCTTTGCGTCTCCAACATCGACATCATGCATCAACACAGTGGTTCTTCCTGGGGTGGCACGGAACACTTGCGGGTACTCCTGCAGTAATGCTGAAAACTCCTGCCTTTCCTTGGGAGCTAGATAAGAAAGCTTAGTCTGGAGATCATTCATGATATCAGGATTCTTCCCCAAACTATCACTCAGGCTCGAGCATACTGCATGGGAGAACACTTGCACACTCGGATGGAACAGCTACAGTGCAGACTGGGTTATTTTCGTCCCGCCTATGATATAACTTTAGCATGTTGATGTGACAGTGTTGCTTGTTCTTTCTACGATCTGGTGTGGCGATGACATAGTTGACATCACTGAGTTTCTTCTCCACGAAATAAGGACCACTAAACTTGGCTTGAAGAGGTTGCCTATGCACCGGTAGCAGAATCAAAACCTGATCTCCTGGCTGAAAGTGGCGTAACCTGGACTTCTTATCATACCAAGTCTTCATCTTCTCCTGAGCAGCTCCTAAATTCTCTCTCGCCAGCTGTAAAGCAGTGGACAGCCGTTCTTTGAACTTCATTACATACTCCAGCAGGTTGATGTCATCTTCCTCCGACAGCCAGCTTTCCTTGAGTAGCTTAAGGGGTCCTCGTACTTCATGGCCAGACAGTAGTTCAAAAGGTGAGAAGCCCAGTGATTCATTTGGAGATTCTCTTGCGGCAAATACAACGAATGGAAGACCTTTATCCCAGTCTTTCTGATGTTCCAAACAGTATTTCCTGAGCATCGTTTTGAGTGTTTGATGATATCTCTCCAATGCTCCTTGAGTCTGGTGATGGTAAGCTGAAGACGTGATCTGGGTGATGCCCAACTCTTTCAGCGACTGCTTGAAAACATTTGACGTGAAATTACTTCCCCGGTCTGACTGTACCTCTTTGGGCAGACCAAACTTGGTGAAGAACCCTAGCATTTCCTTAACCACGTTCTTTGCTGAGATATTTCTAAGTGGAATGGCTTCAGGATAACGAGTAGCCATATCAATCAGGGTCAACACATAAGAAAATCCCGAAGAAGTCTTAGGAAGAGGGCCCACAATATCCACCAACACACGGGTGAATGGCGCCTCAAAAGGAGGAATGGGAACTAGAGGTGCAACCTTTTCGGTCTGATTACACATCCCCACAACTTGACAGGTGTGACAAGACTTGCAATACCAGGAAACATCTCTGAAGATACCTGGCCAGTTGAAGTGTTTCAAAATGCGTGCCACAGTCTTCCTCACTCCAAGGTGTCCTGCCAAACTGGAATCATGAGCCACTCTAATTATATCCTGCCTACAAACACGAGGGATGACAACTTGATGTACAACCTCCCATTCACAGTCGGCTGATGCTGTTAGGGGTCTCCACTTTCTCATAAGTACTCCTGACTTTATATAATAACAAGTAGAAGCACCTCAACCAACTCGTGACGAGACAAATTATCAACACTACGGGGTACTGCCTCATCTGGTGAGTGGTCCAAATTAGCAAGAAAAGTGTCAGCTAGGATAACATCATCATCATCATTAACCTCTAAGTCACCAGTAACTTTAGACTTAGCCCTAGTGACAGCACATGCAGAGAACACATCAGGGACATCACAATCCTGGGTCGCAGTCACTGGTTCACTAGACAACTGAGGAGCTGGACACACTTGACTTCCACCAATATCATTTCCAAGTAAGAAAGTTACACCTGACACTGGGAGTGTCTCAACCAACCCAGCCATAACGGAACCATTAACAAAACCAGACTCTAAATTCACTCTGCACAGAGGGACAGAGAAGTAATTATTCCCTACACCTTGTTCTGGAGAAAAGTGAAAAGAGTAAGACAGGGTGGAAGTGAAGTAAGCAGGGGAGTGAAAGATAAAAGTGGTAGATTACTAGTGGAGAAGGGAGAAAAAGTGAACAGATGGAGAGAACACTTTAAGGAATTGTTGAACGTAGAGGATGGAAGTAATGCGAGTATAAGTCGCTGGGGAATGGCTGGGAGAAGGAGGGAGGTGAGAAGACAGGAAGAAATCAGTAGGATAGAAGTTGTGGAAGCAATGAAGAAAGTTAAAACGGGGAAAGCCCCAGGAATTGATGGAGTGTGTGGTGAAATGATGAAGCATGGGGGAGAGATGGTAGTAGAATGGATGTGGAAGATGTGCAGATTGGCCTGGGAGGAAGGTAGAGTCCCGGAGGATTGGAAGTCAGGTATAATTATTCCCTTGTACAAAGGAAAAAGGGAAAAAGAAGTGTGTGGTAATCATAGGGGTATTTGTCTTCTTAGTATAATAGGAAAAGTGTATGGTAGGATACTTATAGACAGAGTTAGAGAAAGAACAGAGAAATTAGTTGGAGAAGAACAGGGAGGCTTTAGGAAGAGAAGAGGTTGTGTAGATCAGATATTCATTCTTAGATCTTTAGTGGAAAAGTTTCTAGAGAAGGGAAAGAAGTTGCATGCGGCTTTCATGGATTTGGAGAAAGCATATGACAGGGTGGATAGACAAGGATTGTGGAAAGTGTTAAGAATATATGGAGTAGATGGGAAGTTGTTGAATGCTGTGAAGAGTATGTACGATGGTGCGAAGGCTGCAGTGCGTGTGGATGGTGGACTAAGTGAATTTTTCTCTTTGAAAGTTGGTTTGAAACAGCGATGTGTCATGTCTCCATGGTTGTTCAATCTGTACATGGATGGGGTAATAAAAGAGGTACAAGGTAGGTTAGTGGATGTTAGAGTGGCCCTGGTGAGAGAGGATAGTGTTTGGAAACTCCCTGTACTGTTGTTTGCAGATGATACTGTGTTGTTGAGTGAAGACGAAGGGGAGCTGCAAGGCTTGGTGGATGAGTTTGGGAGAGTGTGTAAGAAACGGAATCTAAAGGTGAATGTAGGGAAGAGTAAAGTGATGGTCTTTGAGAGAGGTGAGGTTAGTGAATGTACAGCGAGGTTGGATGGTGAGGAATTGGAAAATGTGAGTACGTTTGAGTACTTTGGTAGTGTGATGAGTAAGGATGGAGGTTTGGAGGGTGAAGTGCTTGAAAGGGTACAGCAGGGAAGAAAGGTTGCTGGTTCTTTGAAAGCAGTGATAAGAAACAGGGAAGTGAGCATGGAAGTGAAAAAGTTACTACATGACAGTATTGTGATACCAACTCTAACGTACGAAAGTGAAGCTTGGACATTGTTGGAAGGACACAAGTCAAGAGTTAGAGCAGTGGAAATTAGTTATTTAAGAGGAGCCTGTGGAGTCACGTGGAGAGACAGGCTGACGAATGAAGATATAAAGGAGCGTTGTGGTGTGGATGTGGATGTGATAGGAAGCGTTATGATAAACAAACTGAGGTGGTTTGGCCATGTCGAGAGGATGGAGGGTGAAAGACTGACGAAGAGAGTGTATGTGAGTGAGGTGGAGGGGGGAAGAGGGAGGGGGAGGCCGAGGATGAGATGGAGGGATGGGGTGGAGAGGTATATGAGAGAGGGGTGTGTGAGTTGGGAGCAGGGCAGTGAAATGGCGGAGGACAGGGCGACTTGGAGGCGATTTGTTTGTGGCTACCCCAAACGGGATTGAGGCGTCTGGCAATAGATAGATAGATAGACCTTGTAAGATTACAGTTTTATCAGAGGAATTAACATTAGAGCCTAGAACACTGGTCAGCATACGGGATTGGCAAGCACCTGTATCACGATATATTTTAACTGATTTCCTGTCATTATTGTCCAGAGGACTGACAAAACCATCAGACAGGAAATTAGCAAATGAACTCTTGAGAGTGTCACCCACGTTACTGCTCAAAAGAGGAGCTTCATCATGAGAATTTAATTTACCCCTCAAAGCAGGTTCAGTTAACTCGGTTAAAGAATTCTGGGAACTCTCAAGGGTGGACACTAGACCAATTGACTGAATATTTAAAGACTCCTTTTTGTTCACATCAGGCTGTCTCCTGAAACATTTCTCCGTAGTATGACCAAGCTTACTACAATAAGTAGATTTACTTTTCTGAAATCAAGAGGTGGAGCTGGTATTTACTTCCTGAGAAACATCTTCTTTATTCTCTTTCCTGTTACCTGTACTCTGAGTAGAGGCAACGTACTCTCAGCTTTTCTTTTTTCTTTAGAATATCTCTTGTGAGTGAGAACATATTCATCAGCTTAAACTGCAGCATCCGACAAATTATCTATTCTTTTCTCATCAAGATATAGGATTACATCATTATTAATACACCTTTTGAAGTCCTCCAGCAAAATCATCTGCTTAAATTTATCAAAATCAGAATTTACATTCTTAGAATTTAACCACTGCTCTAACAGATCTTCTTTGATTTTTGGATACTCAGCATGGGATTGCTTATCTTGCTTATAAGTTGTCCTAAAATTTACTCTATAGGCTTCAGGAACAAGCTCATAGGCCTTAAGAATCAAGCTCTTAACTACATCATAATTATCAGATTGATCCTGAGGCAAAGATGCATAAGTTACTTGAGCTTTACCGGTGAGAACACTCTGAAGGAGTACTGGCCAATACTTTTTGGGCCAATTAAAACCTGTAGCTACCCTCTCAAACAACTGAAAATACTTCGTTAAATCAGATTCATTAAAAGGAGGGACAAGTTTAACATTTTTAGCCACATCAAAATCACCAGAGCTAGATGATCCAGTTCCACCTTGTTTCATGCGATACTCATGGTCTGCCTGAATCCTAGCAAGTTCCATTTGTGCCTGAGCCTGTGCCTGTGCCTCCTGAATACGAGCCTGAGACTCAGCCTCCTTAGCACGAGCCTGAAACTCAGCTTTCTTAGCACGAGCCTCCTGCAGGGCTAGCTGTAACTTAGCTATTTCAATCTGCGTTTGCTCATCTGGAGGAGTTACATTAAACAAGCTTTTATTAATCATGTCAACAATTTGATCTTTAGAATGATGAGAGCGAACAGCAATTCCCAATTGTTGAGCAACAAGCTTAAGTTCATTCTTTGTTCTGTTTTCTACATCACACACTGTTTGCACATTTGACGAAAAATCTTTGGCTTCATCAAGAGTAGTAATAGTAGACATCATGAATAAATCACAGTCACAAAATATCAAGCAATATCCTTATGATAATATCCTGAATATCCTGATAAGAGGTCGCCAAATTTAATGTTATGGAACAGAGAGAGATAATGAACACTTCAAGTGAGAATACTAAAATCACTACTGTCCCGCAAAGTTCCAGGTTCAAAACAAAAGACTTAGGTAAAAGTACAAGTTAAAGTTTAATGCTCAAACTAACAACTAAACATTCAGGACTCATAAGGATAATGTAATGGCAAAACGAGTTACATATATGGTTAACTGCAATAGCCTTTATTAACACGAATTTAGCAAGAGCAAATTTATCTAAGTCAGCCCTGATAAAATGAGAAAATCCAGATAATGCTCAGTTAAAGCAAGATATAATATTATTACAGATACAAAATATTACTAATACTGGCTGACAGCAATAACCCTACCAGGCTCACGAATCAACGCCTTATGCTATACAGTACAAGAAAAATGGTAATAACACTTATACTCAAATTATACGGCAGCTAGATCGTTGGAGACTTCCTGAGCACTCACAAAAATAATAATATACCGTACAGGGGAGGACAGAGATGTGAACAGAGTGAGGAGTAGATCTAAGTGGCAACTAATGCAGAGACTGAGCTCAATATATAGGGGGCCGGCAGAGCTTGATTCAACTTGTAAGAAGGACGCGCAAATGAAGACATAGAGGACGAAGAGTTGACACTCCTGCTCTGAACAGCAGAAAGAACGACTTATTCTATTATAAGGGGGAGAAGGGGGGAGTAAGGTAGAACACGCAAGCCTGGTCACTATGGAAGCCACGTGGTGAATCGTGATCAAACATGCAGCATACTGTACATTAGAATTATACAAAGGATGATGAAATCATAGGCTATGTAACAATATATATATATATATATATATATATATATATATATATATATATATATATATATATATATATCATCATCATCATCATCATCATCATCATCAGCCATTACAAGTCCACTGCTGAACAAAGTCTTCCCTCAACCTTCTCCACAAATTCCTTAACTGAGCCACTTCTTGATGAATTTCTCCGCTTATGCTGATGACGCCCTTTGGTGTTTGTGGATTAAACATTAGTTTTACTCTGGTTCATCTTTAGCCCTACTTTTAGACTTTCTCTGTTCAGGTCATTTAACATTTCTTTCTGTGTCTCTGCTGTTTCTGAGATTAGAACAATGTCATCTGCAAGTCTTAAATGGTTTAGCTCTTTTCCAGGTTCACTCCTTTGTTTTCCCAGTCTAGCTTTTTGAAAATACTTTCTAGGCATGCTGTAAATGATTTTGGTGAAATTATATCTCACTGACGCACGCCATTCTCAGTCTTAATTTTTTATGAGTCCTTATGTAATTTAACTGTAGCAGTTCACTCTTCATACATGTTTTCCAGCAGTTTTACAATGTTCTCATTCATTCCTTGTTCTCGTAATGAATTTATAATTGCTATGGGCTCCACTGAGTCAAAAGCCTTTTCATAACCAACAAAACCTAAGCACAGTGGTTTATTATATTCTGTAGTTTTCTCAATTAGTTGATTTATTGTGTGTAGATGGTCAGTATTCGAATACCCGCTTCGGAATCCTGCCTGTTCACCAAGTTGGTTTTCCTCCAAATTTGTAGTTATTCTGTTCGTAAGGACTTTAGTGAATACTTCGTAAATGACTGATAATAAGCTAATGGGTCGATAGTTACTAAGATCTTTTGAGTTACCTTTTTTGTAAAGTAAAATAACTGTTGCATTACACCATGTTTTGGGAATTTTCTTTTTTATACATTGAGTAAATAAGTGAGCAAGCCTATTTTGTACCTTACTCCTGCATCGAACAGTAAATCTGTTACTATTCCATCTTCCCCCGGAGCTTTCCCTCTTTTCATATTTTTAAGAGAAATATTTACTTCGTCTGGTGTTATCTCAGGTAATTCACTTCTGTTAACTGAAAAGTTAGCTATTGGTACTACTGTCTTTGATGCATACAGTTCTTTGTAAAATTCTTCAACTTTCTTCAACATGTTTCTCTGCACTTAATGACTTCACCGTTTTCGTTTTTCAGTGATGTAATTTGTTGCTTTCCTAGTGCCATTTTAATTCGGACCTGTTTCAGACTTTTTCCTTTTTTGATGGTTTCTTTTATCTGATCGCTGTTTCTCTTTCTTTTTTCTTCTCTTTGTCTCTTGTTGATAAGTGCATTTAATTCCGCTCGTTCTATTTCATCTTTCTTTGCTTTTACGTTGGTTTCCATTCCTTCTTTCATAAGCTCAAGTGTCTTTTCTGAATACTTCTTGTCTTTGGTTGTATTAGGTTTTCCTACTACCTCCGGTGATTCTCTTAGCACTTTTGTTAGTCTGTCATTCAGTTGATCAGTGTCACATTCAGTATTACTTAGAACCTGAAATATGTTCTTTATTTTCAAATGAAAAGCTACTTTGTTTGCGTTTACTTTTATTGGGCATATCTTTTTATCTTTAGTCATCTTCTTTCTCTCACTATTGAAATTGAATCTTGCTGTGCAACCCACCATTCTGTGGTCACTTCCGATATTTACTTTGTTGATAACTGTGACATTTGTGATCGTATTTGTCTTATCTGCTATAATGAAGTCGATTTCATTCTTTGTTTCTCCATTTGGGCTTCTCCAGGTCCACTTTCTCCCTGTTTTTTTGTGAAA